>NC_080742.1:54012640-54315670 GCF_020826845.1 Diceros bicornis minor | reverse complement strand
GAGACTTTACAATCCATCCTTGACTAGACTTCTATGGGCTTGGGTGATTTACGTGTGTTGCCATGAGGCCAGGGAACTGACACCGCACAATGCTCAAGCGTGCTTGCCACATTTGAAGGTGAGGGTGACCCCTGTTCTGGCAGTTCAACCACGCCAGGAAAAGCAGTGAGGTATAGTGGACAGAGCACTGGACAAGGAGTCAGAGGTTGGGCACATGACCTTGGGCAAGCTCCTTAACCCCTTGGAGCTTGGTTTTCTCATCTGAAAAAATGGCATTAAAGGAATCTCTTCAGCTTATATCCCAGGATTACTAAAAGGATCAAATGAGATAACATATGCAAGTTACCCGAAAAATGTAAAGAGCTATATAATGTAGGGACTATTATTTTGATTATTACTATGTTTTTCTGAGCACAGGAGTAATGTATTCATGGTAGAAAATTCAGAAATTGCAGAAATGCACTAGGAAGAAAGTAAAAATCAGCCATAACCTCCCAGACCGAACACCTGTTAACAACTCTGCATATATACTTCATCCTTAACTGCGATCATACACCCAGTTTTGAGGTGGTGATCATCTGAGAATGGTTTCTGCAATTCTTGGATTGGCCGTGGTTAGAAAAGGGAGGAGGTGCTGTCCTCCGTCAGGGAACTCACGCCAGCTTCCAGGAACCTAGTCCCTTCCTTCTCACGTCCCTTCCCTTGATGTTCCATACAGCTGCAAAAAGACCCAATTTAACAGCAGGCCACCCTCTTTGTCACCCAGAATTCTGAAACGGGGAGGCCAGGGTCTGCCTGAATGCGTGTTTTCAAAGAAACAAAGGGCCTTTAATGATGAGACGTATAGTGTGCAGTGGGAGACGTCGTCTCCGCCCAGGATGGGAAACACTCTGCCCAAGCTGCCTTGCGTGAGAATGAGGGCATTTCTTCAAAGACTGTCTTATCACACAACCACCTGTCTGGTTCCCCCCAGCTTTCCTCTAGCCACCAGGACTTGAATTGTAACTAAATTTGACCAAAATTAATTATAATGTTGATGGGGGTGAAAAAAACCCAAAGATGCTGTAAGCAACCATGTATTCTATAGATGAGAGAGAACACTGAATTATGTTTTATACACGTTATAGAGTTTTTCTCTCAGGTTTCTCAAGCCATCACGATGAGGGAAGAATGAATGGGGAGCGAACAGAGCGATTGTTGCAGAGTGATTCCAAAGGGGTTCTGGTTGTCCAACTTCTCTATATGTCATGCTGGTGAGTCCAGAGAAGCCCCCTTCCACTCTTCAGATTTTGAAATTGTAAGTGTTTCATTCCAGCAGGAAACACAGGGACACCAAATGGCTCTCCCTGAGGGAAGAACGTCTGAGGAAAAATGTGAAGCTGTTAAGGAGAAAGCACACCCTCAACATTTCTGTGCTCCCTGAGGAGAATTCCTGGTTTATATTCAGAGACCTGAGGGACGTGTTACCTGAGCATTTCTGCCTTTGATGTCATCGGAGCTCTGCCCGGCCACCTCGGCGTGGAGCCAGGGACCAGGTGTACGGCCTGAAAGAAACAGGAACCATCTCACCATCTATTGGCCCAGGGACCCCTGTGCGCTTCTCGGAGAAGCTCTGGCTACCCCAACCGGCACTTGGAGGAACCAAGGGAAACATGAGCTCGTCAACCTGAAACCTTCAGGCTCCTGGCCCTGGACAGTGTGTTGCCACCCACTGCTTCTAAGTCAGAGACTGTGGACACAGAGGTGTCACGTCCAATACACTGGAGGAGAACACGCTATGAAGGCCTGTCATCTAAATGCACATGAGAACTTCTTTGCTCCAAATAAACCACCATCTCCAGACTCGCTCATCTGTCGAGTACCCCAAGTGTGCCAAGCACCGTAAAAGATAAGTATAGCTGAGATAAACCAGGCTCTGTTCCATGAAGATCCAACTCATTCTCTAAAATACGTTTAAACATTACACAAATTATATATAAATATATTATCATAATTAAGAATTCAAAGACTACAAGATAATATTAAAAAAACCCTAAAGTGTCTCTTCTCTGCCTGGCCCCCTCTCTAATCCCAATTTCTATCCCAGAGTCACCACTGCTAAAAGTCTGGTGTTTACCCTCCAGACTTTTTTTCCCTCTTTGGCATTTACTTACCTGCATGTGTATATATGCAGATATATGGTTTGGTTGGTCTAGCCAAGTTTTAAATCCACATTTCCAGGTGTTCTAGAACTTTTCTTATGAGTCAGTGTTCTGAATGGTGTCCCTGGTGTTTCTGCTCTGCTGCATTTGACACAAGACTTTTCTGCCCTGCTTCTGTCATGGACTGGGAATTAAACAGCCCTGTCCCAAAGCCCTTTGAACAACTCAGGCCGCTGTGCTACTTACATGCAAAGCAGCAGGAAAAGCAGAAATGTTCGTCACAAATTATTTATAATAGTGAAAAACTGACGATAATCTGTGTTCAACAAAAGTGTTTAGGAATCTGAGGTTCATTCTCATATAATAGAGTACTAAGCAGCCATCTGAATGTTTACCAAGGCTCAAATAATTTGGGGTGATGTTTGAAATGTAAGAAGAAAAAAGCAGCCTAGAAACTATAGAAATACGATGACTTCAACTATTTTTAAAATACATAAAAAAATGTAAATAATATGCTGAATTGATTCCTCCTGGAATTACTATTCTTTTAAATCTCTTAAAAAAATACTTTTCACGTTTTCTACAATGAACATATAAGTCGTCTTAAGAATCTGTTAAGGTAAGAAACAGCATTTTAAATGAACTATCACATAGAAGGGTCTCTACAACTTATAAAACATGAATCCAATGAGCACTGTAATTGTCATTAAAATATTTTTAAATTAATGAGTGCATTTGTTCAAGGATAAAGATATTTTGGGGCAAGTGACATAGTGCTAGATTTTTAGCCAGTTTATTAACTAAGTAAAAAGACACTGATCTATATAGCCCCTGACCTAATTCCATGTGGCAGTACGGTCCTGAAATTATTGTTCTTAGATTTAAGAAACTCTAGTCTACTACAGAAAAGGCTTCCTGTAGGCCAGGGTTTCTCAACCCGGCTCTATGGACATCTTCAGCGGGACAACTCTCCGCTGCGGCGGCTGCCTGTGTGCTGTGGGATGCTCAGCAGCACCCCTGGTCTCTACCCACTAGATGCCAGTAGCGCATCTCCCATGCCCCAGACCATTCGTAACAACAAAAAATGTCTCCAGACACTGCCAGATGTCCCCTGGGGGGCAAAATCTCCCCACTGGGGAACCACTGGCCAATACAACAGGCTTCTCCATCGGGAAGCAGTACCCACTAATTTTCATAAATATGACCAGACACAACAGCAGAGCTAAAGGAGAATCAATTTCTTCATAACACAGCAAGGAAAACCCTGCATCTTGTTGTAAAAGAAATTTCACTGCTCCCAGGGGTGGGCGGCGAGGAGTTACTCAGGGAGCTTTTAATCCAAATATCTCCTTAGAGGATTTTCCCTTATGAGATGCCACTAGAATCTGTTAGAATTCAAAAAGTGGAGCCATTCTACTGAAAGAGTCCTTCACATGGGCCATTTTCACAGAAGAGTATTTCAGGTTCACTAAAACTGTGGTTTTCAAACTTTTGGTACTACAACTCACAGTAAGAAATATTTTTTACACTTTTACCCAATCCCGTGCATGTCCTGCACTCGGAGCAGCCTGAGTGACCACTGCTGGCACCTCTAGGAAGACAGACGGCTCCTCGTCCCCCGTTTATTGACACAGCTGTGTTGCAGGAGCTGCTCGCTACAGAGCAGCCCTGATGTGAAAGACTTCTCTGAACTGCGGGGCTTAAAGAAGAAAGTCTGTGCTTGGGCTGAAGCAACAGAAGCCTGAGGGCCAAGCTGGCTTCCAACTTTCTGTCATTTGTAAAGCAAGCCAGCCTTGTACCTTTTCCCAGGCATAGAGGTATTTTCATGTCAGGAAAAAAATTCCATTTTGTAGCCAACCAACAAAAGGATGAATACTGCAGGATTTGGAGAATGTCCAGAAAGAAATTACAAACTTGGCTGGCCATTAAAGCTGGGTAGAGCCTCCTAGATGCCTACCAGCCTTGGAGTGCAATTCCTGGGCCTGGGAAGATGGGTTAGGAGAAAGGTAGACTCCTCAGAGAAGCAGATCTAACCAACACGGTCTTTCCAAGGTATGGTCCACATGGCATAAGGTGGAGAGGTAGCAAGGTGTGGTGTAGAGAACACCAGCACAGAGCAAAGAACCTCAACTCGGGCCCCAGCTTTGCCACCAGCTGTGACCAGGGGCAGATCATTCTACTTCTGCCTCGGTTGAAGGAGTTGGGCTGGATGACCTTAAAGGGCCTTTCCTGTTCTAACACCGGAGGCCTCTCATAGTCTCTAACTAAAGGAAATGACAGGTTTCACTGGAAATGATGATTCTAGTATCTGCCAGATCTAAACCTTAGAAATTGCATAGCTGGCCTTTCCTCTCCTTCCCCAATGTCACTGTCACAGCTGAGGTCAGTATGAGAGACCCATCATTTCTTCCTTGACCACATCCCCCTTGTAGAGAACTTAGAGGGGTCACCCTACACACCACGGGGCCTCGCATCCCCCTCCACAGGTGCTCAGACCAGGAGTGGGCTAAGTATATTCTCTCTCCCAATAATTTGGAATTTTAAAATTAGTTTTAATGATTATTAAAAGTAATATATATTTATTATGGAAAACTTGGACAAAATAGTGAAGCATAAAGAAAATAAAAATCACCCAGCTTTCCACCCCTGAATGATAACCACTTTTAACCCATACATAACCTGTATGTATTTCTAGTCTCTTCTCTCTCCTCTTTATTTGGTCTACTGCTTCTCTTTCTCCCTCTCCATATAGATTCACAGAATCATTTCTTTTATAATTCAAATAAGGATCTATATTACGTACTTTTAGTATACTGAGTTTTTTTCTTATTTTGTTTTTACTTTTCAAGGTAGTGTTACATTTTCCCGTGTCACTAAATACTCAACAACACTATTTTAATGGTCACAAAGCATTCCATCCTATGGTTCTGCCTTAATTTATTTAACCCCATTGTTGGAGATTTGTGCTGTTTTCAAATTCCTTATTCTGTAAATGGCTTAGCATTGTATATGTGTGTGGAATTTTAATTTATTAATTCAACAAGTATTTACTGAGTGTCTGTGTGCCTGGCCCCATTCTGGGAGCTGGAGATAGACCAGTGAATAAAAACTGATGCCGTCCCTGCCCTCCAGGACCTTACACTGTACGGGGGGGGGAGACAGACAGGAGACAGGTCAATATATGATATGTCAGGAGGTGATAAATGCTTTGAAGAAAATGATAAAGCAGCATGAAGAGAACAAAAATGACGGGGCAGGAAGGGCTGCTATTTTATAGCGAGTGGTCAGGGAAGACCTCTCTGATAAGGTCCCATTTGATCAAAGACCCAAAGGAGGCAGGGAGTGAGTCTCATGGATACCCAGGGAAAGTGTCCCATGGAAGGAACAGCAAGTGCAAAGTCCAGAGGTGGGTGTGCGCTTGGAATGTTTTACAAAGTGCAGGTGGTCTGTGGTGTTGGAGCAAAATGAGGTGAGGGAGAGTGGTGACGGTGGAGCCATGATAGAAATTTCTAATTGACTTGGAGTGAGATGGGAATTCACTAGGGGATTCTGAGCAGAGGGTGGCATGACTAGACTTGGGCTTTAGATGAATCACTCGGGCTGCAGTGTGAAGCAGGGACGCCCATTAGCAGGTTCCTCAGCATCCAGAGACATGACGGTGGCTTAGGCCAGGGTGCGAGTGGCAGAGGAGGTGAAGAGATCAGAGTGGGGTGCATTTCAAAGGAGGAGGCCCCAGAGATGACCCTTAACTCGGATGTGGGAGAAGAGAAAGAAAGAAGCCAAAGTTTTTGCTGTAACAAAAAGTGAAGGAGCAGTGAGCGAGAAGGGGAAGGAGAGAGGAGCGAGAGGGCTGTCCAGAAATCTAAGTGAAGAAGCGTTCCAGAGGAGGCAGTGATGGACCGTGGCGAATGCCTCTGACCACCGAATTGGGCAACGTGGAGGTCCACTGGTGGCCTTGCTAAGGGCTCTTCCTATGGCGCCGTGGGGAGATGCCTGAGAGGACAGGCAGAGAGGAAGTGGAGACCGTGCTGGCTTAAGAGGAGCAGAGAAACGGTCCAGGGGCCAGAGCAGGTCGAGAGAGATTTTATAGACATTACAGCACCTTTGCAGGTTCAGAGGAATAAAGGAGTAACCTGGAAAGACAGGAATCGTGGTAAGAGAGTGGGATGCTGGAAGGGATGCAGTCAATAGTAATAATCAGGCATGGCTAGAGTAAGCACAGGGCAGAGGTCCTTAGGTCCAACTGCCCTCCACACGAGTGGAAATAAAATACTCTGCCACTGGCAGTGTCTACTGATTCTCTCAGTCTTGGGACAGCTAATCCTTTGATTTTATGACATGGACCACCCAGTAGTGTTAAAGTCACTGCAGTCCCTGGTGGAGAAGTTTCTCTGCTAATGAAAATAATGGTGGATAGTTGTGCTATAAGTGTAGAGTAACACTATTTTAAAATAGGAGTCAGACCACAATGAGATACCACTTCACACTCATCAAGATGGGGACTATATTTTAATTTTTTTTTGGTGAGGAAGATTGTTGCTGAGCTAACATCTGTTGCCAATCTTCCTCTTTTTGCTTGAGGAAGATTGTTGCTGAGCTAACATCTGTGCCAGTCTTCCTCTATTTTGTACGTGAGATGCTGGCACAGCATGTCCTGATGAGCAGTGTGTAGGTCCACACCTGGGATCTGAACCTGTGATCCCCAGGCCGCTGAAGTGGAACACTTGAACTTAACCACTATGCCAGAGGGCCGGCCCCAAGACGGCTACTATAAACAGAACAAAACAAAACCCAGAAAATAATAAATGTTGGTGAGGATGTGAAGAAACTGGAACCCTTGTGTACTACTGATGGGAATGTAAAATGGTGGGAGTAGTTCCTCAAAAAATTAAAAATAGAATTACCATATGATCCAGCAATTCCACTTCTGGGTATATAAACAAAAGAATTGAAAGCAAGATCTCAAAGAGATATTTGTACACTCACGTTCATAGCTTATTCACCATGGCCAAAAGGTGGAAGCAACTCAAGTGTCCATCGACAGATGAATAAATAAACAAAATGTGGTATATACAAATAATGGAATACGACAGCCTTAAAAAGGAAGAAATTCTGATATTTGCTACAACATGGATGAACCTTGAGGACATTATGCTAAGTGAAAAAAGCCGGTCTCAAAAAGTCAAATATTGTGTGATTCCACTTATACGAGGTACCAAGAGTAGTCAAACTCATAGAGCCAGAAAGTAGAATGGTGGTTGCCAGGGGTTAGCGTGAGGGGAGAATCGGGATTGTTTTTTAATAGGTATAGAGTTTCAGTTTTGCAAGATAAAAGTTCTGGAGATTGGTTGCACACAATGTGAATGTACTTAACACTGCTGAACTGTACACTTAAAAATGGTTAAGATGGCAAATTTCATATTATGTATTTTTTGTGTGTGTGTGTGAGGAAGATCAGCCCTGAGCTAACATCTATGCCAATCCTCCTCTTTTTGCTGAGGAAGACCGGCCCTGAGCTAACATCTATTGCCAATTCTCCTCCTTTTTTTTCCCTTTTTCTCCCCAAAGCCCCAATAGATAGTTGTATGTCATAGTTGCACATCCTCCCAGTTGCTGTATGTGGGATGCCACCTCAGCATGGCCGGACAAGCGGTGCGTCGGTGCGTGCCCGGGATCCGAACACTGGCCACCAGCAGCGGAGCGTGCGCACTTAACCGCTAAGCCACGGGGCCGGCCCCCTCATGTTATATATATATATATATATATATATATTTTTTTTTTTTTTTTAAGGTTTTATTTATTTATTTATTTTCCCCCCCAAAGCCCCAGTAGATAGTTGTATGTCATAGCTGCACATCCCTCTAGTTGCTGTATGCGGGACGCGGCCTCAGCATGGCCGGAGAAGGAGTGCGTCGGTGCGCGCCCGGGATCCGAACCCGGGTCGCCAGCAGCGGAGCGTGCGCATTTAACTGCTAAGCCACGGGGCCGGCCCATATTATATATTTTTAAACCACTATTAAAAGTAAAAAAAAAAAATAGGAGTCGGGATGTAAACCCAGTCAAATTTCTAATCAGCCACTTTCCCCTGAACCAACTGTGATTAGGATGGTTTTGCTGGGAACACCAGACTGAAATGTTATGTTTGGGTCTCTGTCTCCCCTCCCTTCCTCCACCAAAATGTGCTTTTTTTGAGGACATGTCAGGGGACTCATCTATCTAAATCTTTCCAGTGGGCAAGGGCCTCAGTGGTAGGCCCTTTCACTCTTTCTACCATCGTTATGTTAATAAATATTTGTGACCTATGCATTTTTCCCCAAAGATTCCTATTGAAAGGCTTTTTTTCCTCGACTTTCTTCCTATTGAGGTAAAATACACATAACATAAAATTTGCCATTAATAACATTTAGTACATTCAAAGTGTTGTGCAACCATCACCTCTAGCTAGTTTCAGAACAAGTTCATCATCCCTCAAGGAAACTGGTACCCATCAGTAGTCACTCCCCATTCTCCATACCTAAGCCCCTGGGGACTGCTAAATTACTTTCTGTCTCTATGGATTTACCTATTCTGGATATTTCATATAAATGGAATCATACAATATGTGGCCTTTTGTGACTGGCTTCTTTCACTTATCATGTTTTCTAGGTTCATCCATGTTGTAGCATGTATCAGCACTTCGATCCTTTCATTGTCTAATAACATCCCATTGCATGGCTATACTACATTTTGTTTATCCATTCACCAGTTGATGCACATTGGGTTGTTTCTACCTTTTGGCTACTATAAATAGTGCTGCTGTGAATATTTGTATATGAGCTCCTGTTTAAAAACCTATTTTCAATTCTTGTGCGTATATACCCAGGAGTGGAATTGATGAGTCATATAGTAACTCTATGTTTAACTTACTGAGGAACCTAATAAATTTTTTAAACATTTTAAAAACTATGCAAAATCATCCTAACAAAGAAAGAAAATAGCTAATACCTGCAGAGTGGAGACAGTGAAGACAGCAACGAGAGCAGCTAAGCATTAGGGAATTTATGTGCTGTGTGTAGAGGAAGAGAGAGCGAGCAGGCAAGCAGGAGGAGACCGAGAGCCAGAACTGCTACACAAGAGTGTGAAAACACGCTCATCTGACAGAAGCAACATTGTCTGCCAGACCACGAAGAACTCTAATCTCGGGGAACCAGGTCAATGGTGAGCAGGAGGAAAACTGTAAGGAGAATGTAATCAGACAGGCATGACCCATACCTGACTCACACTAATGTAATTAGCAAGGTTCTACCCTATGGCTCACACGGATGGCAGGAACGTGCTATAATTTCATTGTGCTGAGGCTACTGAAGCATTTCGTGTCTGCCAATGCCATGTCAATCTAAAACTAGACCTTATTTTTGAAACTGCAAATGCCCTTTCTGGTCTGAGGATGTCAGTTCATTTAGTAGGTTTTCTTTCTTTTTTTTTCTAACTGTATCTTCCTGAGCAGCTCGAGATTATTTTTTTGGTGTGGGCACTGATCTGAACATTCCTCTGAGACGAGAGGAACATAGCACAGACTGCCAACTGCACACTCCTGGCGAGCTGTGTGGGGCACAGCTTTTCTTCTATTCTCAAGGACGAGACTGGGCACCATGGGCTCAAAACGCAGCTAACTCTAGATTAGAATTTACTGAGTCTGAAGGTTGAAGGACTCCCAGCACATGACTGAGAAAGGCTGTATAACAGAGAGAGAGTTTTAAGAATCTGCTTCTCTGGAATGGTTTAGGGTCGAGATCAGAAAAATATGGCCAGCAGGCCAAATTCAGCCAGCACCTGTTTTTGTAAATAAAGTTTTACTGGAAGACAGCCATATCCACTCATTTATGTATCATCTATGGCTGCTTTCATGTTAAAAACAAAACTGAGTAGCTGTGACAGAGACCATATGGGCTGCAGAGCCTCAAATATGTCATCTCTGCCCCTTTAGAGAAAACGTTTACTGACCTCTGGTTTGGGTAGGGGTCACCAACTGAAAAGCCTCCAGGGGCCAGGTGGTCACGTTCACATGTTGCAGTCTGGGTGTAACAGAGAGCAGTGGGGACTGCGCACGAAGGCGGCCAGTTAGCAAACCCCAGCTTAGGGAAAGGAAATGAGCCAGTAACTGTGATTCTCGAAGTGTGTGTTTTCCAAGAGCATAGTTTTTTCAACACCACAAACAAGTCTATTGAATCAAGACTACGAACTCTTGATTTATAACTTGGTGACAGTACAGTAAAAGGAATTCCTTACTACACCTCCCCCCACCAGCCCAGCTGTCTGTCTGGGTCACCGGGGTCAAATCCTACTTATTAAATGCCTCCACTGTCTTGGATCTCTGGGAGGTACCACGCTGACCCTGTTTATATCCTCCTGAACACATCGGACAGATGGCTTTCACTCACCCTGACTAACATTAAGCCCTTCCCTGGTCTCTATTTCCATCTCCAAACTAATGACCAGCGAATCTAGTCCCCACTCCTGACGTTACCCTTCAGCCTCAGACCTGTCTACCCCTGCCCCACCTGCCCCAGGACATCTCCCCTTTGCAGCCCTCAGGCACCTCAACTTGCCATGACTGAAAGAAATCTCACCGCCTCCTCCTGAAACCAGCTCCCCTCCTGCTCCTTTTTCTTGGTGCCACGTCATCCATCCAGGCCCAGGCAAATCCTCAGGGGTCCTTGGCTCCTCCACTCCCCTTGTTCCTCTCATGGCCTGCATCCCTAAGCACTGGCCACTCTCACTCCCATCGACCCTTATAAAAGCCTTCCAACAGGCTCTCTGCCCTTGGTCTCTACCTCCTCTGATCGGTTGTCTATCTCAACCTAGATCTGTTCACATCCCTGCTCAGAGTTCACCATGGCTGAGTGGAAGCAGCAGGGCTCTGGCTCAGACACAATTGGGTTTGAAATTCCTAGCTCTGCCTCTAACTTGCTGTGAGGCCTTAGGCAAGTCACTTGGCCTCTCTGGACCTCCTTTTCCCTACGTGTAAACTTTCTATGTTAAGGACTTACGATAAGGTATGCAAAGCACCTAGAACAGCGGCAGGTGCATCCGAGATGGTCCACAACAGTGTCACTTACTGTACTGGTGGTGGCACTTAGTATTTTACTGACAGTTCTTCTCTGCTTATAGGGTCAAGTTCCAGTGCCTTAGAAGGGATGTGTTAGGAGGAAACACATCTCCTTGTCCTCTTCTTTTCCTGTGTCAGCACCTCCTGCAGGGTAACACTCCTGCCCTCTCTCTGCCCTCTTTTCTGGTGAGTTGAGGAGAGGGAACTAGCCATGAGCAGCCTGACCCCTTCTGGGTCCTCTCTTTGAAATCCAGCTGCTTGTTTATGGAGGAGTATTCTGCTCTGGTCTCTTGGCCCAGCAGAAAGCTCTGTGAGGCAGGCTCTGTGCTGCAGGAGGCGGCCAGCCTCAGCCTCCTCATCTGTAAGTCACCCTGCCTGTGTGAGCCAGTGAGCCTTATTCGGGTCACAGTATTAGGGAGTTTGCTGTTACTGCACACCTAAGCCGTGTCCTCCAATGAAAACAGTGACACTTAGGTCTTCATCTGTCTGATTCCTGTGAACATTTCACAGGATGGGAAAACGGGTGTCACTTATTGACTGTTATTTAGTGTTATTTATTTATGCTGCCCCAGCAAACCTAACATCTCTGGCAGCCTGTGCAGTCTTATCCCCAGCCAGGCCCCTTGTGCCCTTACACACCACGTGGGACATGCTCGAAGTTCCTAAGTGCCCCAAGCACTGTCGTGCCTCTCTCTAGGTGGGTGCTGTGCTCAGCCTGGAATGCCCTTCCGCCCCTGTGGATATGTTACCTCTCTCTACTCCTTCAGGTCCCCACCCTCCAACTTCACCCTCATGCCCACCGTGGTGCCCTTAGCTCTTTAAACAATTAGTGATTAAGACACTCTATTGTGACGTAGCTAATTTCTCACCCGTCTGTCTCAGGAGTGTGTGCTGTAGGCGCTTGATGCTAGGGACCTCGTTTCTTACACTCAGTGGTCTCTGGTGCAGTTCATGTGAGTCTGCTGAACTGAGCAGGAACGTGAACCTGACACAGCACCTGCCTCCTCCACCACCATGTCTTCACCACCCATTTAAATCACAGGTGGAGGTGATTTCCCTCCATCCATCTTTATCCTGCTCCTTTCTCGCTCTCTCTTAATTCAGAGTACTAGTATTTACATATTATTTAAAAAGCACACAAGGTCATTTCTCTAAAGGTGCAATCCCACAGGCCAGCAGAGGAAGATCCGTCCAGGCTGATCCTAAGAGGACCTCTGATCTGGGCAGACAGCAGGCTTGCACTCCATGGTCTGCTCTGCAGGGACCTGAACCCTGGAGAAGGGACTTTGCTAAGGTCCCTCTGAAAGGAGAGGGTCAAAGAGCCTGGTTCCTGCTCTTGGGCTAACCCTGGACACTGATGATTTTCCATGCTGGTCCACAGATGTCTGGGATTCGGGGCCTTACTAAGCTTGTGAGGTGGAGGAACACATCTGACCCTCACCCCATCTTGTGACTCTGTCCCCCTCTTACCAGCTCCTGCCCAACTGGACTGGCCCAGCACCGGACAAGAACCAGCTCATGTTAACTAACAGGCAGCATCACTGTGCGGTCAACACCCCACCTTGCTTTTCTCTGCTTCTGGTGTCCCTAAAGTACTTGCCTCCCTGCCCTTTTGGCCCTGAGGGGCAGGCCAGCCAGCCTCTTCCTCTTCCACCCTTAGGGCTGAACAGGTAAGCCGAGCGAGGGCCTCTCTTGGAGCCTGGCCACACGAGGAAATCAGGGGGAGGCAGGCTCTCACTGGGCTGAGACTTTCAGCCTTCACTGGACACTGGAAATCACCTGGCAACTTTCAAAAATATCGACACGGGGGCCAGCCTGGTGGCGTAGTGGTTAAGTTCATGCTTAAGTTCTCCGCTTCTGCGGCCTGGGGTCCGCTGGTTCGGATCCTGGGCATGGACGTACTCACCACTCATCAAGCCATGCTGAGGCAGTGTGCCACACAGAAGAACTAGAAGGACCTACAACTAGGATATACAACTGTGCGCTGGGGCTTTGGGGAGTAAAAAGAAAAAGAGGAAGATTGGCAACAGATGTTAGCTCAGGGTTGATCCTCCTCAAAAAGAGAAAAAGAACTATCGACACCTTGGTCCCACCCAGATATTCTGATTTAGTTGGTCTAGGGGCAGCCTGGCCTTTAGGATTTTTAAAAGCTCTCTAGATCATTCTAATGTGTAGCCAAAGTTGAGAACCATTGACCTAAGGACATTCTCCATTTCACAGTCTGCCAGAGTTCTGAATTGGGGGTTTTCAGGTTCTTCCCCAACTCTTAATGCAAAGCTCCTGTATCCCATTGTGCTGTGTCTTGGGGTGTTTAGCCCCCTAGTCAAAAGCCCCAGGAAGGGGAGGGACAGTGGTAAATTCAGGCACCCAAATCTGATGCCAAACAATTAACCCTGGTGTTCTATAAAAAGCCTCTAAATGAATCCTTGGGGATTGGGACAGATAAATACTCTGAAACTTCCAGAAGTATTAAGAGCACTGTATCCTTGCAGTAGCACAGTGAAATCATGACACCATCCTTTAGAGAGCCTGTGGCTAGTCAGTGCACCCCAAGCACCTAATTCTGGAGGGTCAGGGAAAACTAGCAGTCTTACCAAGGTGGTACTTACTTCTGGGGATCTTGCTGGGGTAAATCTTCTGGCACGGTTTATATTCATCTGGAGGAGGAAAGTCTTCGACAGAATGGAACGTGAACTTAGACTCAAAGTCATCTGCACACATGGAAAATGGCAAAGTTACTGTGGTGACCCAAGTTTTGGCAATTTCCAGGAGCACACAGGTTTGCCTGCCCAGTGCAGGGGTTTTAATGGCAGGGCTAGTCCTCCCTAAGACATCCCTCTACTTCTCAGTTTTTACTGTTTAGCTGGGACAAGGGGAATCAGGAGAAGTGAAATCAACAGACTCTCCCCATCACCCACCCAACTTACTTCAACCAACATCTTAAGGAAGCTTCTGATGGGAGCAGAAGTGCCCCAGGGCTATCCAGGGTCCAGAGTCAGAGGTGGGGAACCCGGCAACAACAAGAGACCAGCAAAGTCCCTGTGGCCTGAAGCCCCTCCTGAGCTCCTGGGAAAGGCTTCAGTGGGGAGGGGTGGGCAGAACAGGACTCCTCAGCTTGGCTGGTGGTAAGGAGCTCGACCTGTGTCCTGTTGGGGACCTGGGCTCCCCAAAGCAAATGGGTTCTGCCCTGAGCTCCTGATGGCAAGAGGAGAGGGGTCTTGTGGCCCTTTCATGGGTTGAGTCCCATCTTTGTGATCTAGGCTTTAGGTGTGACAGTAGCTCAGCCCACGAACGGATCCAAAGATTTTTGGTCACATTTGACCCCAGGTAACTTTCTTTCTATCTCATTTTTGCCCTAATTGTCCCCTTGCCTGGTGGGCCTTCCATCCACCCTTTCACCTTGTCCAAATCACTCTGTTCTTTCAGGCTTGTACACGGATTTCTCCATGGAGACAGACAGACACACACAGTTGAAATGTTGGTTTTCTTCCCCCTCTCTACAACAATCAGAAGGTTGGATAGTGAGTTCTGGTACCCCCCAGAAAGCCTCAAGAGAAACTCGAACACAACCTGCACGGTGTTCTGTGCTACAGTGATCCCCCTGTTCTTGCAAAACGTGCACCCTGAGATGACAGCACTCCCTGGTGGGCTGGCAAACTCCCTCCAGGCGCCAAGGGAAACAACCTCCTCACTGGCAGCCAGCATGGCAGATGGCAGGCCCTGCTCACCGATGATGTGCAGGCTTCCGTTCCGCAGCTGACCTCCAGGCTGCTGTGTTGGGGTCCAGGCTGGGGCCTGCTGGCTCTTGCTGGAAAGCTCCGTGGTGGGTGATCTCGCAGGGGGTGCCGGGGGTGGATTTAGCTTTCCCCCACTGGTCCCTTACAGAGAAGACGACGGTGTGTTCAGATACAGGAATTGGAACAGCAGATGCTATAATCTTCTGTGAGAGGTGAGGTATTGAGATCTTCTGATGTCATGTGATATGGTGAGTAAAAGGGCAGCCACTGGAGCCAACCTGCTTGGGACTGAATCCTAGTTCTCCCCCTGGGATAATAACACAACCTATTTGTGCCTCGGTTTCCTCATCTGTAAAATGGGAATCATAATAGTACACATACCTCCTAGGGTTGTTGAGAGGGTTAAACGAGTTGATTTAAGTGGCACGCAGTAAGGGCTCAATAAATGTTAGCTGCTGTGATAATATTAATGATGATGACAACCTTCATCAGCAGATGGTACAGCCCAAGGAAGGGGAGCCACTGCCGAGTCCTATGAAAGGGAAGGACTGCCCGTAGGTGCTGGCTCAGAGGGAGGCTAGATGAACTAGCTGTCGGGGGCATGCTTTTGCCCCCATGTTTCTGCTCACACTGGTCCCCTGTATTGCAGACGCTCACTTCTCCTTCCAGTCAATCTAAATCCACCGAACTCACCAGGGCCCAACTCAAATCCCACCTACTTCATCAGACCTTCCCTGATGAAGCTCTGCAGGAGGCTCACTCTCCTTTGCGAATACTTTCTTGTAAGACTCATTTGGCAATTAACGACCCGCTGGCTTGGCACATCAGTGCAGGTGTTCCACTCTTCACTCCGCTTCTTGAAACGTCGACAACCGCACCACTACTGTCTGTGCCAAGATGTTCACAATTACAACCTCCTTCTCTTCCCCCTAGTTGGCCTGAGGCAGAAATTACCCTCATTTTGTAAACTAAGTTTCACATCCAAAGACACAACGAAAGAGGCCAGACAAGCATCCATTCCTGGCCTCGAGTTTACTGCTCTGGAGCAGGCGAAGTCCGTGTGTGTGTGTGTGTGTGTGTGTGTGTGTGTGTGTGTGTGTGTGTGTGTGTGTGTGTGTGTGTCTATGTCCCGCTGCAGCAGGTGAGGAGGCCTGGCTGCAGCAGCTGAGGCCATCACCCGCCATCAGCGCTCCTTCCCTCCCTTCAGCCCCCATCTCCCTTTCTCCTTTCCCACCCTCCTGCCTCCCCCTTTCTGGTCTTCCCTTTCTCGATACCAGGACCCACTAGGATTTACCTGCTCCCACAAGCATACTAAGGGCGCTAAGCAGCTACAGGGGCTGCTAACCCCTCTTCTGGATGAAAAGCTGCCCCCTCTACATGGCAAGAGAAGGAAGAGAAATAACGCTGCTGAGCCCCAGCTACATCAAAGCACTTCGGGCACATTTCTCACTTAATGTTCATAACGATCCTACGTGAAAGGTGTTGTTATTATTATTTCCATTTGTCAAATAAAAAAAAGCAAGGTTCAAGAACGCTGAAAAACAAAAAACGGCATGAGGTTACACTGAAGTGGGTGGGGGAGGCAGGATTTGAACTCAGATCTCTGAATCTAAAGCATTGTTTTTTTCACCACCCCATGAACATGTAAGAATCACACGTGTCAGAAGAGGCACCAGTACTAATGCTGGCCCTTGTGGTGACCAGCCAGTTGAAAAGAGAAAGATTAAAACCTTATCTCTTGTGACCAAAAGCCTTAAAAATATTCTTGCTCTTTGTACCAGGAATTCCCTTTTAGGAACCTATCTTTTAGAAAAAATACCCAAAATGTAGACTACAATTGCTATGAAAGTATTTCCTACAATATTATTCATAATAATAAAAATGGAATCAACTTAAGTATCTAACACTAGAATTATGGTATACACTGATTAGCATTTTAATATGCTTATAAGTAAATTTTAACGATTTGACAAAACTGCTTTTAATATCATATTAAATAAAAACAGAATAGAAAATTGTATACACAAAATAGTATTAACTATGTAAATACATAGATATATTCAGGAAAAAAATGAAAGGAAACACATCCGAATATGACAGTTTTTATTTCTGGGTGATGTTATTATGGGTGATTTCAATTTCTTTGTTTGCTCTACGAGGAGCTTGTATTATTTTTAATTCAAGGAAATACATTTAAGAAACCTTCTACATCCAAAGATTTTTTCTGAAAGACCAAGGGATATGTGTGTGTGCGTGGATGTGTGTTGGGGTGTATGTGTGGATGTGGGTGTTTATGAATGTGTTTGCACTCCTTTGGGGGCATGTGTGCATGAATGTGTGGGTGTGCTTTCCATTGAGAAAGACACCAAAGGGGAGTGAAGCCTCACCACTATCCAGAAATCACAGTCACGGGGTGTGAATACTCAGTCCAAAGTCCTCTCTGCTGGCTATGTGAAGCAATTATTTTTAATATTTGGCTCAAAATACAGACCCTCAGTTTTCTTGAGTTAGGTGGAGAACCTGCCAAAACTAAGGCAGAATGCTAATCCCATCTACCGAGTCCAGTGAGGGTGCTGGCTGGGAGCCAGACTGTAATAACTCAGGTAGAAATTAAACAGGAGACCCGGTTCTGGAAACAAACTGCACCCACAGCCCCATCCACTGCAGGGAGTAGATGTGGAGTCCGAATGTTGCAGTTAGAATAAATAACCCTTCTCTAGAGCTCACGGTTGCCAGGCCCTGTCCTAACAACAGCCTGAGGAGGGAACTACTGCTATCCCCATTTTACAGATGAGGAAAAGGAAGCACAGAGAGGCTAACTGAGTCTCCAGGGTTACACAGCTAGTAATGGCAAGGCGATCAAGGCCAGAATCCCTGGTTTGTGGTCTGCATGATCTCGGACACGTCTTCCCACCTCCCTCACCCTTGGTTTCCTGTCTCTAACATGAATACCTTCAACATAAAGTCCCATAAACACGCTTTTACTGTGCTCCACGCAGGCCCTGAAGAGCTCTGTTCTAAAACAAAATCCCGAGAGTTAAGATATCCCAAGGTGTTCCCAAGTGGCTCAAAGGAGCAGGCCTCTGGCCGCGTCCCTAGCTCCTCCATAACTGCTGGCAACAGTCAGGTGATCCCCTGACACGGCCACCCTGGGCCAGAAGCGCAGCGCTTACCTGGGCCTCGGCCGGGCCTCCTCTTCTGCAGGAAGGGCTGAGAGCCCGGCGCGGCGGGCAGCGCGGGCAAGGTCTGCACGCTGGGCTTCGGCGGCTGGGCCTGGAAGCTGGGGGACTTGGGGGGCAGCGGAGGCGGGGCTTCAGTGCCGTTGTTAGCGCCTGGCACAGGGGGCGCAGGCATAGAGGACCTCGGGGTACAGGAAGCGTAAAGGGGGAGAGGGGGTGGCGGGGGCGCTGGGGGCGGAGGGGCGGGAGGTTCTCGAACATCTTGGGCGGGGCTGACAGCATCCGCATTCAGCCCGGGATACCCACAAGGTGGAAGGAGAGGGAGCGGGGGTGGGATGGGCGGTAGGTGCAGGGGGGCTAGCTGAGGCTTCACTGCCTTGTCACTGAGAATGGAGGCCGGGGGAGGCGGGGGTGCGGTTGGGGGAGGTGGCGGAGGCGGAGGGGGAGGTGTGGACGGCAGAGGGGGTGCAACCAGCGGGTGGTTCCCTTTGATCGGCGGGCCAGGTGGGGACGCCAGCGGCGGCGCTTTGATGGGGGAAGAGGGGGGCAGGGGTGGGGGTAAGGGCGGAGGAGGTGGGGGCGGGGTGGGAGGGGGTGGGGCGGGCATGCTGGGGCGAGGAGGGACGGTCCTGGCCGCGCCATGCGCCTCGGAGGCGTTGCCTAGCCTGGGAGATGCAGGGGCATTAAGTGGGCCGCTGATAGTTTTAGTGGGAAGCCGGGGAGAAGGCGCTCGGGAGCCAGGGCCCTGCCCTGTCTTGCCACCTGGAAGTGAAACAATTTCTGAGTTAGCTCAGCAATCAGGGAAGGAGAAACTCCAAGCCCGTGGGCGGCCATCACAGAGGCTCTCCAGCATGACCTCAGTCAACTGCCTGGTGGCCGCTCTCTTCCTGCATGTCCACTGAGAGGCCTCAGGTGCAGCAGCTGTCACACAAGAGGGCCAGCTGGACCAGCCCCAAGGTTCTTGCCAGCATAAGTATGCTGTCCTCTTCCAAGACAAGCCCAGCTCAGGCCACCAGGCTGTCTGCAGTGCAGTCTTTCTATCCCATTCTGCCTCCACCCTCATCTGCCAAGGCTCCAGGTTCCCAGCCCAGGGCACAGGACTGCCCCAGCCTCCTCCACCCTTCCTCATCTCAAGGCCACCCTCACACTCATTCACATTCATGCACCAGGTCAATCAGCTCTTACCTCCTAGCTTGGTTCCTCAGCAGTATGAACCAGAAGCTCCTGGCTAGGGAGGTTTTCCTCATTCCCAGCAATTTGTGAACAAGGACTTTGTTTTGCATCAAGAGCAGAAGATTCATGAGTCCCTGAATATATAAGGTGACTCAGAAGTCAATGGGAGACACCCTGGCTTGGGGATCCAGGTCCAATGACCTTGAACCTCACAGGTCCACAGCCTCTGGAAGTTCAGAGTTCCCTTTCCCAAAGACTTATGCCCATTTCCAAGGGGCTCACTGTCTCCTGGCTTCCTCACCCCATAGATCCCTCACCACATCAACCTGAACTTGAAATCCAGTGCCTCTTTTGAATTCAACAACAACAACAATTGCTCACAGTAACTGGTGTTTGGTGGCCTTCACGGAAGACTGGGGTAGAGAGTGTTGCCTGAGAGGGGCCTCGTCACTCCTGGCACACCTTCACCGTACTGCTGGTTCTTATCCTTTTTCCCCTCTGTCTCTCTCTAAGGAGAAAAAGGTTCCTCTCCCTGTTTACTGCACAGAAGTTCTGCAGTTGCTGCTTAAATATGTCCTTGGAGTATCAATGTCCCCTCAGGAGGCATATCAAAATATTTCTTCCAAATAAATCCAGTCCTAAATCTCCCTAAAAGGAATTCTGGGGAATACATTTTCGCCTATGCCAGCATCCCACTATTTTATAATCACCATGAAAACACGTGGAAAACACTTGAAAAAATGGTTGCTTCTCACACCCTCAACTTCCTGAGTGCCGCAGAATAGCAAACACAGCTTTCAAATCAGATTATAAACCCTAGCATTTGGTGGCAGTTCTGAGCTCGTCAGCCTGTGAGTCTCCAGTGTGTTTACCCTGGCAGGTGCTAAATCATACCCCAAAGGACTGATGCCAGAAGCCAGGCCAGTCAAAGCAAGGTGTGGCAGAGGAGACTCTGGGGCTGAGCTAAGCGGGCAGGACGGCAGTATTTGGCTTTCAAATGGATGGCCCTGCTCTGGCTATGATGTGACAGTCACCTGGACAACACTACTCATTGTAGGTCTCAGTCCTGGAATGGCTGTTCTTGAGGCAGGGCAGTGATGTCAGTATTCCTGTTGAGGATTTTCTTCAGGGTGGGACCAGAAGAGATGATGCCTTTGCACTGAAGCATCCACCCTGGCTCACGTGATCCCCCTGGGGGTCAAGTCAAGGGCAGGCATTGCCAGAACAGCTGGCTGACCATGATCAGGAGTGGAAGGCCCCAACCCGGCCTTTCCAGGGTCAGGATCTACCACCTGCAATTCCAACATTAGACATTTACATGAGCATAGGTGTGAGGCTCAGGGATTCCTGCCTTCAAGTTCTCAAACCTGTTTCCAGAGTACACGGAGATGAAGATGGAAGACCCAGGCAGCTCCCTACACAAGGGGAGGCCCACCTATATGCTCAGCTGCTGGGTGGACTTTAAACGGATAACAAATTTGAGGGTCAGAATCAGCCCCTGAATAACCAATCCAAACTGTTTACGTGACTGAGGACACCATGTCCTCAAGATTCACAGACCCTTAAAGGGAGTCAGTTGAAAGTGCAGGAGTCTGTGCTTACTAAGTGGCCAAGCACATGAGAAATGGGCAAACCCATTTTTATCATAACATGAGCAGCTGAAGCAAGGACGGCACAAATCCTCGTTCGGCTTATGTTCATGCTCGCTCCAGAATGAAGCGGACAGCTGGCAGCACGCGTGTAAGGTGAGACCCACAGGAGAGAGAGGAGCTCACAGCGTGAGTGCAGGCAAGAAAACCAGGCAGCGCGGGGCCAGCAGGGAGAGCTTGGAGAGTGAGTGCCAAGGGAAGGAAAGGAGGAGGCTTTCCTTCATGACGTGAATGCTGGCCCTAGAAATCCAAATAGAAACCCGAAAGGAGACCAGGTAGCGGGTGGGGAAAGGCCAGCTCCACTGCATCAAGGAGGCTTTGCCGATACGAAAGGAATCAGCTTTTAGAGCCCGGGGGTTATCAAAAGATGAAATACGTCTGCTTCCTTCAATGTGTGTTTGTTTCCAGAAGACCTGGGATTGCATGGAAGTCTCATTACACATTCTGTACAACCCAGTGATGTTTACTCATCATTTCTTACTTTAATGATCACTCCCTCGGAGCTCTAAGCCAAGGCCACATTTTGACTTTCCAAGACCCTGGGCACTTTTGCCTTTGTGGGCCTCTTCCTCCTTTAAAAAAATTTAAAATTATATTTTATGACTGCATTGGTATAAAGACAAATATAATCTTTGACCCTAAAATTTTTTTTCCTGATTTTAAAAGGAATTCGAACATTTTCATGGGCCTCTAAAAGTATTCTGAGCACTAACACTATGCTTTCTGGACCTGATGGCTCTAAGCAACCACCCTACCCACTCACACATTCCATTCAACATGTCTTCACTGAGCACCTATCACGTGCCAGGTATTTTTTAAGGTGGTCAACCAAACACAGTTCCTGCCTTCATGGAGCTGACATTTAGAGGGAGAAGACAGTAAATAGAGGGCCGGCCCTGTGGCTTAGCGGTTAAGTGCGTGCGCTCCGCTGCTGGTGGCCCGGGTTCAGATCCCGGATGCGCACCGACGCACCGCTTCTCCCGCCATGCTGAGGCCGTGTCCCACTTACAGCAACTAGAAGGATGTGCAGCTATGACATACAACTATCTACTGGGGCTTTGGGGGGAAAATAAATAAATAAATAAATAAATAAAATTAAAGAAGACAGAAAATAGAAAATGACCAGTAAATATGTAATATGTCAGATGGCAATAGGTAATACAAGAAAAATAAATCAAGGTAGACGGGATACGGGGTGAGGGAGTGGGACACGTATCTTATATGGGATGATGAGTAAAGCCTCACTGATAGTTGATCAGGTGCCACTTGAGCAGAGACCTGAAGGAAGGGGGAGAGTGAGCCACATGGACACCTGAGGAAGAGTGTTTCAGGCCAAGCGAGCAGTCAGTGCAAGGGCCCTGTGGCAGCAACATGCCTGGTGTGTGCAAGAACAGCAAGGAGGGCAGTGTGGCTGGAGTGCAGGGTGTGAGCCAGCAAGAGTTACAGGCAGTAACATAGAGGCAGCAAGGCCAAAGTCATTTTCTCTAAAAGACAGGAGGGCCAATGGGAGAGTTCTGAGAGAGGAGAGTCACGGTCTGACTTACTCTGACCCAGCACCCAGTCCACGCATCTACCTGTTGGCTCCTGAGTTTCCATTCTGTAACAGGCATCATTAGTCATGTCATTATGGATTTCGATCTCCTCTAAAGAGATCAGTTCTTGTCTTCACACAGTGGCTCAAACAACTGACACTTGCGTCTTATTAGAGACACGTAGGAAGATTGCTGGCTTCTTTTGGCTGGTCTCTGTTAAAACTGGACTGCGGGTTATTTCTGCTATCTTTATTACTGTGAAAAAAAAAAACTAGTGGAAGCTTTATACCCCAAACGATGTTTGTTTGATACCACTCAGGAATTTTGAAAGAAGGCACTGAGGAATGCCAGCTTTCTTTATTCAGGAAGATCTCAGCACTTTCTTGCCTGCCAAACCCTTGGCAAAAACAAGGAAATGAAAATGGCCTCTGAGAAGGTTCAAGTTGGATCTCAAAACATCCTGGAACTTGTATCTTTGCTAGACTTTATCAGTAGGTGACGGCAGCAAATGCACCCCATGACGTCAAATGGCCACAGAGGCCACTGAGAAGGTTAGCAAGGTCACATGGTAGAAGATTCTATACCAGGAATGTTTGGGGCTTGATATTTCCTGGATTAATGAAATTTTTGGAGTTTATTCACTTGCTGGCTAAAGAGAATAGTAATAGGAAAAACGCTTCTTTTGCACACGATAAATATATATTTGCCCAATTTTAATGCAATCCTTTCAAAATATCTGATACCCACTAAAACACAAATGCTTGTAGTAAATTAGCTGCAAAAATGGCCTCAATCATCCACTCATTTCTCATTTCATAATCTTTGAAATGTGATTTTGCAGCTCCCCTCACCAAGAGATGGAGTCTCCCCCCCCCCCCCCCTTGTCTCTGGGCTGGCCCTGTGACTTGCTTTGGACAAGAAGATGTGGCAGGAAGTAAGGCTGTGCCAATTCTAAGACTAAGCCTCAAGAGACTTTATATACTTCTGTCCTGTCTGGTGGAACCCTGTCACCGCCATGAAAACAAACCCTGAATAGTGTGCTAGATATTGAGAGACCATACGCATCCCAGCTGAGTCATCCCAGCTGAGCCACCAGAGACATAAGAAATAGATCAACAGAGCCATCTACCCGACCTCTAGATACTAGAGGGAGCCCAGCTGTGACCACCTTAAATTGACAACCCACAGAACTGTAAGCTAAATAAATGGCTATTTAAAGCTCTAAGTTTTAGGGCGTTTTGTTACACAGCAATACCTAACTGCTATGATGACTGAGAACCATTACAATCACACATGGCCAGTGAGTCCACAGCAATGTCACTAAGACCTTCTGTTGTGATTTACATCTTCTATACTTTGCAATCTGGGCTATGATCACACCATTGCTGAACACTACACACTACGGCACTTCACTCTTCAATTATTACAATGGGATAATTTAAACAGGATGATGATTTAAAAGATACCTTGAGAACAGTTCTGTGCTTTGCAAACTTCTGGTGCTTGGGCTCCCAATACATGCTCTTACTACGTGACTGTTCACTAAAAACAGGTCACTTACTGGCATGTGAGGATTGCCCCATTGGTCCTGTAAGTTAAGGAGATAAGGATCACAAGGTAGCCAGTCTGAATTCTTCCTTACCTGCTGCATCCCTCTGGCCTGCTGGTCGCAACACAGGAAAGCCACCAGCAAACAGATCTCCCAGGGCTGGGGGTGTGCTCCCTCCTCGAGAGTTTGCAGAACCTCCTCCTTCTTTGCTGGTTCCTTTAGAACCTTTAGAGAGAAGAGGCAAGTAGACGAGCAGAGCTGAGCAGCCAATTCTCATCCCGGGCCGTGGTCTAACACTGCCCACCACATGGCAGCCTTCCCATCTCCCACCTGCAACGTTACCCTGCTAGTCAGCGTCTTTCCCAAACACCCTCCACCTTGAACCCTGCAGACTCATGTGCCCAGGCCCGTCTGCTATCCTCTCCAGGCCTCTCAGAGAACCATCGGTAGCTGACCACTCTGAAATGTGACCAAAACAAAGGGACCTACGTACTGCCATTTAATAGATGCCAATGGGGGAACTGGCAGCACTTTTCAAATTAGAAAATCCAAACACTGTAGGTACACAGCTGGCCTTATTTTCGACTTCACTGTCAATCATGGGAGGAATAGACAGAGAAAATCCAGAGATGTAACTCAGTCAGTAATTGTAACTTCTTGTCCACAAAGCCTGGCCCAGAACTCTAAGAGGGAAGTGAAGGTCTGGAGTGATTTGTGCTTCGGCATTTTCCTTCTCTCTCTCCCAGCTCTCACTCCCCAGGCCCCGCACGCTTCCCTGCACCTTTCATTCCATGGAAGAGAAAGGTCATGAGCCCTTGAGGAGAGGTGTTACTAACTCCACCTTCCAGATGTGTGTGATTAGCAACCACATAAAATGAGGAGACATTCAGCTTAGATAAGAACTCCTGGCAAAAAATGTTCACAACCTGAAGCTAGTATGCACAGAGAAATTAAGGCACAGTGCCCACTGGTGGGTGAATGTGGCCAGATTATTCTGAGTATTAATATTACACATTACCTACTCATTGGAATGATTAGGAAGTGAGTGTTCCAATAAAATGGATTTATCTGTCATTTGAGCTTAACCAATTAGATAGTGGGTCGCCACCACAGCATGGCTTGATGAGCGGTTCGTAGGTCCACGCCTGGGATCCGAGCCTGCGAACCCCAGGCTGCTGAAGTGGAGCGCGTGAACTTAACCACTACACCACCGGCTGGCCCCAGAAACTAATTTTTATTGTAATTGTTGAAAATATTTCTTAAAATAATTTGTCTATCCTTATGTATTAACATACATAATTACAGATACTAGCTACAATTATATTTTTAGGACTATCTTTGAGAATTACTATCATGCACATTATTGAAAAATATAGGAAGACATAATAATACCTTACACTGATAAATAGTTTTGCATATATTATTTCAGTCTTCAACCATCTTGGCAAAAAAAGAGCAGATATTATCATCTCCCCCATTTTGCAGATGAGTAAACTGAGTCTCAGGAGGTTCCCTGATTTGCCTGGTAGCAGAATCAGAACTCAGCATGGGTCATGTGACCCAAGCACACAGCTCCTTTTACTCTCTCATACTCTAGAAGACAGAGACAGTTGCAGTCATGTGATCCTGAGAGAGAATTCTGGAAAAATATTTTCCTTGTGAAAAACAAAAACTTTGCATTTTTTAATGTTGAGACTTTAATTTTTCTCTCTTTGAGTTTGAGGACTATGTTGACACAGGGTAAGTGATTTTTAAATGTTACCTCACAATGGATAAACACAAAGTGGTATAGCCATATACTGAAGTATTATTCGACAATAAAAATGAGTAAAGTACTGGTACATGCTACAACATGGATGAACTCTGAAAACATTATGCTAAGTGAAAGGAGCCAGTCACAAAAGGCCACATATTGTGTGACCCCATTTATATGAAATATCCAAAACAGGCAAATCCATAGAGACAGAAAATAGATTTAGTGGTTGCCAGGGACTAGGGGAGAGGGGACTGGAGATGACTGCTAATGGGTATGGGGTTTCTGTTTGGGATGATGAAAATATTCTGGAACTTGACAGAGGTGATGGTTGCAACCCTAATGTTAATGTATAAATGTCACTGAATTGGGCACTTGAAATGGTTAAAATGGTGAATTATATTTATTTATTTATATTATGTGTATTTTATCACAATTAAAAAAAGTTACCTCATCATACCTCATCATGACTGTTTTTGTTTTTGTTTTTTCAACATTTGAGGAGTGATGGAAGATATGCTAGAAAGCATTTGCAGACCTGGAAGGGAAGCTCTGATTCTCTCACCTATGTGGCCTGTACATTGAGCTGGTCTGAGATGGTCCAATGAGTGCCCAGGGTAATAAATGTGGCCCCTGCCTTGAGCAAGCCAGGGGTGTCTGGCTGAGCCTCAATTGCATGGCCTGCTCTTGGCTCACAGCATGTCTGGCCCAGATGCCCACTTACTCTCGATTTGCGGCGCACTGCGGTCATTGATCTGCGTGACTTTTCGTAGGCGAGTTCCTTGCTGGATGTCAGCCAACAGTGCACTCCGACCTTTGGGATCTGCCTTTCTCAAGCTGGAAGTGTCTGTACTTACCTGTAAGGGAATAAGAGGGATTTAATTATAATTGCATATAACATTTGCAGATAAGCCACATGTCCTGTCTGCTGGAAGGTTTTCCTCCCTTAGTTCTCTGCTTCCCTGTCTGCCCTACCCTGCACAATTTCTAGGGCAGATCTCACTAATGCAGTTACCAACAAGTCTCGGTGGAGACACTCCTCTCCCAGGGGACCTAGAATAGACTCTTGCTTGTGCTCAAACTGCCCTAAGTCTTATGGAGCCCTAATCACAGCCTCTCTTCCTGCCTCCTAGGTAAGCCCCACCCACACACCTGGGCTTCTGTCTGTGTGTTTCTGATCCCTGCTCCCAGGTTCTGAATGATCACCCTGCCTGGTGTCCCCAGGTTCCCTCCTGAACCAAATGCTTTGCTAACCCCCAGCTTGATGATGGGAGTTGGTCCTGTTGCCCTGTCTTGCCCCGGGCTATTCTCCTGAGTGGTACTAAGTTGGGCTCAGTCCCGAGTACTCACATTTTCCCTACTGTTGGGTGGCCCATTATGTCTCATAACTGAAGCAGATTCAGCCTCGAGCAGCTGGTTTTGAGGGAAGGATGGTGGACTTCATGTGATCAAGAAGCAAAGAGGAGAACTGGGGAGCTCAAGAGAAACTGGGGCCCAGAGGGGTCATAAAATTGGGAAGAAACAGAGGCCAGGGGATTACAATGAAGGTTTAGTGACTGCCTACTCTTCTGTGCCTGGGTGCCTTACAGTAACCCTGAAAAAACCTTGTGAGTTTCAAGTGAGCCTGCCCTCATTTTACAAATAAGGAAAGTGAGACTATGAAATATCCCTTCAAGGTCACAGGGCTAGGTCAAACCCAGATTTGCTGAATTCCAAAGGCAATGGCTTTTCACTTTGCAACATTGTAGCCATCAAGGGCAGTGCTATGGTTAGGGTAAGTATCCTAGAGACTGCTAAAATGCTTCACAAATATATTTGCGAGAATAACCTTTGTTCTAACTCTGCAAGCAGCGCTGAAGTCTAACTGTTTCACTTCCGCTGTAGCTTGAGCTGACATGGTTTCCATGGGCTATCAGAACCAGGGAGCACAAGAAAGAACATATGCAGGCTGGTGGCAAATAAGGGGAGTGGTGGGGATGTACTGGAAGACACAGCCAGGAGGATCCTCTGCGGTCAGAAGTTTATACCACGTGACCTGAGAGCTGGTTAAACATTTCTCAAAGCAAGAAGTACTTCTTAGCACTTGCTGTACAGGGAATACCATGTGTCTTGGGTATTCAGCTTACATATTACCACTTCTGAGGGCTTTTCTGACCCCCAATCTAAATAAGCCTACCCAGTGATTTCTCTTAGGGTACAACATTCCTTTTTCCTCTGTAACTTTTATCACAGTGTATAAATTTATGTTTATCTTTCCTTGTGGAAATTTTTCATTTGCGGTTATGGGTTTAAGGTTCATCACACCCACAGGACTCTCTATCAGGAAAAAGATCTTGTTCATTCTGTTCACCAATATATCTCCAGAGAGTAGAACAGGACCTGGCCCCAGATAAGCTCAATAACCATTTACCGGACACATGAATGAGTGAGTGAGTGAATGAGTAAATGAACGAACTAGACCTAGGATGTATAATACACTGGCTTTGCCCTCAAGGGCATACACGTGTGCCAGGCAGACAAGACATACATGCAAGGAGTTAAGCCAATACATAATGCAGCATGTAACTGAGCGTCCACGTGAGTCCCACGGAGAGGAAGACCCCCAGAGTTCACAAATGGCCATATCTATCAGGCCGAGCAGGCTACAAGGACATATGACACCTTAGATGGTCCTTGAAGTGTACATAGGATTTACAAATCCTTGCTATAGCCACTTTATGTTCAGAAAAGGACAAACCAGGTTTCCTGACTAGACAGTCACAGACTCTCCTGTGTCACAGCCTAGAAACAAAGGCAATTGTGGTGTTAGCTCAAATGTGCTGAGTCTGCATTTTCACTGGCTGACTCCACTGCATTGGTGATGCATCTTACGCAGGCTTTGAAAGGCACAAGCTTCAAAGTCATGTTCTTGTTGCCTGGAAACATGTTGTTTGAACCCTTAGAGGGGTTCGTGGATGATGGTCAATAATACAGGTATGTGCAAAGGGCCGCAACCCTAATGTTATAATTTTTTTAGAAATGCATGTATGAATGCACACGTACAGCGGGGTATTTCCCATACAACGTGCTTTAAAAAGTCTCTCTATATAAAACATTAATATCAATAAGTCATTTTAAACTGCAAAAGTTTTAAGACTTTTAAAGTCTCCTCCCATTTTATTTATAAATAATTAATGACAGGAATAAGACCATTAGAAATATCATGACCCTAACACCAAGAGGGTATGAAAATTTCTGTAAAAAGCTGGCATTACAATCTCAGGAATGTATTATGGTCAGGGATTTGGGGGAGAAAGTGCTTTGTAATTTTCTTCCCAGTTATAAGATAAACAACACAGAGAATTATATCGATAATTATGGCCCAACTCAGGTGATAGCCTCAGGGAAGGCGAGGGTTAGAACCGTGCATTATTCTGTTTAAAGAAGCAACTTGATTTCCCTAATAATTAGTGACGTTGAACATCTTTTCATGTGCCTGTTGGCCATCTGTATATCTTTTATGGAAAAATTTCTATTCATATCCTCTGCCCGTTTTTTGATTGGGTTGTTTGTTTTTTTGGTTGTTGAGTTGTATGAGATCTTTATATATTTTGGAAATTAACCCCTTATCAGATATATGATTTGCAAATATTTTCTCCCAGTTGGTGGGTTGTCTTTTCATTTTTTTTTTTTTGTGTGTGAGGGAGATCAGCCCTGAGCTAACATCCGTGCTAATCCTCCTCTTTTTTTGCTGAGGAAGACCGGCTCTGAGCTAACATCTATTGCCAATCCTCCTTTTTTTTTCCCCAAAGCCCCCCAGTAGATAGTTGTACGTCACAGTTGCACATCCTTCTAGTTGCCGTATGTGGGACACGGCCTCAGCATGGCCGGAGAAGCAGTGCGTCGGTGCGCGCCCGGGATCCGAACTTGGGCCGCCAGTATTGGAGCTCGCGCACTTAACCGCTAAGCCACCGGGCCAGCCCCGTCTTTTCATTTTGTTGATGGTTTCCTTTGCTGTACAGCAGCTTTTTAGTATGATGTAATCCATTTGTTTATTTTTTCTTTTGTTTCCCTTGCCTGAGTAGACATGGTATTCAAAAGGATGCTGCTAAGACTGATGTTGAAGAGTGTACTGCCTATGTTTTCTTCTAGGAGTTTTATGGTTTCAAGTCTTACATACAAGTGTTTAATACGTTTTGAGTTAATTTTTGTGTATGGTATAATATAATGGTCTACTTTCATTCTTTTGCACGTAGCTGTCCAGTTTTCCCAACACCATTTATTAAAGAGACTTTCCTTTCTCCATTGTATGTTCTTGTCTCCTTTGTCAAAGATTAGGTGTCCATAGATAATATGGTTTTATTTCTGTGTTCTCAATTCTGTTCCATTGATCTGTGTGTCTGTTTTTTTGCCAGTACCATGCTGTTTTGATTATTATTGCTTTGTAGTATATTTTGAAGTCAGGGAGTGTGATACCTCCAACTTTGTTCTTTTTTCTCAGGATTGCTTTGGCTATTCAGGGTCTTTCGTTGTTCCATATAAATTTTAGGATTCTTTGTTCTATTTCTGTGAAGAATGTCACTGGGCTTCTCATTGGGATTGCATTGAATCTGTAGATTGCTTTAGGTGATATGGACATTTTAACTATGTTTACTCTTCCAGTCCATGAATATGTTAAGCGAAATAAGTCAGACAGAGAAAGACAAATACTGTATGATTTCACTCATATGTGGAAGATAAACAGACACATAGATAAAGAGAACAGATTAGTGGTTACCATAGGGGAAGAGGATAGCAGGAGGACCAAAGGGATAAAGGGGCACATATGTACGGTGACAGATAAAAACTAAATTATTGGTGGTGAACACGAGGCAGTCTATACAGAAACTGATATATAATAATGTACATTTGAAATCTACACAATGTTATAAGCCAATCTGACCTCAATAAAATAATTAAAAGAAGCAATTGGAATGAACAGCAAATCCTATCCCTAACTACTCCCCCTCCCGGGGTGGGGGGTCATCTCATCTAATTTAGACTCAAATTTTTATTTATTACCAAAATACCATACAAAATACTATACAAAATATTACCTACTCCCTGATCTTGCCCATCCCAGGCTTTTCAGGCGAGGACTAGGAAGAATGCTGTATGTCCTTGGAATAATGATTTTAATTTTAGTAACTACTTAGCACAGGCTTCAATATGTTCTTGACAGTTCTGCATGACAGATATGTGATAAACATCTTCCAAATCAGCAGGAGAATATGGCAAGTCACATCATGTTTACATAATACAGTTCAACTCGCAGGTCTAAATTTAACATTCCTTCTTTGACTTCTAGCTTTCCTTCCTGCTCCACTGTGGGCCCTGATGATTCTCCACTAGAGGGCTCTCCCTCCCCTGATATTAACATGGTATCCTTCAATCCTCTCCTGTGAGGTAGAAGAATGAAGAACTTCCTGGCTAAGGCGACCATATATATTTAGGCTTAATGGGTTTTGTACAAAAGGACATCTAAGGACATATTCCTTTGCACATTGAAGACTACATTACATAGTGACAGTCGTTTCTACTCTGTCTGCAATATTTATTAACAATTCAATCCTAACTTGCTTTCTTAAAAATCTACAACCCTAAGAAGTCTTGTTACTGTGGTTACAGGATGCAGAAACAGGAAAGAGAAGATTTCCAGATATTCACTGGATCTTTTATTCTATGCAAATCCCGATTATTTGTAACCTTACTAAAAATAGTCAATGGAGAGAAAGTCATTCCTGGACATTTCTCTCATGGCAAATATATCCACCAAACATGCCCCCCCAACCCCCCCCTCCCAGAAAAAAACCAAGAAACCAAAACATTATTTCAAAGTTTTGCTCTTGTTCTTTCTTGTTAACATTGTTATGGAGTGTGACAATTTACTGGGTTCCACACAAAGTTTTTGTTGACTCAGTTCTCCTACAGCAAGCTTCAAATGAAATAGACCTGATCCTAAAAAGATGCAAAGAAGCAGAACAGTAACAGAAATTAGCCCATTCGCAGTTGCAAAGGCTGAAAAACTGAAATGAGTCAATGAGATTAGAAATACAAAAACTGAAAAACAGTACTCAGGGAGCCAAGGGTGGTAAGGCATCTGTCCTCCTCTCTTGATAAATTATGAAAGCTTTTTTGCATATCCATTTGTTGTTCCAACAAATGAGTCTATCAGGTTTCAGTGTAGTTTGGGGGAGGGGAATGGCAGTGCAGCCCAGATCAAAACTTTGAAATGCATGTCCTTGTGCTATTTGTCACCCTGCCACCATACACCATTACTGCAGCTGTCTGATTGATACTGGTTTCTGTGAGAAACACTAATAAAAATCTAGCCAGCTAATCCAAATCTAGCAGGTTGTCTCAAGGATGATCTAAGCCCTATCATTTTCGTACAATTTCAGCCTTACAGCTTCCTAAAGGTACCTTCTCCAATGCGGCTGCTAAACCTAACATCAGTACTCAGGTTTCTAGGCACACAGGCTGCTCATTATCCCAGCCCTCAGCCTACTCCTGCCTCCTCCAAACTTGGGGGCAGACAGGTTATCAGCAGTCAGGGCACTTGCATTTCATTACCAGATCTGAATCCCAAGGACAGCCAGAATGGCACTGCCTCCCTCCTGCCGCCACTGTCTTTATGTAGGAGAACACAGAGAGCCAGCGATCCAAGAGAGAGACATGGAATATTTTCAGAAAAAACTAACTCTCCCCTGTCAGGCCTGACACAATGTTCCCTGTACCCCACATGTGCATAAGTCAGGCTGTTCCAGAAGGAGGCATATGGAGATATAATAGTTTTATGTCTCATTTTCAGAAGTCCAAATATGCAATTAAAATCCACAAGCAAAACGAATGGACCCTCTAAGCTCCTTTTCTAAAGCCTGGTTTCTTAAACAACTGTATACAGACCCGTGACTGTGACTCAGAGTGCAGAGCTGCCCCACACAGTGCCACTCCTCTTATCAGGAGGTAAAACAGAATTAGGACCCTTTCTTTGGAGCTCTAGGCTATAGGAGAGTCTGGTCCTATTCTCTACACCCACAAAGAAGTCCATCCATCGGAGTCATCTCATCTACTGGCCTGACTTTGCTTACCATATGCTGGCAGCTACCTCCCTGCCCGAGGACCTGGAGGCCATCTCAGATCCCTCCCTCTTCCTCATTCCCAATAGCCACTCAATCACAAACTCCTGTTGATGTTTCCCAAGTGATATCTTTGGAATCTGGCTCCTTTTCTCCATCCCTGTGATGCTAAATTAATGCAGGCCCCCATCACCTCTGGATTCCATCACCTGGTCTTCATACCTCTGTCTTGCCCTCCTCCACAGAGCCACCTGAGTGATCTGTATAAGAGACATGTCACTTACCATGTCCCTCCCCTCCATAAAACTCTTTGCTGGCTCCCCACTGCCTTCAGGATCAAGTTCAAATCCCTTCATGTTGGGCAAGGCCCTTAGTGACCAGCCCAGGCCTTCCACTCAGAGCATTCCATTCTAAGCTCACCTGTGGACCTTAGCTTGAGCTGATCTCTCTGCTCTTTTTACACTTGCCTCCTGGCTATTTTCAAGGAGGCTTCCTGATCCTGGAAGGCCAGAAGAAGAGCACTTTTTTGTTCCTAGAGCAACGTGCTTACCCTTAGCAGAGCACCTGCCACCCAGATCATGTCACTCTGCTCAAAACCTGCAATGGTTTTCCATCTCATTTGGGATAAAAATTTCAAAGTCCTCATTGATATCGTCTGCTACGCTTGGCTGCATTTCTGTGTCCTATCCTGAGTTTACCTATAAATGGCAGCATTTTTCTACCCACACAAGTGTTATAAAGCAATCCCTCCCTAACTAGAAGTTGTACTTCTGGTACTCATTTTTAGCAACCATGAGAATTTTGATTCCAACATGAATTTCAAGTCCCTTCAGTAGGAAATAATCAGAAAAAGAGGAGAATACAGGTTGGGAATGCAAAGAGTAGAAATATGGAAAGAGGGATCTGAGATGTGTATAAACAGGCCCACAGGACAGGTTTCAGAGGCAGGGATTAGAAATTCAACTACTCCAGAGCCATAAATTGAAAATGGCAATCAACATATGGATAGTGGATCGGACATTGGACAAAAACACACCTTTAAATGCATGTGATGGTCATTTTATCTGCACCAGAGCAAAATGAATTTGTAAGTAGTTTACAGAAACTGCTGGAGGGAGGAGGCCTAAAAAGATGGTAAAAAGAAATCAGTAGAGCAAACTCCTTGGTTACTAATGTAACCCAATAACATTTAAGATTTGAGGGCTGACTCTGTGCCAGGCATTGGGTTAGGAGTGGGGGATACAGTATGGGTAAGACTGCCTGCATCCTGTTCTCAGGGAGTATGTCTATGTATGCATGTTGTGTGTGTGTGTGTGTGTGTGTGTGTATATATCTTCCTCACTATTTATTTTCTGGACCTGAACCTCTAAGCTGGTCTCCACAACTACGATCCTAATCCATCTTCGAGACTGCCCTCAGATGATTGTATTTAAAGCACTCACTGTCTGACTCTCCTTCTCAAAATGCTTTGGTGACCCTCCACTCTCTACCAAATCAATGAATCCAGCTGTACTGCCCCAAGGAATCCTTCAACCTTATTTTCTATTTCTCGATAAGTTAAAACTGCTCTGGATCTCTCCCATGTTGCTTCTCTCCTTCCAAGCCTGCACTCATGCTTCTGCCTCTTCTGTGAATGCTCCCCCCGCCCCAGCCCTGCCATACCTGCCAGAACTTTTACTTCTCTTTTAAGCTCTACATCAAAAAATTCACTTTACAAAATTCTTTGATTTTTTTAACTTCTTCAACTAATCTTTTCCTTGTATGATCCACATCCCCCTCTAAAAGCACTGTCATTCTCTATAGCACTACTCATAGCTTGCCAAATATTATATAGTTTTTATATACAGTTCTTTCCCCTTATTTTTGAGTGGCAACTCTTAGCATGCAAAAATGAAGCCATTCCCCTTTTAGTACCAGTATATCCAGCTGTTTTTTTTTTAACCATGTGAGCAATCCAGCAGTATTTTGTTGAAATGAACTCCACATAAACCTCAGCCCCTGGATCTCTGACATCTGTCCGCTCCGAGAAAACACGTAGGTGTGGGAAGAGAAGCTGCCGCCTTACGGTTATTCTGCAAACTGCCTTCACACTCTTTATCCTTTGGTTACTCCGTCCCTAGAAATGAGAATTAACTCAGCACCATTCTCTCTTTTTCGATGATACCATTATTTCCAGGCTTTTAAGACTAAAATTTAAATTATCAGAAAACCTGATTTTAAAACCTACACTGAACCTGGAAAGAACAGCCTTGTAAACTCAAAAAAAGACCAGCATTGGGAGTCAAGGGCCCGGTACTGGGAATTGCTAATAAATAATACACAGTTTAAATAGTGTCTCAAAAACTGGTTGAGGTTTCATATCTTCTATTTCTTTTAGACAAAAAGTACTACTGAAAAGAAACATGTCCCCTTCCCAGCAGATTAACTGGCAAACTAATGAAATAACACTACTTTTGTCAATTCCAGCTCCCACGCCAGCATTACTCTTTCTATTAAAGAAACCTATGACTCCTTCCTCTTTCATTTGAAATAACTAGCTTTCACTAAGACCTGGTTCCTTCTCTTTACTCTACTATGCACACAGAGGTGATTTTGGAGTCTGGGTAAGGAGGCTGCAACATGCAAAGGGTGACAATGACAACAGCAGCAATAACAAAAAGAAATGGGAAGGTATTTGTATGTACCAGGCTCTGTTCCAAGTACTTTAAGTGTATTAATTCATTTAAAGGGCACTTGAACAAACCCATGATGTAGGTAGTAGTTATGAGGATTATGTCTAGTTTACTGATGAGGAACAGAGAGGAAGCAGGCTATCTACTGCTAGTAAGCAGAGAGCTGAGAGGTGCCCAGGCAAGTCAGGGTCTCTAAACCACCATGCTGTATAGTTTCTCAGTAACAACATTACCCCAGAAAACAGTGAAGGTAGAAACACTCAGGAAATATACAGCAAGCCTGCAGCTCGGTGGGGAGTGGTCCAGTTGCCCTCTGGCCCCGGACCAAGATAGATGCTGCTTCACAAGGAGTGGGACAGCCAGAGCAGGAAGGAGGGGGCAGGGAAGGGTATCAGAAGGAAAAGGAAGGGTGGGGAGAGAGAGAGAGAGCGGGGGTTGCTTCTACGAAAGCTGGGCGCGAGGAGCTAAGTGCTAGGCCTTTGCCAGGGCCAGAAACGACCACCAAGGCTGAGTGATGGACTCTGAGAACTGTCTGATCAGTGCATTAAACGTGAGTCAGCAGCCGCCTTGGCAGGGGGAGAACTGAGCGCACTTAAAAGGGAAACTGCGCAGAGTAACCCTACGCTCTGAGGCTGATACCCTCAATTGTAAATAGCCTCTACCTGAAACTCCCTCGTCAGGTAACACAGAACCTCCTTGGCCCAATCCTGCTGGTCCACCTCTTTCTTTCTGAGTCCCGGCCCCCCACTCTCCTTTCACATCTCCTTGTTGGCTGCACAGCAAAATGGGGAGTTTTCAACACATGGCCTCCCTTTGAAGACTCTGAAATAGATAAGGATTATGAACGTTGCTCAAATAGGAAAGGAGACAAAGGTAACAAAAACAATGGAGGGGGAAAATTCCAAAATTTCTAGAAAGTTCAAGATGTTTTCAAAGTATTGTATCTATTAAAGATGATAATATAAAAGGATCTAGACTTTCTTTTCTCACAGTCACTGTTCTAGGTCCTTTGTATGGAGAGTCCAACAGAAGCTTCAGGGTCCTGACTTGGATTGGATCCTAGAGAAACAACGACTCACAGCTGAGCTCAAAGATAGCACTGAAGGGTCTCCCTGCTGGATCTAATGGTATTCTCATCCATTTCAGAACCTGATTCCAAAGCTCTCTGGGTTGGGACCCTAAGTCACCAGACCTGGGCTCAGCCTATGTGCTCTGTAACTCCATCATCATCCTTGGACCTCACTCTAGTTCTGCACCCCATCGATGAAGAGTGGCAGGCCCTTCCTTCCCTGTCTGGCACCCAAAGAGTCCTTCTTTGGCCTGTAGATGATCTTCCATACCCTGCCTGATGTTCTGTGGTCCGTGCTCCTGACATCCTTTGTTCTGGGCCACTTCTTTTGGTGCTGTTGGGCTGCCAAAAGCATCTTCACTGGCCAGTTGTTAAGAAGGCAGTATAGTATAGTGGAAAGAGCTGGGCTCCAGGGTCAGTTCTACAATTTACTATTCTGTTCTTGCTGAGTTACCATTTAAGGAAGCATCTGGGTCCAGCTTGCCAGTGGCTAAGTGGTCTTGGGAGAGTGAGTCATCCATGGAGGGGCCCATCCGCCCTCCATCAGTGGGAGACAGCTCGTCTTTGCAGTTAAAAATGAGGGTTCCAGAGTCCCCTCACCTTGAATGGGATCCTGGATCCGCCATTTACTAGTGGCATAACTTAGGCAAGTTACCTTACCCCTATAGGCCTCAACTTTTAGAGACTTCTTTCAGAGATAAAATAGGAAACACTTAACTATGGTTACATAACAGAAGACAAATGTTATTATCCTTAACTATGAAGAAGTTGAACAATCAAACAATATATAAAAAGAATAATAAGCTACAACTAAGTGTGGTTTATTCTGAGAATGCAAGGCTCAATATAGGAAAATTAATCAATAAAGTCCAACACATTAACAGTCTGAAGAAGAAAAATCACATGATCACATCAAGTGAAGCAGAAAAAAAATCTGAAATTTATCCATTCATAAAAACTCTCATCAAAGTAGGAATGAAAGGGAACTTTATCAACTTGATAAAGGGCATCAACAAAAAAACTATAGCTAACATTGTACTTAATGACAAAATATTTTCCCCCTAAGATCAGGAACAAAGCAGAGATGTTCCCTCTCATTCTTATTCAACATCATAAATGAAAGTCCTACCAAGTGCAATAAGGTAAGATAAAGACATAAATGCAGATTGTAAAGAAGAAATAAGATTGTCCCTATTCGCAGATGACATGATTTTCTACGTAGAAAATCTCAATATACAAAAACTCCTAGAGCTAATAAGTGAGTTTAGCAAGGTCATAGGATACAAAGTCAAGACACAAAAATCAATCACATTTCTATACACTAGCAATAAATAACTGGAAACCAGAATTTTTCAAAAACCCATAATACCTTAAAATAGCTCCAAGTACAAATGAAATACTTATGCATAAATCAAACAAAATATTCACAGGATATGGATTCTAAAAACCACAAAATACTGATGATATAAAGAAGATCTAAGTAAATGAAGAGAGACACTGTGCTCATGAATCAGAGGCCTCCACATAGTAAAGATGTCAATTCTCCTCAAGTTGACCCGTCAATTTAATGCAATGCCAATCAAAATCCCAATAGGATTTTTAAATAGACATAGACATGCTGATTTTAAAATTTATATGGAAAGGCAAAAGAACTAGAATAGCCAAAACAGTTTTGCAAAAGAAACGTTGGAGGACTGATACCATCTGATTTTAAGACTTAGCATAAGCTACCATGTTCAAAGATGGCATGGAAGAGGCAAAGGGATAGTACATAGATCAATGAAATGGAATAGAGAATTCAGAAATAGATCCACACAAATATGGTCAATTGATTTTTGACAAAGGTGCAAAGGCAATTTAATGGAGAAAGGATAGTCTTTTAACAAATGGTGTTGGAACGATTGGATATCTTATGCAAAAAAATTAAAATAAACCTAAGCCTTATACATAAATTAGTTCAAAATTAGATCTAAATGTAAAATGTAAAACTATAACATTTTTAGAAGAAAACATAGGAGAAATCTTTGAGACCTGGAGTTAGACAATGAGTTTTTAGGCAAGACACCGTAAGTACAACTCATAAAATGAAAAATTACTAAATTGGACTTTATCAAAAATTTAAAACTTTTGTTTTAGGAAAAACACTGTTAAGAGGATGAAAAGACAAGCTACAGACTGGGAGAAAATATTTTCAAATTATAACAAAGGACTTATATCCAGAATATATAAAGAACTTTCAAAATTCAACAGTAAGAAAACAAAAACTCTAGTTAAAAAAAAGGGAAAAGACTTCAACAGATTTTTTCATGAAAGGGGATATATAGAAGGCAAATAAAAACATGAAAAGATGTTCAATATTATTAGCCATTAGGGAAATGCAAATTAACACTATGATGAGATATTACCTCACACCTATTAGAATGGCTAAACCGAACAAAACAAAACAAAAACCTGACAGTACTATGTGCTAGTGAGAACAAGAAGCAAATGGAACTCTCATACATTGTTGATGGGATTGTGCAATGGTACAGCCACTCTAGCAAAGAGTTTGGCAGTTTCATATAAAGTTGAACATAACACTTAACATATGACCTAGTAATCTTACTCCTGGATATTTACCCTAGAGAAATAAAGACTTATGATCACACAAAAACTTGTACACCAATGTTTATATCAGCTTTATTCATAGTCACCAAGAACTGGAAACAACCCAAATGTCCTTCAGTGGGTGAATGGGTTAGCAAACTATAAAATACTATCCAGCAATGGAATAATAAGAAAAGAAAAAGAAAGAACCCTTTCCGGACACAACATGGATGAATCTCAAATGCCATACGCTAAGTGAAGAAGCGAGGCTCATAAAATTGCATACTACTGTAGGATTACATTTATAAGACATTCTGGAAAAGGCAAAACTATAGTGACAGAGAATAGATCAGTGGCTGCCAGGAGTTAGGGATGGGGAGGGTGTGACTACAAACGGAGTTTTTTGGGTGATGGAACCATATTGTATCCTGATTGTGGTGGTGGTTACACAAATCTCTATGTGTGTTGTAATTTATAGAGCTGTTACCCTCCCCTGGAAAAGTCAATTTTATACTATATGTTAATTTAAAAAATACAAAAAAAATAAAAAATATAGCTAAGAAAATTTGGGAAGTGGAAGATAGAAAAGAAATGGAGCAAAGGTTATGGGCGCCAATGACCTCATTTCACAAAATACAGGGTCCAAGGATAATGTCAAATGCTGACCAAAAACAACAGGAGTTTAAGTGTATTCTTCAAAGTTATAAAGTGTGGTGGTTAACTTTACATGTCTACTTGACTGGGCTAAGTAAGGGATGCCCAAATAGCTGGTAAAACATTATTTCTGGATATGTTCGTGAGGGTGTTTCTGGGACAGATTAGCATTTGAATCGGTAGACTGAGTAAAGAAGATTGCCCTTACTAATGGGGGTGGACATTGTCCAATCTGTTGAGGGCCTGAATAAAACAAAAAGGAAGAGGAAGGGGGCATTTGCTCTCTGCTTGACCTGAAACATCCATCTTCTCCTGCCCTTGGACATCAGTGCTCCTGGTTCTCAGGCCTTTGGACTCAGATAAATTATACCACCAGCTTTCTTGGTTTTCCAGCTTGCAGATGGCAAATTGTGACTTGCAGCCTCCATAATTATGTGAGCCAATTTCTATAATAAATCTCCTCAAAAATATATGCTATGAGTTCTGTTTCTCCGGAGAACCCTGACTAATACACAAAGGTAACCAAAAGGAAGTCAAAATAATACCATAAGCATCAAAAATAAAGAGTGGGAAGGAGGAGGTGAGAGGTGTTACAAAGGAGCTCAATTCTCATCTCTCACAGCAGTAAGTCAATCGATGATTTCTCTAGGTAATAAAGAAAGAAAGAATTGTTGGCATATTATTTAGAGACTGCAACTCAAACACGTCCCAATAAACTTACCATCTCTCCTACTCCCCCCACCAAAAAAGTGAACACCATCAAAATGCTCAAACTACACTGGGACTCACGCTGTTGCTCCTCTTTCAGACAGACTTCCGGCACCAGTTCATTTTTCAACCATGGGTGTGCGTTTATCTGGTATGCCCACTGGGCTGCTCACTAAGTTCTGATCACTGTTCATTTGCAGAACAGAGATGATAACATACCCTGAGGGCAAGAAGTGACCAGGTCCTTTCCAGCTCCAGTAACCGTCCTCGTCTAACGCCTCAGGGTCTCTCTGACCCTTTATCACTTCGTGGCCCTAGAGAGAGTCTTTTACAATATGAAAAAATTTGAACACTCAGAAGCAACCAGGTCTGACATTTTCCCTAAGAAGAAAGGCTGACACTTCCCCCGGCCTCATCCTGAACTCGAGTTTAGCTGCTGAAATGGCTAGTTTGCCTGTGTGTGAGGCCGTCATGGAACAAGGTTAGTGGGCCAGGAGGTACTGCTGGCAAAGAAGCTAATATTAACATGTTTTGGGAAGAATAAACCACCCTGAATTACAACCTCCAGGGCACCTGTGGATACCATGGAGTGCCAGAATGACATCCCCTTCCACTTCAGCAGCCACGCCGGGCCCTGCCCACCACTGCCTGGCTGCATCGCTGCAAAATACCTCCAGGCATTCTCTCTCCACTCCCCCCACACTGTCCCCCCCACAACCAGACATAACTTCCCCAAACACCATTTTCACCAGTCCCTCCTCTGGTTAAGAATGTACAATGGCTCTGCTGGCATAAATACACCTTCTCCAGGAAGCACTTTCTGAAAACTCTAGTGGGTCTTTCTCTCATCTACCTAATCTCTGCCAAATGATAACAACAACAACAATACAGTCCTACGATTGCAAACATTTACAGCTTACAAGTCTTTCCATATACATTACGACATGTGGGTCTCACAGCAACCGCGTGGCGTAAATTTAGTTCCCAGTAACTGCTGTACACCAGGAATTCAATTCGTATTTGTTTGAGTTTCTTGATCTATAAAGCACACCATTTTGGTCTCAAGTTCTCTACAAAGACAGCCTCAGGTTGCTGCTCTTTAAGGGGGCAATATCTAAAATGAATAAACAATAAACAAGCAATATCTGAAATAAATAAATGACAAACAGAAAGCTGTATAAAATATTATGCTAACAGATCAAAACAAAGAAAAAAAAAGGAAATAAGGCGGGAAGGCAGAATTAAGCCTATTCGGTCTCCACCCTCCACCTTCTTCCTTATGTGTTTTTTAAACCTCTTTTGTAAAGTTATATTTCCTTTATTAGGAAAATATTTGTTACATCTATATGCATACGAACAAAAGGTCAATTATAAGTAAATATAGAAAATTACTCCCATGCCATAATTTGCAAGAAAAGTACAAACTCTTCTCCTAATCCTTCTAGCATTGCCAAACCGAGGCTATTGCTCTCCCTCATTCAACAACAAATATTGGTTGAGCATCTCCTATGGGCAGGTACAGAGCAGGGAGGAAGCCAGACCTTTCCACATATTTCTTGCTGGGTAAGACTCAGGAATGTGGCAGCAGAGCAGAAACACCTGGATCTACTCACTCTACCTTTGGACCTTGCTGGCATGTATGCAACATAGGTCACTTATGAGCAGAGTTTGCAGGCTTATGTTTCCAATTGGCTGATGAGCATCTCCAAGTAAGTGTCCCACTAACACCTTAAAACTCAACACATCCAAAACAAATTCATTCTCTCTCCCACATCACCCCCTAAACATACACACACACATACACACACACCTGCACGTCTGTTACTCCTTTTGCGATATGGATCTCAGGAATATCTTTCGAGCCAACCAGGCTCAAAACCAAGAACTCCCTATATCACACTCTTGACATTCTATAATTTGTCAAATCTACCTACTATCAACTTTACTTCCAAAATGTATCTCTCATTCCTACTGCCCTTTCTAGTTTCGCCACCACTTTCTGTGTTCACTCTTCACTTCCCACCCACACCACTTAAACCACGGCTCCATTCTTAGCAATGGGAGTAGGTCAACCTTCAGGTGTGTAGGTGGAGGTGGGAAGTCTGCGAGTCACGAATTTAAATGGTCTCCTAACAGGACTCTTGCTCTCCAAATCTTCACTCTCCAGTTAAACTTTCATGTTGTTTCTCCAGTTTTCTTCTTTATATCTAGATGATACATTCACAGAATTGGGACAAAACTCACTTGGCATACTGTTTAAGGCCTTCCAGAATCTGACCACAGCCCATGTTTCCATCTCCCACCCCTCACATTTTATATACCACCCACGCTTGCCTAGTTCTCCATTCCCTGTATTGGTCACGCACTTAGTATCTCAAAGCCAATACTCATGCATTCCCTCTGTGTGATATGCCCTTCTCCTCCAACTATGCTAATTAAAATCACACTCATCTTCCAAGGCCTAGATATGAGGCCTCTCTCAGAGGAGCCTAAATTAATTCAGGAGTCAGAATTAATTCTTTGCATTCTTTGCATTTCAACTCCTATCCACCTTTATATAATAGTCTCACATTTTAGAAGTTTAACCCAGATAGCAGATACTAGCTGGGGTTTCCTGTACCCTTGAGATCTAGAGGAGACCGGCTCAGAGCTCTACTCGGTGCCCTTGGGAAGCCCAAAGCCTCCCAAAGATTTCTGCAGTTTCAGGGGTGTTTATGTCTCAGGGGCACATTTGCTTCCAGGTTCCTACCTTCAGACATCCTGTCTCTGCTCTACTCCTTATGGTGTCAGCAACACAGCTCAAAGCCTTCTGTGATCCTTCCCCTTCTTCCCCCACCCCCTCAAAAAAAACCCCCCAAAATTCAAAACATTCACATAAAGCATTCATGAGCACAGCAGACTTTACTGAAAGGCAGGTGGAGAACAGGAGGGCTTTCCATTCCAAGCATCATCAACAGCCTCACATTGAGCACTGGGCGTCCTTGGCCCACAAATGGCTTTTGATCAACACAACATAGGAGGACTTCATCTGGCTCAGCATCCCCTTAGCCACCTCCTCAAGCCAGTGTTCTGGCTCCTTTCTCTCATCTCCCTTCTTAACTATCCTTTCCCTCTGCCCAACCTCTTACGAATGAAGCCAATTCTGCCCCTTGCTTCGTGTGGCGCAGTTTAGCCATTTTTATTGTGGCCTCATTCCTGCCCTCAAGTTCCCACCCTCCACTCCACCCCTCCCTGGTTTACCAAGACATGTTCCCAAAGACAAGTCCCTCCTTAAGAAGAATTCTGGTGCCAGCTGCTGAGCCCACAAGTTTCACATCTTGGTGTGCCTCTGTCTTCCCCAAGTAAGTTCCTTGAGGTAGAAACTGTCTCAATCAACCCTTCCAGTGCTCAGCACAATGTCTTATATATAATAAACACTCCAGAAAGTGCACTAAAATAAAATTACCTCTTCAATGTGAAAGTACAGTGTGAATTAAAAATAAAAACCAGTATTTCTGTCTTAAGAATCACAGAAGGGGCCCACTGGAATACCCGAAGTGTGACTCATTCAACATACTCTTACTAATGACACTCCTTGTATATTTTTAATAAAATGGGGCCACCTCAAACCCTCCCTTAAAATACAGTAGCATCTCTTTAACTGAATGCTAGCAATTCTAGAGGAGAGCAGAAATAAATTGAAGGTCGTGACAGCTGCAACGAATCAAAATGAAACGTAGCCTTTCATTGTTCTTAATAACCATCCAAATGTCTTTATGACAGTCATGACAGGGAAAGAATTTTGCTTAAATGGAACAGACCGATCATCTGAGGAAGTGAACTGTAACAGAATAAAGGGGCTATTTTTAGTTCACTCCTCTCAACTGTATTTTTGTATTACACCTCCCAAAATTAGGCCTGCTGACGGAGGCTATACGTAATCAGAGTGGTGTAGGCAACCACTGCTTCTGCAAAGTGAGATATACCCCAGTCCACTGTTCGTCCTTTGCACTGATGGATCTCTGCCTCCTTGGCATCTCGGTTAAGTCAATCCCACACGCTAAGGAAGGGGCTCCAGCCCTGCTCAGAGAAAGGACATTTAAAGACCACCAGGCTACTGGCAACTGTTCTTCTCTAAGGCTGAAGACTGTTCAGATGATGAAGCATCTGGAAGTCACAGTACTCTTTAAGGAATAGAATATCAATATAGGCAACAAACATCAACGGCCTTTGATGCTCCAGCTACTAATCTGATTCTAGTATATTTAATTTCATCTTAAGAACCAATAATACTTGTACTGGCAGAAAATATGACTACATTATATGAATGTAAGACACTGTAAAAAATTAATAAACTTTTTTTAAATCACATTTTAAAAATTCCACTAATCTTTGTACTTATTCTGTTCATTTTGACTAACAATGCCATCAAAGGAATGGTTTTAAAGATGATGAATCTTTAACAAAACATAAAGTTTAAGTCTTGATGAAAAATCTGATGTTGATAGTGGGAGAGGCTGTACATGTGCGGGGGCAGGAGGTATAAGGGAATTCACTGTACTTTCCACTCAATTTTGCTGTGAACCTAAAACTGCTTTAAAAAATAAAGTACATTTTAAAAAATCAAATCACATACACATACACAGATATATTCCAGTGTTTATGTGGAAATATTTTAAAGAAAATCATAATATTAAAACACTCCAGTCATCGAAGTCACGGGGTAGGGGGTGAAGGGAGGATGGAAGCCCCAGATAACACCAATGGCAAACAGCTGGTCCCCAGGAGCTGGCGATCTGGAAAGCGTGTTTCATCATTGAATCGGCGGATGCCTGCATAGCGCTTTTTGATTTGTTAGCAAATGAATTAGACAGCTGGTAACCCAGAAAAAACATCTGTAGAAGCCAAGTACTGTGGAAAGGATTTAGGAAAAGTTTGTGGAAGCAGAATTTTAAGCAATGGCTGTGTCAGCTTTTTGTAGAATGTTGTGGAGCATAACGAAATAAAAATGAAGAAAAATAAATTCATGTATTTATATTTTTCTCAAATAATTGGAAAAAATGGTACCACAATTCTTTTTGAAAGAGAAACAACTTGGTTTAGTTTCTGAAATGCTGGTTTATGAGGGAGCAAAGTTTAATTGCACTATTACAGAGCCAGGACAAGGGTAAGGTGAGAGAGGCACCTAGGGTGCAGAATGAGGAAATGTGTATGTGCCCAGAGTGAATGCCCTCGGCGCCTCCTGCTCTGTCTCCACTCAGGTGATGCAGGCAGCCGTTTTAGCCTGATCCCTTAATGACTAAGGTCTGTTATCACTTAGTTCTGGCTCAAACTATACTCTTTATTCTTTGCTGCAATGCATGCATATTACTTTGTATTCTTATCTTTTCATTGTCATATCTGAAGGTTGAGACCAATGTTCTTCACTGATTTGGGAATCCCACAGCTAGCATAATGATTTGCAAAAAAATCAGCCATTAGAGTAATTTATGTCTACTGACCAGTAGATTTTAAGATTAATTAACGAAATGTGATGAAAGTAAAAAAAAAGAATTACTCCTCAAACTTCTGCTGCTGCCCATGAGGTTCTTACATGATATGTATCCTATCCCATCAACCTTCTGTCAAAGGGAATGATCCCATTTTCTATTAAGAACCAGTGATCCGACAAGGCAAAGTAAATAAGAATCACAAAAAAGCAAATAGAATATCTAAACTGATAATGACTTTATTTTACTGGTTTTTAAAGAGAGAATCATCAAGTGTTTTATTTCTCAGAATTTTAAAGTAAGAAGGAAACTTAAAGTTATTTATTAAGTATGACCAATATTTGGAGGGGGACAACAGTTTTTAAGGATAGATAAGGAAGCCAGACAATAGGGAGAGGGATGCGGAAGAACGAACAAAGGAAGGAGAAATATGTCTAACCACCTCTATACATATGAGTGAAGGGGGGAGTGTGTGTTTACAGGGGGAGACAGATAAGTAAAGTCTGTGAGGGAGAGATCTATATCTATATCTACATCCATTTTTACATATATATGAGAAACACACAAAAGAAGGCATATTGAGAGACAGAGTCGCTAGATAAAATACAGGATGCCCAGTTAAATTTGATTTTCACATAAACAAGAAATAATTTTTTAGTATAAGTATATCCATATTTGCTACCTACTTACACTAAAACATTTATTTGTTTTAGTTGTTTAAATAATTTAGTTTGTTTAGTAGTTTAACGGAGATTCAAATTTAACTGGGCATCTTATATTTTTATTCCCTAACTGGCAACAGAGAGAAATAATAAAGGGAAAGTAGAGTGAGAAAAAGTGAAAGAGATAAAAAAAGGGAAGGAGTAAGATGATTTGTCAAAAAATGGATTAACATTCCCTTCTTGTGGTTTCCCTGGTACCATTAAAGGCTTTAAAGCCTGTGTACTTTTGCAAGTACAGGTCTACACTGGGACCTCCGGAGGCTTAGCCGGGGTCTATGCATCCCCTTGAGGCAGAACTGAGCCCCATCATTCCAGCAAGCATCGTTTAGTAACAGGGAGGCCCCGAGAAGGGCGTCAAGAGCTGCAGTGTGGCATGGGAGCAGAGCAATTTGCTTTGTGATGGCTGAAAGATCATCCTATAACAGACACTAATGATCTAAGATTGCAAGGAATAGACACAACTCTCCATATAAGCTTCTAGAAATAGAAGTCATCTGTCCATTGATTCTGAAATGCATTATTCCTGCAGCACACTCAGCAGTTTATGTCATTAGAAGCAAAGGCCTCAAAGGCCTTTAAACAAGGTCCTACAGACAGAAGGCCCTTTCTAATCAGAGATCTTGTGTTTTTCTAAACAGCAAACAAAATAAGACAAAACAGAAGAAGTAAGAACAAGACAAAAAAAAGCACAAAAACTTGGAGGGTAGGATGTGCATATGCAGCAGGAGAGTGAAGATACAAGGTGCAGATTCTGTCGGGGGATGCCTAACGCTGGAACTAGATTTGCCCCGAGTGCTCTTTCCTCAAGACGTAAAGGAGTAGCTGAGAGAACAGAAGCTGGGACGTCACTGAGCTGATGGAGCTGGTTAGTGGTTTCCACACTGGCCTACTAATAAAGGCATTATGTATTCATTTGCTAGGGTGGCCATAACAAAGTACCACAGCCTGGGTGGTTTAAACAACAGAAATTTATTTTCTCACAGTCCTAGAGGCTAGAAGTTCAAGATGAAGGTGTTGGCAGGGTTGGTTTCTTCTAGGTCCTCTGTCTTTAGCTTACAGATGGCTGTCTTCTCTCTGTCTCCACGTGGTCTTCCCTGTGTGTGTGTCTGTGTCCTAACCTCCTCTTATACAGACACCAGTCATATTCAATTAGGGCCCACCCTAATGACCTCATTTAACCTTACTTTCCTCTTTAAAGATCCTGTCAGTCACATTCTGAGGTACTGGGGGTTAGGACTTCAACATATGAATTTGGGGCGGGTGGAGATACAATTCAGCCCATAACATGTTGGGTCTGCGACTTGGTGTCAAGGCTGTATAGCCATAACCCTCCTCCCATTACTGGGTACCTCCAGCATTTACCAAATGGAACTTGGTAATTGTGAACAAGCCACCTGGCTCAGGTCAGTTCTGCCTCAGGGTCCTCCGCACACCTCAGAGGGTCTGAGTTCCTCATATGTAAAACAGGACATCCAATTTTACCCTGACCCATTTTAACAGTGTCTCAAGGTCAAACGGATGTTAAAGTTAGTCTACATGTTGCCACATAGTGTTATCTGTAATAAAACAATAATACCAATAATTACTGGTAGATGTTAATATCGCATATCAAAATGCCACACTCCATATTTTAGCTTCCAATTTCATCTCACTGAGGATTAAAGAACTGAGCCACAGCTGAAAATTCTTTTGAGGGCCTCAGAATAGTGTTCTATAAATATAGAGAAAATTCTGGGAGGAGTGCATATCTGGTGCAACCTTTTAAGTTCTTTTTATGCTGATGTCACCATCAGCAGGTGGCTTGGCTGTGTAACATGAGCTTTGGCGTCACCAGTGAAGCCCAGGGAGGGTGCACTCTCATTCACTGAACACGAATTTCCTGAGCAGCTCCCAAGGCCAGGCACGACACTTGGCAGTGCTCATTCCGTGAAGGGCGAGGCTGGCATGATGGATCTCCAATCTCCATCCTTAGGGAGTTCATCCACATGCAGTGAAGACAGGTGATAAACAAATTATGTGAAGTGTAATGGTGTTTAAACTTGGCGAGATGCTTCCCAGACATGAATGCAGCAATGAAATGTGAGCTTTTGTTTTATAACGAGTTCATATGAATTCTAAAGCCAGGACAATGCTAGTAAAAGGAAAAAGAGCATCCATATGCACAATAACAACACCGACTAACACTTTTACGGTTATCTCCTGCTAAGCAATTTGCATGTATTAATTCATTTAGCCTTTACATCAACCGTAATGAAGTAGATAGTGTTTTAATAGAGAACAAAACTAAGGCACAGAAAGTTTTAAGTAATTGCCCAAAGCTACACATTTGCAGGACAGGAACACAGGGAGTCTCGCTCAGAAGTCTTAACCACCACGCTACATTACCTCTAAAAAAAAGGGGCCCCATCAGTCATGCAAAGGGCCCTGTGGAAATCAAAATGTGAGCAGTACTATCAGAGAAGGCCATTCTGCCAGTCCTGCTCTCAGGCCTCCTAACACTGGCTACCTTGGGGTTTTAGGGGATGTCCCAGGCATCTCTGCCATAACCACAGCCCTGGAGGTGATGTGGTGCAAGGGACAGAATGCAGGCGAAGGAGTACAAAGACTCTACCAGCTGTGTGACTCTGAGCACGTACTTAACCTCACTGGGCCTCGGCTTCTTCCTCTATGAATCTGCGATGACCACAGCAGATGCTGCTGGTGCCCCATGCATTATCTGCTCAGCCCATCATCCCAGAGGCTGACCAGACAGTTCCCGTGTGCTAACCGCTGGTTGGTCTCTGCAGAGGGAATTCCCTAGAGGTGAATGCAGCGCCTGCAGGACTGTGACAGTGCGGGACAGTGACAGGAGCTGGTGGATAAGAACCCCAGCCCCGCACTCTGCAATGGCACAACTCCACGCAGGCTCTACAGTCTCTCGGGGCCCCCTGCAGGATGGAGCTCCAGTTCCCACACACCTTTCACTTGTTTTCCTTCCTCCTCTATCTCACTTTCTCACTCCCTTGCCAGGGCTTCTGGGAATCACCTCCCGAATAAACTACTTGCACCCGAACACCTGTCTCAAAGTCTACTTTTCGGGGAACCCCAAGTTAGACAATGATCTTATCTATCTCACAGAAGTGAGGAAAGATCCAATGAGACTCTATGGGAAGGTATGTGTTAAACTGTCTACAGTAGTATGTTAAAGGATCACTATTTTGAGTAATAATACAAAGGTACTATTATAATTGCCATGGAGACGTTTCCATGCCAACAAGCGACTTTGGATGCACCTCTCCTTTTTCCAGCGTTGTCCTCCCAACGTGAAACTCAGCCTTAGTCTTGGGTCTGTGGCAGAAACCCCGAGTTCAGGGTAGGGAGCAGCTATATTTAGCAGCAGAGAACCAGAGGTTTGGTGAAATGCACTGACTCCTCAAGTAGAGAGGGTAAGGGGCTGTCACCTGAAGGGGACAACATACGAGAAGTTACGGTGGGTCAGGGGGCCCTGAGGGTTAGTGCTCTGGACGTCAAAGCAGAGAACAATGAAACTTGGCATTTGGGTGATTCTTGCTGGTCTTGGTTCTCCTGGGGTCTGGGCCTTCAAGTAACACGTTCCAGAATAACGTGTCCTGTTACAGCTGCCATATATCCATTCATTTCACCTCAGAGCTAAACCAAGGATGCGTGTGTTGTGTGTGAGTGGAGAGTTTGCATAAAGAATCTCGCTGGTTCCTCATACCTGCCCAAGGAAGCTGGTGTGGTGTGGTCATGTCCTCTCTTCTCCCCTTACCCTGCCCCCCCCACCCATCTTGCACCCTAGAATCCAGACTTTGAAGAACATGTTTAAAGCTTTAGAACAGCTTTTCTAACAATAATTAAATTGAAACAGAACAAAAGCAAAATGAAATAAAAAGGAAATCAACAGCAGCTCCATCTCTCTCCCTATAGGACTGTCCCCCACGATGCAGCCTGAGAAGTGAAGGACAGAGAAGTCCAAGGTCACACAGAGGGCACAGGTGAGGCACAGGCATGTGGCTGGTCTCGCCAACAGACTTCACCTCCATGTGCCAGAGTGCAGCAGGAAGGAACGCCACTGAACTTCATGAAGTTCACTGAGCGTTCCAGGCCAATCACTTGATTACTGCTCTTATCCAAGCCAAAGAGACCAAGTCTGGCCCCGTTACTAATGGAAAATATATCTGCCTCGACCAGAAAACTGTATTATTCATGTTAACATAAGTTAATGGAGGGAGCGAGTGGTTTTGAATGGCCCTGGTGAGGAGAAGCAGCCACGGTTTTTCCCAGATGAGGGTCAGGAATTGATGATTCAATGAAATATTTGGTCAAAAAAGGAAGAGGAGGTTGGACTAAAGTGATGGCCCCAAGAAGGCAAAGAGGAGCTGATGTATGAGTTTGCAGCCTGCTGAGAAATTACTGGAATGGAAATTGGAAAACCAGTGCGCCAAGGAGAAAATCTTGGACACCAGGAAATGACCCTCACCTCTTGCCCTGGAGAGCCCCAGGGAAAAGGGAAATCGCCGACCTCTGTTTCCCCACCCCAGTCTCAGTGTCCTCCCGAGGGCAGCCTTTCCTGGCACAGAAACAGAAGGCTCCTTATCAAACCCCACTAAGATGAGTGGAACTGACAGCTAGGGAGGGCTTGGCAATAGTTGAATGTGACACAGAAGAGTTTACCGTACTCCTGGAGAGAACAGTGTGACACCCAGTGAGGCTGCGCTCTGATCCAGGCGTGGGGGATGGGGTGGAGGGGCTGCCGCTAACAGAATGGCGCACTAGTCTGTGTCGGGCACTGGGCCAATGTTTTCAAAGCATCACTTCAATTAATTCCTTTACCATCCCATAGAGTATTATTATTTCCATTTCACAGGTGAGGAAACGAGTTCTAAAGTGATTTGCCAAGTTCTAGTAGTCAGGTTCTATCTGACATGGAAGCCTGGGGCCTTCCCTTCCCAGCTCAGGTGTGCTCCCACGCACCGAGGCCATACAGGTATGCCCAGTAGGCACAGTGCTCCTCCCCCCTCGAATCGCTGTTATTATTGGTGGTGACTCTCTACTTTTCCCCATCCCAATCCCAGCTTTCTGCAGCAATTCTTAAGGGGGAAAAAAGCGTGGCATGCTCCCCTGGGTGGGTCCAGATCTCCACGTGGCCTTTGAAGAAGTGAGCCAAGGCACGCCACATTTCCAGTAAGTCTCTTTCCCTTAGCAACTGGCTTTTTTTTTTTAAAAAAATCCTTTCTGTTGGATACAACAATGTGCTTTTGGGGCATACTTTTTAGCAATAGTTGTGAATTAATGGCAAAAAAAGTAACTCAAGGACCAGCCCTCAGCTGTGTTTGCACAAGGGGCCCTGGAGCTAAAGGAATGGGTTTTGCTGGGCCAGTGCCCTGTGTACAGAGCCTAGAGGGGCAGCTGTGCTCCCCTCCTTTCATAGGTCTGACCCCCAGCATGGTTGTACTATTTTTTCTTCTAGTCAAACCAATAATAGTTTCCAGAAAAATCTGACAGTCTGCGATGCCAAAAGGGTAAAAGTCTATTTCACAGTTGTGAGGTTTAAAGAAGTCCTGTGATCTGGCTTCTTGAGAATCACTGTTCACCTGCTCATGAACCCATAAGGTTTTTTCAAAGCCATAATGCTTCCAAGCTATCTCCACGTCCAAAGATTTTGCCTCAGAGTTGGTTTTAAAGCTCCTTTCCCCTCACCACTCTCTGAAATCCTTCAGCAATATAATCACAAGAGGCATTTAATCAGAGAGGAGAGAATGTTGAAGGTGACAATTCTTCCATGTCTGGGTGACCTTGGTGTTGACAAGCATTGCCAGCTGGGAAAGTTTTGCTTTAATAATTCCCACAGTCCTCTGTGCTTTGTCAGAAGAGAAAACACCAGCTCGTGCTAGGTGTCCTTGTACCGGGGGAAGAGAACAGTAAATGCAACAGTTTCACAAACCACTGTTATCTGGTGTTGGCACTAGGTCTCAAGGTTTATTTAAATAAAAAGTAGCGAGGGAGACTGTGACGGCCGGCCTCACAGCTTCTCTGACATTCTCATTCAAAGTCACTTGTATCAATTCTCAGATTTTTTGTGAAAAAACCCAAACCATTCCATAAATCAGCTCAATGCTCAGAGATGACACCTCTGTTGTAGGGAAGTGGTGCTAAAAATCTTAACATTAATCCCTAGAAAAACAGGAGGCAGATTACATGGGCGGAGGAGGTAACAGAGAATTTCAAGCAGACGTTCTGTGCCTACATGGGTCTTATTTTTTAAAATTAAAATACATGTAATATTTGCTCTCAAACATCCATCTGAATTAATGAAAGCATGCTACATAACTCCCTCCTTGGTTATGCTAAATTACTTCTATTTTGCATATTTTGAGGTTGTTGATGTCCATTAAAATTTTTTTATTATGGAAAATTAACACACACAAAAGCTGGGTAGTATAATGAGCCCCCATGTACCATCATCCAGCTTCAACAATTATCAACTCACAGCCAATCTTGTTCCATCTTTACCCCGACCTGCTTTTCCTCTCCAAATCCCTGCTTATTAAAAATATATATCCATGGGGCCGGCCCGGTGGAATAGTGGTTGGTTTCATGCACTCTGCATCGGTGGCCCGGGGTTTGCAGGTTCGGATCCCGGGTGTGGACCTACACACCACTTATCAAGCCATGCTGTGGCAGGCGTCCCACATATAAAGCAAGGAAGATGGGCACGGATGTTAGCCCAGGGCCAATCTTCCTCAGTAAAAAGAGGAGGATTGGCAACAGACGTTAGCTAAGGGCAAATCTTCCTCACACACACACACAAGAGAAATATATATATACATCCAACATTGTATGATATAAAAGGAAAGAGCTCTTTAAAACGTAACAGCAGTATGATTATATAAAATTAACTATAATTTCTTTTTATTAAACCAATATCCTATCAGTGTTCAAATTCTCTTGGTCAGTAGATGTTTAAACGAAAGTTTCAGCCAGGCAGAGAAAGACCAAGCCATAGTATTTGAATCTCAGCATCCTGGAGTTGCCACAAGGCTCAAAGAACATCTTTCTTTGCTTTAGATAGGAGCTCAGAGCCGGGCAATCTAGAATTCTTTCACAAGCATCACCATTAAACCTTTCAGGGAACGTGTGCCCCTCCTCTCTGCAGCCTCTTGGTCTGCTACTGCCGAAGCTGCCTGTAAAATGACCAAAGAGCAGCTGAGAAAACAAAGCCTCCTTTAAATGTTTTAAATATTTGAACCTGGCTGCCATTCCACTGGAGTGGATCCTAAAGGTCACCCCCAGATCTCCCGTCCCTCCTTGCTCACAGTCTTGGTCCCACAGCTGAGGGCTCCTCGCTCCAATCTGTGGCTGATTCCGGGTACCTAGCGCTACACCCGTGGACTTAGGCCACTCAACTCAGTACAAGGCACGAAAGAGGAGAGAAGGCAAACCACGCGACTCCTCAGCATCATGCTATGGGATCAGGGACCAGCACAGTGGATTTGGACGCCCTGACAACCTACAGGTCATAACTGCTGCCCACCTGTTTTTGGACTATTTTCAGACTGCTGGCCTGACTCCCCTCTTTGAATACTCAGGCTCTTAACCTTGATCTTGACCTCTGGGGTCTGACCTCCTGCCCTGCGCTGACCACACGGGCCTTTGCCCTCAATTTATCAGTCCTGGATCTGGTACTCGCCCCATTGTTTCCTAGTCCCTGGAATAACAGCAGCCACCACTGACTGAGCAGGCACTGCGTAAATACAGCTTCTGTCGCTATCTTATTAGATCCTCACAACAACCTGTGATTCGTGCATTCAACGCATATTTGCCAAACGACTACTACATGCCAGGCCCTGCTCAGGTGTTGAGGATGCAGCTTCTATCGCTATCTTATTAGATCCTCACAACAATCTGTGATTCGTGCATTCAATGCATATTTGCCGAACGACTACTACATGCTAGGCCCTGCTCAGGTGTTGAGGATGCACTGTGAGCAAAACAGACAAAACCCCCTCCCTTCATGGAGCTTCCATGCTACAGGCAGTGTGCCCTAGGAAGCAGCCATTATTATTGCCACTTATAGAGGAGAACACTGAGACTCAGAGTTACTACTGATTTGCTTGACATCACATAGGAAGTAAACGGCACAGCAGGGATGCAGTTTCCAATGTGTATGACTCTAAAGCCCACATGTTTTTGTTTTTGTCTTTTAACACACCACATTGCATCATTACGTGCTCCCTGCTGAAACTGACAGCTTGGCATGGCTGAGCGGATGATATTGGACACAAACATGCTTTTACACCCTTGTGATTTAAATCGTGAATGTGGTACAGGTGGAATCCTGCTTCCACCAGCTTGAAAACACATTCAGACTCCTCTATTGTGAACAGACCTTATTAAAATGGAAATCAATTGCTACCGTGTACAAAATGGGTACACTGTTGCTTTCCCTCGGTTTTTAAATGTCTTTATGTAAAGCAAAAGTACATGATCTGTTCTCGTTGGAAACAATAACAAACTGGAATGGGGAGGGTTGTGCCAAAGGACATTTAATGGCTTTTAAAATAATACCTGGGTGTTAACTTCTGCTATCCCTAAATTTGTTACTTCTGATATAACTGCATTTGCTTTATAAAGCATTCTTAGTAAAATGTGAATGTGTTGATGGTGTTCTGACAGGACACAACATAGAATGTGTCTGGCTTTCCAAGCTTAAGCAGGTGGAAGATGTAAAAGTCGTGGCTGGTTAGCTCACAGTGGGTTTGCCTTGTGAATTACATCTTCGCTAAACTCACTAGTTCAGGAAGTAATGCTAGGTACTGAGTGCCCACTGTGTGCCTAGTACTGACCTAGGCACAGACTCCGTCTCGGAGTCACTCACTAACTGCTTGCTGGCCCCAAGGTCCTTTCATCCCTTGACTCGTCTGTTCAGGAGAGAGCTCAAAGCATTAGCAAGACACATCCAGTGCCTGATGCTCAGAGAAGCAAGCTTAGGAAGATGAAAGGGGACTAATGCAGAGGACATGAGGGCTCTTTAAAGATGAGACTCCAAGGATCCCACATGCGGGAAACACGTAATGAAGAAGCAACGCAAGGTACAAAGTTCCGGTCTGGGAATAACCAGTTGTTGTCTCAGCACTTCCACGACAGAGCAGTGATCGATGACAAGCCCAGCCTTCTCTGGACTCAGGTTCTAAACTCTTCAGAGGCAGAGACTGGGTAATTCTGTGCAGCAAAAGCTCAGTAAATCTGCATGGTGGCTTTCCTGTCCCCACTGTGTACCCAGCATCGCTAGCAGCCGAGACCCTGTCTTTTCCAAGCCCATCAACAGCCCAGCTGTAAACAAAAGACAAGGCAAACCTGAGTTCCTTTGCATTGTATCTGCTTCCTTAATGCCCATTCTCTGCTGTTAAACCATGGGTTTTATTCAGAGGGTAACTTGCAAAAGGTTTTCCTATTAAAAAGGAGAAAAAACCAACAAACAAGTGGGAGGAAATGATGGAACCATAAAGAAAAAAAGAAAAGAGCAATCTAAGGAGGAGGCTTGGGGACACAGGAAGAAATCTGGGAGCTGTGTCCTAGGTGTGGGCCGAGGAAACCATGGACTCTTGGCTTGTAGTTTCAAGCAGTAGGGGCAATCTCTGAGGTGGTCTATATCAGAGGGCAGTTGGTTTAGTGGTTCAGAGCAGGGACTCTGGCACCATTCTGCCAACATTCAAACCATGGCTCTGCCGCTTGCTAGCTGTGTGATCCAGGGTAAGTCACTTCCCCCTCTGTGCCTCAGTTAACTATCCACAAAACGAGAATAACAACAGTACCTGCCTCAAAGGGTTACTATGAAGAGTAACTCAATAATGTGCTAAGCACTTAGAACAACACAAAGCATATAGTAAGCACTACATAAGCTTTTGATGCTATAGTCATCAGCTTATTCCCCCTCTACACACATTTGGAAGTAGTAGATCACAGAGCAGTCAGGCTCTCAGAGAGCCTAGGGAGGAATCCAGCCTCCACCACTTACTGGCTGTGTGACACTGGGCCTTAGTAATCTCTCTGGGCCTCAGTTTCCTCATCTGTAAAATGGCACTATCAGTGCCCACCTCACTGGATTGTTGTAAATATGAATTTAGATAATCCACCTTAAGTGCTTAGCGCAGTACCTGGTACATCGGTAGATGCCTGCTATTATTATTGTACATTATTGTTATACGATCCAACTCAGCCAGTTGGTAAACCATCATTCATTCCATTTTCTTTTTCAAAACCTTTTCTTCTCATTATAAAAGTAATAAATGCTCTGTGCAGATATTTGAGAAAACACAGAAGCACACAAAAAAGAAACAGAAATCACCCATTGGGCCCCCAGATAACCAGTGATGCTAATGTGTTCTATCTCCTTACAGTCTTAGTATCTGAGGGCGCAGGAGCGACACGCACACACAGTTTTGTTCTGTTTCATAGAGGTGGGACCACACTACCTACGTGTAGCCTGCTTTTTTCACTTCATGTTACCTTTTCATTAAACATTCTAGGAAACAACTTTTATGGCTGCCAACACCCACTGCAGAGATGTGCTCATGCTCCGAGGGTGCTGGCACCCCTCCCCACTTGCTTGCAGCGTTCTCTGCTCGGTCAGGGCTGGATGTCTGATTGCCAGCAGCAACCTGACATTGGTAGTTCTTTTCCTTTTATGGCAAGAAAGGAAAGAGAATTTAAGGAGACAGGTGACATGGCCCCAAAGATCCCAGGCTCCAAACCTTGGTGGCCCTCCTAAGTACAACAGCGTATACATGAAAAGATAGCCCTGGGGTGGGGGGAACCGTTCCCTGGCAGTTTTCTAGGAATAATTAGTTACACTGTAATTAAGAGATTTCAGAGGCCAAGAGCCAGCAGATTCGGTGTAAAACAAAGCTCTGGTTGGTGATCATCGCTACAGAGGTGGCTGCGGCTTTTGAGGATCGTCCTTTGGCCTCCTACCCCAGGGCACCTTCCTGCCACAGCCCTGGGCTCAGACTCTGTGAGTAGCTGAGGCTCCGCTCCTGGGCTCCTATGACATTTGATAAACGCCTTTAACAAGCGCTCGCAGGCTTTTCTTGCCAAATCCCAGGCATTATTAGTGCGTAATCGCTGCCTCAGGCACCACTGCAAGCCTTTTCCTTTTTGTTCCTGCCGCCCCTCCCACCTCACAGCTGTGAAAAAAGAAACACATTTAAATACCATCCCGAATGGCCCTTTGGAAGTATGAGTGGCAGGCGCTGCCTCACCTCTCTCTCCTACAGACCTGCAAAGCTGGCCTGGTCTTTTCCCTGAAGCAGTGTTACTGCTTGCAGCTGCAAACCAGCAAAGGGGAGAGGGAGAAGCAAGTTTTTTAAATTACTTGAAGACAAAGGTGTAGTTTTGCGAACTGTTAAGCAGAGACCAAGTGTCAATTTAAAACTATCCTAATAGCTTGGCCTAATACAAAAGCCTTCCCCTTGTCCCAGTGGCCACTGTCAACCCTGGGTAAATGTCCCCAATCGTTCATTAGTGACACTAATCAAAGCACCAGAGTGTCAGGAGAATCTGAGTGACAGTGTTTAAGATTTTTTAAGCCTCTCATTATTCCAAATGCACCAGTAAACATGCAAATTAACTTTTCCAGAATATAGGGTAATATGCAATTCTGCTAAGCCCCCATCCACCTAGCGCCTCCAACTCCTGCATTTTTTCTTTACCACAGCAAACATAAAACTCCAAAAAAGGCTCTCATGGGATTTCAGATACCACTCTGTTTTCTTTCACAGATTGACATGTTTTTCTATACCACATGAGCTCCTGTATCCTAGAGATGGTGGGAAAACTTCCCAATGTAAGCCACAGCTGGTATTTCCTGCCACTGAAAGTCTATCTTGCCCATGAATCATGCAATCCTTAGACTACAAGGAGAAAAATTATCTCACTGTCTCTTGACTGCAAACAAAGACTCTGGCAAACAGTAATGAGGGGACAGAACGACGAGGGGCCACAATATGCTTCTCATTGTAATTTCCCTTCAGCATTTTATTACACATTACCCTCCCACCCTTTCCCCATACCCCCCTTCCACCCTCACCCCGAACAGGCAGGCAGAAATATATGGCACTGTGAGTTTGCTTTTCATGGTAAATAAATGATTATCAAGCCAGTTTCCCCTTTCTTTTTAGATAATAGGATATGGCCTCCCCTAGGAGAACTGTTTCCTCCTTTGGATGTTTAAGCTTGAACAGCACAGTAGAAAATAATGCTACAAAAATTTACCAATCTACTTTTTAAATAAACACACGTGCTGTGGCCATGACCCTACTGTCAGGCTTTGCCTGGGCAACCCAACTCCAAAGACTTTATCAGCTGGTCAGAGACACACATATCTGCTTCCTCTTGTGTAGACAACGTTCTGGGATTGGGGCAAGAAAACAGAAATCACAGGCCCTCAAGGAATTTATTCTCTCATCTTGGACATTACCAAGGGGTCAGAGTAGATGTGAAAACAAAAGTTCAGTAAAATTCTGCTGCATTTCGAAAATCAAATTCATTGTATTTTCTTTAGTTTTTTTTTAAAGTTACATTCTGTAACCGGAGCAACAATAATAACTTGATTCTAAGTGGACCGATGTACTGTGTATGCAGTTTTAATACTGGTAAGGGATGTGACAAAGGAGTAAAGCTCAAAAGACAGAGGGATGGGGACCAGAACAGAAGGGAAACAAGATGGCAAGAGCTGTCTGCTCTCAGTTAGAGCCTGCTCCAAAACACTGGCAGGCGCCGGTGGTCCTTCTCCCTGTTCCACTCTCATGTTCTTAGAAAAAGAAAAGATGCACATAAGAGAAGAAGAGGAGACGAGGATGGGAGGAGCAGGAAGGAGAGAGGTGAGAGGTGGGAGGGAGAAAAACAACTTTTAGCCCTGGTCTCATCTGAAGATCTTCCAGAGCTAAGGTGAAGTCTGATAGGATGCTTTTCATTACACAGGATCAGATATATCACATAAAATGCCCCCTCCGTGCACAGATTACACATAATAAAACCTGATATGCTGGTCCATGAGCACAGACATTTAAAGTCCTGAACACTGGTTATGAAGAGATTTAACTCCACTTCTTAATCCCTATCTAGAATCCCTAGATATTCATTTATCCATCCATCCATCCATCCATCCATCCATCCATCCATCCATCCATCCATCCATCCACTCAATGAGCATAGTGCCTATTCTGAGCCGGGCACTAGGGACACAAAAGGCCACAAAACATAAAATATGGACCCCAGTCAAATAAAAACAAAATTAAAAGCTGACAACTGCTATGAAGGAGGGGTTTAAAAGCATGTTATAAAAGCCAGTGTGGGATGTGAGGACATGATGCCTCAAGAAAGTGGCATCTGAGCTACGATGAGCAGAAAGAGCTTTCCAGGCAGAAGGAACAGCTATGCGTAAGTCCTAAAGTGGGAAGCCTGGGGGGAGAGGCACAGTATGAGGTCTGCGAGGTAGGCAGGGGCCAGATCATGCAGGTGGGGTGGGCTACAGTTAAGAGGGCATGGGGAGTCCTTGAAAGGTGATGCAGGGGAGGGACATGATCTGATGCAAGTGTACTGCTGGGGCTCAGGGAAGGCTTCCCCAAAATATGCCACTCTGGCATATTGACTATTTTGAACTAAAGTTACTTGAGAAACCGCCAGTGCCAAAAGGGCACTCTGACCTTCCTCTCTTTGTCCCCCTAAAAGCAGGAAATAAATCTCCGGTCTGAAAGGTACCTTTCCTGTACCAAAAGGTAGAGAGACATCCTTATGGCTAGAGACAGGGAATTCAGGGCCAAGAAGGCCGTGTAAGCAAATTCTGCTTAGATTCTTCACTAATTAAGTGCCCAAAGCCCAAGTTCCTTTGTCTTGTCAATTTCTCACAAATTTATTGTTTTTCTGTCTAAAAAGTATAAAACCTGCTTGCTTTGGTCATTTCTTCAGGTCCCATTTCTATGAGACCTCTGTAGATACAAACTAATTTTTTTTTCTCCTGTTAATCTATCTTGTGTCAATTTAATTATTAGACCAGCCAAAAGAACTCAAGAAGGGGAGGGGGAAATTCCCCTCTCCCTGACAATACCAAGATCATTGGCTGCTGCTAATGAAAGGAAGGCTGAATGAAGCCAGCTATCTTGTAGGACAAGGGTTGGCAAACATTTTCTGTAAAGGGCCAGATAGTAAATATTTTAGGCACTGTGGGCCAAGAGGCAAAAATCATGGGATGTTATGTAAGTACTATATAACAAAAAAGAAAACAAATTTCCACAAAATTTTTATTGCTGAAATTCAAAATACAATACTAATAATTGAGTATAACTTTAAAAATACAGGTTAACCAGTGAGAAGAATGGAATTGATTTTGGGGGAAATAACAAGTTGTTTAATTGATGTTCTGCCACTGCAGCACAAAAGCAGCCACAGACAATATGTAAATGAATGAGCATGGCTGCGGTTCAATAAAACTTGATTCACAGACTGAAATTTCAGTTTCATATAACTTATTGTGTCACAAAATATTATTTTTCTTTTGATTTTTTTCAACCATTTCAAAATGTAAAAACCATTCTTAGCTCATGGGCTGTATGTACTAAAACTGAACTGTGGGCTCCGCTCTAGTTCGCCAGCCTCTGTTGCAGAAGGTCTCATGTGCTGGATGTGTCAAAGTGCTTGCTCAGAGTACATCCATTTTTGGCTCGGTGATGCTGTGTATTTCTTGTTGCATCACAGCAAAAGTTTTGTGATATAACGTCATTCCATTACAGGTGACACTAAGTTTGATCCATTTTAAAGGCACATTTTCTCCCTTGTAATTAGAAGTAATCTGTGGGTGATACGGGATCCTATGAACATCCTGTCCCTCAAAAACCTTTCACTAAGTGGTTTTAGCTTTCATGGATGATCCTTGCCTGAGTCAATCATTACACTGGAAGTTAAAAAATAATTTTGATATGATTTTTTTTGCGAGGAAGATCAGCCCTGAGCTAACATCTGTGTCAATCCTACTCTTTTTGCTGAGGAAGACTGGCCCTGAGCGAACATCGGTGCCTATCTACCTCCACTTTATGTGGGACACCACCACAGCATGGCCTGACAAGCGGTGCGTTGGTGTGTGCCCGGGGTCCGAACCCTGGCCACCAGCAGTGGAGCACGCACACCTAACCGCTGCGCCACGGGGCTGGCCCCTTGATATGATTTTTAATGGCTGCCTCATATACCATTTTGTGGATTATATAATTATTTATTTATTGACTCTCCTGGTATTAAAAATTTAGATTGTTTCTTTTCTTTCCTTTTTGGTTGCTATTACAAGTAATGCTTTCATTAATATCTTATAGCTAAACATTTCTGTACATCTATGATTAGTTACTTGAAGTAAATTACTTGAAGTGAAACTGGGTCATAGAGTATATCCATTTTTTAAAGGATTTTGATCAATATTAACAAATTGTTTTAGAGAATTATACCAATTTTTGCTCCCATTAAGAGTTATAAGTGCCTGGTTCCTAACACTCCAGCCAACATTTAAAAAGTACCATCACCAAATTGATAGATGAAAATGTTTTCTCATTATTTTAATTTGTGTTTATTCAATTGTATTGAGGTTGAAACACTTATATTTCTTCTACCTGGTCATATCTCGTGCCCATTTTTCTATTCATCATTTCCATATTGCTCTGTAAGAGCTCTTTATACACTAAGGACATTAATTCTTTGCCTTTAATATGCATTGTAAATATTTTTGCCAGATTGTAGAGAAATATGTTCTAAAAAATATTAAAATTTATATGGTTATTTTCCTCCTAAATTGATCTATTCCTCCATGAGATAAATGCAAAAAAAAATTAGGAATGGGGGAAGTAATGCAAAAAATTAACCAAACATAGAATTATTTTTGTTTGTTATGAACTCAAGCATCTTTAAAGAAAAAGAATTCCCTAATGAAATTTAAAATTTTATTATCAGCATTCAAAATTCTCTTCTGATTTTTGTTAGTTATTACATGTATTATATAGTTATTTAATTATGCACAAAATGTGCATTGTTTTTAATCCATCATTCCATATCTACTTTCCATAATCAGCACAGCTATAAATGTAATTTTTAATTAACACTATGGCATAATGCAATTTTTAATTAACAGCATGACATAATACACTTCATTTAGTTCTCATAAAACACTTAAGATCTAATTTTTCACTAGAATGAATAGCATTTCTGTGCACATTCTTGTATAAACTCTTTTGGGTTCCTTTAGGGTTAAATTCTTAAGTCAGTCTCAAAAATAAAACTACTCGATTACCAGGGGAAAAAATATGATACATTCAGGTTTATTGTCTTCTACCAGAGAACATTCCAGAAGGGCTCATTCAACATTTTGAATGAGGTATTTGTGTGTCACCAGCAATGTTTAAAAGGGCTTATTTCCCCAAATTCCCAATGATATGGGTTTTGATAAGTTTATTTATTCTGGCTTAGTTTATGGGTGTATTGTGGTACTTGAAGTTATTATAAGTTGTACTTCTTCAGTGCTAACAAGTCTGTGTAAGAGCCATATGAGAGTTTCATGTATGTTTCCTTCACTTATAAACTGTTGATCTCTTTTATTCATCTCCTTTATCCCTTGTGGGGTCAAATTCAGCAGCAGAACTTCACCACTTATTCCTATTCTTTCTGTACATCTGTTAGAGAGTTTTCAGATATAATTCGCATTATGTGCTTTCTTTCCATTCTCTTCAAGACCAAGGACCAAATTTCAGAAAGGTCTATGTCCCTGGCACTTCAGATATGGCTGGTGTACAAAGCTAATGTCACAGAGTGACATCCCAGGCGTTCACTGTGGCCTGTGGCCAGGTAGCAGGACCTCAGGCCCTCCCTTCACAACCAATACTCTCCATGGTCATGTCATCCATGCATCTGAGGAGAGGAGTGTGCCCCGGGGGAAGATGGCAGGTGAGGCTCTAATCCTGGCTTCTGCTGACTTGGCTCATATCATCCCTAGGCAGCCCTGCGTCTGTGTGCCATATCACCATGGCATCTGTACCTTTCATCTTCCCCTGAAAACAGGAGCTGCGGTTACGTGTTAGACCTCACTCTCTGAAGTGATGTGTGCAGAATGCGGGTGTGAGAAATGCTCCAGGTTTTCCTCAGAGGAAAGGTTTGCTGTAAGCATTAAGCACTGACATTCTAAAACAGTGTGTGTGGGGGGGGTGATTTTGTCCCCCAGGGGACATTTGGCAATGGCTGGAGACATTTTCGATTGTCACAATTAGGGATGCTACTGGCATCTGTGGGTAGAGGCCAGGGATGTTGCTAAACATCCTACAATGCACAAGACAGCCCTCCATGACAAAAATTCTCTGGCCTCAAATGTCAATGGTGCAAAGGTTGAGCACTCCTGTTCTAAAGTAAAAGAACCACCCTCTGTGCCTCTCCTAAACCCAAACCAAACTATTCAACTAAGAGAGAGTATCCGGTAACACAAACTGAAATAGACTGAATTCAGTCTTGTGTAGACAGGGAAATTTCACTTAGAGATTTGTATTTTGTGGTGGCGTTTCCCATGACACTTCTCTTCCTTGGGCCCAGAACCACGCAACTGAAGCCCAAGCTACCATATCACCATCCAGATTACACACTGGAACTTCACTCTGCAGCACTCCTCACTGGCTGTGCACGTGGGCATGGCCTCTCATCTGAGGTTTCCAGGGAGGTGGAGGAGTCGATTAGAGAGACTTGGGAAGCCTGTATCGAGCAGCAGGAATTTGAAGAGAAATTATGTAGACGTCTGCAAATGACGCTAAGGTAGAGGGTGGGAGCTGCCAAGAAATGAAGAAAGAAATACCTAGCCAGGCTGGTTTGGAATCAGACCTTGGAGCCACCAGAGCCAGCTCCCTAAGATGCCACCTGCCATAGGTGCTAGGTGGTGGCTGGTTCTGAACACTTAAAACCTTCTGCTCAAGTGTATTCAAAGCAGCTTATGCTGGACAGTAAACCAGACTGAAAAACAGGTCTTACCGGGGGCGCTGATGGTGGGGGAGGGGGAGGAGCCCCCAGAGGCGGAGGAGGCGGAGGCAGAGGAGGAGGAGGTGGTGGTGGTGGAGGTGGCACTGGCATATGTCACCGTGTGGGTGTCTCTTGCTTATGAATGGTCCCCAGAGAATGGTTTCTGCTCTGAAAAAGAGAAAAGGATAGTTTTAAACGTGGATGTCTTTATTCGTGCACAGGTAATATATGTCGTGCAGACATACGCATGTTAGAGAGAGTTTCCTTCTTTCACTTCTCCATTCAACCATTTATTCTTTCAATCAATACTGAGTGCCCACTGTGAGGCAGGCGTTGTGTCAAGTGCTGGAGACTGAGAGAAGGACCCAGATTTTAGAGAGAATTAGGTGATAAAACTCACAAAATTTAGCTATTTATGTCTCAATAAATAGCGACACCTCATTCCGTAATGATTTTTCAAAAAAAAAAAAAAATGAATTCTACCTCTTGAGCATTAAACTTTTAGTTTTATCATTTCTGATGCAATTTAAAAATATTCTGCACATACTCCCATTTTCCTAAGCAGAGCAAACAGAATGACATTTAACCTTTTCTGAATGTCACAGGCTCAATGGTACTGATGATGCCAGCCTTGAGCGAGGCTTACAAAGGGCATTAGTCATTTTCCTGCTTCCTCCTCTACTGTCAACTCTTACTTTTCTCGCTCTTCCTGTATTGTTGGTTCTATACAATCATCTGGGCAGGGAGCCTGCCACCTCTCCTCTGCATAGACTTTATATCTAGTTTTTGCTACACAGAGGGCTTTTTGGAACAATTCTGCAAATACAGTTGTTTCAGTTACTACTGTAGGATGTTTAATCTCCAGATAAATGTGTGTGTTTGTGTGTGTGTGTGTCTATGTGGACATTTGTCTTAGAACCCATATCAAGACACACTACAAAGGCTTAAAACCCGTACTTATAAAACATCCCACAGTTTATAAGAACGAGGAAAACCCATGTGAGAATCTAAAAACAATTTAAGCAGAAACAGAAATTAACCTCAGACTTAGGGATGATTTTGTGTTCCTTCTGTCTCTTTAGTCACTGGAAGGCCAGAATAAGGTCTGTGTCTTTGTTTCTTCAACTTTAAAATCCTATGAAATTTGTATTATTCCATGTTAATATTCTTATCTCCTAGTGGCAAAAAGCAAGTATGTAACATGGTACTCTATTCTTAATATTAGTCCACCGGATTTTGCTTACTTAATATATGTTAGTTGTCTTTACATTTTTATATAGCGGCTACTATATAACGGGCTAATCACCTTAATTTCCCTAACAAACCTCTAAGGTCAGTAGTTTATTCCCAATTTTATAGGTAAGGAAAATGACATTCAGAGACATTAAGTAGTTTGCTCAAAGTGACACCCAGCTAGTAACTGGTAGACCTGGGATTGAAACCCAGGCTTATCAGGTTCTACAGTCCAGCCTCTTTTCAATGTAATTTTTGTTTTTACTGTGGTGAAATATACATAACATAAAATTTATCATTTTAACATCTTTAAAGTATACAATTCGGTGGCATTAAGTACATTCATAATGTTGTGCAATCATCACCACTACCCATTTCCAGAATTTTTTCTTCATCCCAAACAAAAACTCTGTACCCAATAACAATAATTTCCCATTCCCCCTCCCCCAGCCCCTGGTAACCTCTATTCTACTTTCTGTTACTGTGAATTTGCCTATTCTAGATACCTCAAATAAGTAGAACCATACACTATTTGTCCTTTTGTATCTGGCTTATTTCACTTAACATAATGTCTTCAAGGTTCGTTCATGTTGTAGCATGTGTCAGAATTTCATTCCTTATTATTCCATTCTATGTATATACCATATTTTGTTTATCCATTCACCTGTTGATGGATACTTGGTTTGCTTCTACCTTTTAGGTATTGTGAATACTACTACTGTGAACACTGGTGTACAAATATCTCTTCAAGATTCTGCTTTCAATTCTTTTGGGCATGTACCTAGGAGTGGAATTGCTGGATCTATGGTACTAGCCTGTTTTCATCAGGGTTAAGAATCCCCTAAAATTGTATAAAAAATTTAAATGGTATAAAATATATTTGTGAGTTCAATTTTGGGGGAAAAGAGTCCATGATAGTTTTCATAAGAGTTCCCAAGAGGTACATGAGCTCATCATTGTAGAAGACCATCAAGCCATGGAGAGTATGGGTTAATTTGTTATAGCTACTAATATTTAACCTATCTAAAACAGGAACTAAATCGAATACAGCAAATTCCCATTATTGGTAGCAGTTATGTTCTATAACATTGCCTTGAATACTGAGTTAGCAAATACTGAACCTTTGCTGCTAGGAGAAATACAGGGTTAGGTTCCTATGAACATCGGGTCACAAGATTTTTGTCAACTCATTAAAATCTAATCTTGTTTTATGTGTGTTTCTGTTTAAAGACAATTTATTTAATATATATTATTGATTCATTAACACTGAATTCATGGCCAACAGCTCTATAACTCATGCCTGAATGAAGCTTATCTAACACACACATCTTTTCCATAAGACACATCGCAGCCTTCTTGTGCTCAAGAACACCAGACAGCACTTCAACATTACACCTGGGGGCCATTTAGAACAGCGAAATCACCAACAATAAGCACAAAAATTTGAAAAACATGGCACTAGATAGAATGGGAAAAGGACACTTGTTTACAGCACAAGAGCTGAAGCGAGAAGACAGAGTGTTGCCTTATTCAACCTCAGCTGGGAACGTGTGCATTAGGCCACTCAAGATTTCTGCCACTCTGCCAATATCTGCAAATGACCACAAAAGCACCTGCAAGTATTGACCTTGGGGTTACAAACTAAGTTTGGCGAGTAGATGATTCACAAACTATGGAATCAGTGAATAATGAGGACTGATGTATAACTTTTTTTTTTTGCTGAGGAAGAGTCAATCTGAGCTAACATCTGTTGCCAATCTTCCTCTATTCTGTATGTGGCTCACCGCCACAGTATGGCTGACAAGTGGTGTACGTCCGTGCCCAGGATCCAAACCCATGAACCCGGGCCGCCGAAGCAAAGCATGCCAAACTCAACCACTACACCACAGGACCAGCCCCCACTGTATAACTTTTTGAACCCCCATATGTGCTTAGCACTGCATTAGGCACTTTTAATACATTGTTTCATTTATTCCTCTCAATAACTTTTATGGTAGAGACTGACATTTCCATAAAATAGATAGCTAAATTTCGTCTCAGAGAGGTTATGTAGTTTCTATTAAATTTCAGAAAGAGTATCAGAGCTGAGTTAAAGCCCTGACCTCTCTGATTCGAAACCTGATTTCTTTGTTTTACTAACTTGGCATAATGCAGGTAGTATTACTTCTCTGCTTCCATTTTGCAAAGATTTAAAAAATATTTCTGAGACCCTCAAGTGAAAGGGACCTCATACAGGTAAGTATAATTCTTCCACCTGCTCCTCTCTAACCTAAGCTCTCCGTCTAGTTTTATCCTTATAAATCCAGGAACGATTAGGTGCCACTGGGCTTCTGTCTTGCTGAAATCACAGGAATGCTTTTTCAAACTCTAGGATTAAAGGATATTTTTATATGCAGTACTTGATGGCAGTGAAGGCTTCTTCTTGACAGATATAATAATTAAGCAATTATCTAGAGAAGTATTTGTTAAAATCTGACAGTTAAGAATGCACAGCTCCAGGAAGTCACAGGCTGTACCCATGAGCTCTTTGATGCTTTGTGCTCTCCTGACACATTTAAAAATGTTATTTTGCTCTGAAATCTATTAAAAATTGTTTAGGATAAAAAAAGCCAGATGCTCAAAGGCTTTTATATTTTCTCCCAACTCATGAAATAACTCTGAAAAACAGCATGGAAATGCAGGTTAGATATTCAAGTACCCTTACAGGGTGGCGAGGGGGACAGAACTAACAGGTGCTTCCACACGAGACCTCGAATGCAGGGGACAGAACTGGTCTTAAGAGTCAGGCAGACCTGGGTTCTACTTCTCCCTCTTCTCCCTCTGTGTGACCTTGGTCAAGTCACTTAACCTCAGTGGGTCTTATTTTCTTTATTTGTAAAATAGCTATAATGCTTAATTCTTAGTTAGTTACCAGGATTAAATCAAATCCTGTAACTGAAGAACATCATATAGGTCCTGACACACAGCAGACATTTAATTGGAAGCTATATTTACCATCATCACACCATCACCACCTCCATCGGAACGAGTAGCATGCAAGCAGAGATACAGAAGTGGGAGAAGGTAAGCAGCCTGGGAGGCTCTGCATGCATGGGAGACAAGAGGAGAAGGCTGGAATCACAAGGGGCTTAAAACACACTACACTGTTCTGCAAGTGTCTCCTTCCTGGGGTAGGGGGGGATATCTGTCTTGTTGTGGCCATCCACCACCTTTTGAACACTTCTCCTATGCCTGAGGAGTTTCTCACATGATGAGTCCTGCCTCCCCCAGCCAGAAGCCAAGAACTCCTTTTCCCAGCATCTCTTGCAGACAGGGAGCCGACTTGTGACCATCTACTCAGAGGTGAGGAAGTAATGGAGGAGCCTGGCTAACAAGAGTGACCGCCTGGGTCTGGATAGGGAGGCCTCCTCTCAGCTCTGGCTGATGGATATTCAGTGGGAATGCAAATCCAGTTTTGGCCAGATCTTCTCATTTTTTCCCCAAAGGCCCCAAATCCAGATTTTTGTGTGAAATCCAGTTTTGAAATGTGGGTAACTGATTCAAAAGGCATTTTTAAAAACCAGTGGGCCAAGAGAACATGTCTGCAGGTCACACAGGACCCAGAGACTGCCATAGTGCAACCTCTTCATGGGGAGTTAGTGGCGCTGGGTGGTGGGGAGGAGCACGGATGCCCCCTCGGTGTAGGTGATGGACTCTCCCTCCCGCCCTACTCCCACCCCTTCCCCACTTGATCAGTCTGTCTGTATCCATTCAGAAATAGATGTGCACTGGGCTTGCCTATCTCGTTAATAGAAAAAGTTATATATGTATATATACCAACTGGGCTTTGTGAGTTATTTCAAAGAGAAATAACTTGTGGTAAACACTTGTACACACTAATTGCTGGTGTCAAAACTCTAACTCACTTTCTTTTCAAGAGTTTGTCAGATTACAGCTGTTCACAAACAGAAAACGTGCCTATTTAACAAAATATAAACAAGAAGGATTAATGCTACTATTTGACAAAAGTGTCTTTGGCTGATTCTAAAAATACATTTCAATAGGAATTGGAAAATAAGGTTCTCTGTGCACTCAGAACTTTTTATGTTTTGATGCTGTCCTACTCAGTCTCTTGTTTCTTTGCCTCTGAAATGGGGCTGGGGAGGAGAACAGAGATTTCTCACCTCTGAACTGATAAAGGCGAATGAGCCCCAGGAGGCTACCCATTTCTCACAGCAGGGTCCTGCCACTTGACAGATCAGTCACATTTATTTATCAAAGGTGCCCTGCGGCCAGGAAATCGCAACCCAGAAGCCCATGAGCATTCAAGGCACACATAAAAAGGTTCTCAAAAAACATGTGGTAAAGTTGCCAAAGCTACAAGTAAAATAATAAAGGGATTTTTTTAAAAAACCTTCTCTCTAGGTGATGGTGAAAATGATTTATGAGTGGTCACCCTCTGTGGTCACTTCCTCATCGTTTCATGAGTGAATTCTTCGGGCACAGTCTCCTGGGACTTCCCGCCTGTAAGATCTCACACCCCACACATCACCTCTCCCAGTTACGACTATCCTCTGACAGGCCAATAGAAGTTGCTCTTCTCACTCCCCTCAATGATATAAAAGTCCTGGAAATATGTAGCCTTTTTGTGGAGGTGGGGCATGTCGGCCTGAGTAAGCAGGGAAGCCGGGCATAGGGTAGGAGGAAATAAAAAGCACAGGATAAAAAATCCTTGAACATTTGTGTTCTAGACGATAGAAAAACAAGTTAGCTTTGACACAGCCCTTACTATGTGTCAGGCACTGTTCTTAGAGCTTTTCATATGTTAACCCATTTAAGCCCCACAATACCCCCATCAGATAGTTACCATTATTATCTCCTGTCTTCAGATGAGGAAATTGAGGCACAGAGAGGTTAAGAAACTGACCCAAAGTCACACAGTGAATCAGTGGAGGAGCTGGCATTCAAACCTGGCGTGTCTGGCTCCAGAGTCCACGCTCTTAAGCACCATGTTAACTTAAGTGACTTGTATACATATGACTTTTATAGTTTTTATCACATCCACATACCACCTGAACTTACTTTTAGTTGTATAAGTTTATTTTGCAAAAGAAACTTTAAATTGTTACTGTAAATGGAAAACCAATATCATTTGCCATAAATAGAAGGTAACAACAAAAATAAATGCAATAATTTTTAAAATAAAAATGTTCATCGGTGTACCATCTAAACTCATTTCAGGTTTCCTTAGTGATACCTAAGCCTTTTTGCTTTGGGGAACAGTGATCTAGAGCAATGCTTTCCAAACTTTCATGGAGGATGAAGCACTCGGTGTCTGGTCAAAATGTAGATTCTGATTCAGTTGGTCTGAGCGGGGCCTGAGATTCCGCATTTCTAACAAGCTCCCAGGTGAGGCCAACACTGCTGGTCTGGGGACCACACTTTGAGTAGCTCTAGAATGTGGAAGCATGTAAGCAAGGCACAGTCTCCACTCCAGACCAACTGAGTCAGAATCTTGGGAGTATCTTATCAACAAGTGATTTTTGTACCTGCTAAAGTTTGAAAAGGTCTCTTCTAGAGGATGACAAAACTCTCTGCCCCATACAGTCAGAAGTTGTGTCCTTTACTGAAAAGGCTCTTTTGCTGTAGACTCCTGTAATTTCAGCAAGCTGGATCCATGAAAATGGCATACTGAACTTAGAGCTGGAATTGACACATGAAAGTGAAAAGGAAACCAAGCTGAGCGCCCATTCGCCTCTCACAGAGGTGACATGAAGGATTTCTGACACCTGAGAAACTCCAGCCCCGACAATAGCTCTCGAAGCTGAATCTGCTCAGCACCAACCAGATATTATAGTGAATTATCTGCTAAAATGCCTAAAGAATGAATGCAGACTTGTCTACGGGAGACTTGTCCACAATCTAATATGAAACCTAGTAAGTCACATCTACAATGAGCTCACAAATTGGTTTCCTTTTATAAGACTCTTATTGAAACGCAAATTTGTTCCCAGATCATTCATCGAATTCATAAGAATATTTGAACAGTATTTGGCAAGGAAAAATGGAGATATTGATAATATTTATCATTGACTCAGGTATTTATATTATGGCTAAATGCCATAAAAATCGCTGTGTGTGGTTCCCAAGGGAGAAAGGAGAAAATATTCATTTCCTGTCGTTTTTTTTTTCCTGCCTTTGAATTAGCTAAAAGAAGAACTCGGCTTATTAAAAATACATGACATTAATCACACATTTAAAAGTCAGCCTCATTTTATATAACACCTATGCTTCTGTAAAATAGCATCTCTGATTTTGGAAAATTGAGGTATGCTTTAAGTATACAAAAGGAGTTTATTATTCAATGGAAACCTGTAATCAATGTTATAAAATAGAGTTATTTTACAAAATAAGTTACCACCTCTTTAATTTATTTTATGATGTTAGATTTTATAAGGAGGGTATTTCTTACTTTCTAAGCCTAAGGTGGTAACTTTTCTCTTAGGATTGCAAGTGGTCCTAAAAAAAAAAAAATGCTGTTTCGAGAATCATTGAGGAAATAATGTGCAGACTGGAGGTGGCACAGGGTACAAGTCTACAAGACAAATCCTTCCAAGTTTTCCTTCTGAGATTTTAGATTAGTTTGAGTACTTTCACCTGACTGCTCCTCCAGCCTGGGCCAGAGGGCCCAGGGCAGATTCTGACACCTCCAGTCTCTCGTCCAGTTTGAAGTTCACCCTGCTGCAGGGTGCCCCCCTCCTCTGTGTCACCAGGCAGATTCCTTCCTACGGCAGCAAGCACAGTTCACTGACGGCCAGGTCTGACAAACTGACTGGAGGTCTCCCCACTGGGACCACAGGGCATCACTCCTCGATTTAACATACACTGCTCATGACTATGGATCAAGTTCTACATCTCACTCTCCACCCTGTTCTACGCATCCTATCCTGTAGCCACATCACACTTGTGACATTGTCTTACAAACATTTTCTTTATATCTGTCTGTCTTTGTCCATGCTATTCGGGCTACATGTGATAGCCTTCATCAACTGGAAAATTCCTACTAATCCTTTAAAACCCACTCAGGTGCCAGCTTCTCTGCCCAGATTTTCTTCTCCCTCTGGCAGAGCTACTGCTCCTCTAGTACTTTGTTCACAATTTTATTGTGGTACTAGGCACTCTGTTAATTTTCTTTTCACATGTCTGTGTGTCTCCCTTCACTGGATCACGGGTTGCTCAAAGGTTCAAAGATAGGGACTGTCTTAGGTATCTTGGTATTGCCGAGGCCAAAGGTCATGCCAAATACCATTGCCTTGGTATTGCTTGGGGAAGAAACAGAAAACATATATATCAAGGGTCGTGCCAATGACTCAAGCCAAAGATGGAGACATAGCTTGGCAGCAGCACATTATGTAAGTTCCATGTGAGTCCACAGATGAAATAATAATTTTAATGATTATTAAAGAGAAATATTACAAACTAAAATAAGAAGGGAAGAGACGTGCAGGAGAAATTCCTGTTCAACTGCAGACCTTATCATCAGTGTGGAATAAAATATATTCTGGCTGTTGGGTTCTCAAAGCTTACAGTGCTCACTAGAAAAGCTTCACTTGGCATGTTAGAAATGACTTAATCAAACAGGAACAGTTTGATAGTTGGGAGAACTGGTCTCTAGTTCTGGCTTTAATGCTCACCTATTTCTCCATGTATAAAAAGATAGAGTTTCTTCTTTCCCAATTTGCACAAATGTGAGGACCAAATGAGTACTGCTTTGAGATAAGTATTAAATTAAAAATAGTATATGATCCTCTCCAGAAAGCAAAGTTCTTTCAAATGTCGTTTTCTTAATTAAGGATAGGGTGGCTTCTGAAAATGGAAATGCTCATCCTAAAGGGCAGCAGAGGGGAGGCTTGAGTCTTTTAAATTAGAAGATATTTTTCAAAATAAAGTTGAGTTCAAAAAGGTCTTCTGGTTTTCAGATGGTGGAGTGAAAATATCTCTGTTCCCTCCTTTTCTTGGAAATCATTTCAAAATAACAAGGAAAGGGGAACTCCAAAATATAAACTCGGATCTTCTGGGTTGGTAAACACATGGAGATTTGGGAAGAGTGGCACACCTGGAGAGGGCATGGAAGCTCTGCATCCTTTCCCCATACCTTGCTCTACGAATCTCTTCCTGAGTTATATCCTTTTATAATAAACCAGTGATCTAGTGAGTAAAAAACAAAACAAAACAGAAATATAAACTCACTTTTGGGAGTAAAAACTAGATTTCTGTAACCCTGCACTTTAATAAATGAGACACGCTACCCAAGGCCCAGAATGATCAAATACCAGGCACAGGTAAGATGTTGTCGAGAGTATGCCTGTGGCTGCAGACCTCAGACAAAGCCCACACAGCATCATTCTCCAAAGTAGGAAGCACTGGCTCCTCGGTGAGGAAGATCCACCAACACTTGCTTAGAATAATGGAAAAGGGTGTGTAGGATGGTGCAGGAGTGGCCTGAACCCAAGACTCACCAGGGTGCAGGGAAGGCGGCAACAACAAGCCATTTCAGTGGATGCACTCTAGAAATGAGGTCGGGAGAAGGAGAGAGTGAATCATGAGCAGCCTTAAAACCACCGATCTGTCTTTCTCTCTCTCTCCATCATAACAAGCACTTCCGTGAGCCAAAGAGAATTCTTGCTGGTCTAGAACCTGCCTTGGTCTTTTCCTCAAGTAAATCTTCTGCATAGGGACAGAGATTGGATTGGATTAGCAAAACACTAGAAATAACCCATATACCCATGGACTGGGAATTGGTTATTAAATTGCAGCTCATACCTTATAATAGCATACCAGGTAGCTGTTAGAAAGAATGTGGCAGCCCTATATGGACCAATATGGAATGATCTCTAGGTTATACTAAATGAAAAAGGCGGGCAGCAGAACATGTATATAGAATGAGTATGCCTTTGTGTTGTACGTGCATATCTATAAATATACCTATAATATATACAAATATAGGTATACACATACATGCTTATGTGTGTATATGTATGAAATAGCTCTGGAAGAATGTATAACAAATAGGTGGTCTGAGAATGGGGTGTGAGAAAGACTTACTTTACACTGTACATCATTTTTACCCTTTTTGAAGTATGTATCATGTACATTATTACCTATTCAAAAAACTAATTTAAAAAATAAAAGGTCTGGATTGCCTTCTTGGGACAATTGTGAAGAAGCATTTTTAAAGAAACTTTGCACTATCCGAATTAAGAGATCTCTCTACATCTAAAAGGCAAATACGAATGAATAAAGAAAAACATAAGTTTGTCTTGACAATTTGGTCCAAGAGAGCAACTGCTGGATCCATAAAGAACAGAACTGAGAGCCAATCATGGGCTTCCTGGGCTGGCCCTGCACGCAGACTTCCACGACAGCTGAAATACCCTACAGCCAACCACAAGTGTCAAAGGTGACTGACCAAGTGTGCTTGGAAAATAGCCAAGAGTAGAATAAAATAATTCTCCTCAGACCAATCCATAACCCCTAAGGTTTAATTCTTCTGTTAACACATGCTTAACACACAACGAGGAACAGTTTTAAGACATGACTGTCCATTAGGCATTAATCATTTGTGAGCTGGTTCCAGCTGTAACTGATCCTTGTCATTCACTAAATGCAAGAACACAAAAGAGCACTGGGTGGGGGTGCACAGGTCTGAGATAACTGGTGGCTGTCTTTCTCCAGCCACAAAATAATCACCCCTAGATCTCACAGACAGGTATCCTGGCCCATCATTCTTAGGCATATGTAATTTATGTGGATAGTGTCAAAATGACTACAGGTCAAACACCATCACTTAAAACTCACTGAGCATCCATGAACACCAGGAAGGCACAATACCAGTTATAAACCCCGATCCTCTTTAGCCTTCCTTCTATAAGTCTGCAGGTGAATTTCTAAAACCTTAGGACTACACACTTGGGTGAACACCAGAAAAAAAAAAAGTCATGTAAAAGCTGTTAAAATATGGGGAAACTTAATTTTAAATTTGGGAAATATGTTCGCTTGCTTGTCTTGTGTTAGGCGGTTATCTTATCTATTTCTGGAAGCGACTTTATTTTTCCTCTGATTTGCTGGAGAGCAGCAATGATTGAACAAAAATGTTTCCCCGTGGCCTAGTGGTTAATTGAGCATTCTCCATTTGACGGCTCAGGTTCGTGAGTTGGGATCCCAGGCGCAGACCTACACCACTCATCAGCCATGCTGTGGCGGTGACCCACATACAAAATAGAGAAAGACTGGCAAAGATGTTAGCTCAGGGCAAATCTTCCTCAAGCAAAAAACAAAAAAAAAGAGGAAGACTGGCAACAGATGTTAGCTCAGGGCGAATCTTCCTCAGCAAAAAAAAAAAGTTTAAAAGTGTTAGAATAAACAACAGCTTTAAGGGTGCTAGAGACCTAAAATCTATTTCTGTGCAAAGTACAAACTACACCTTTTGTCCTTTTTCTTGGTTCTACCATATGAGGAGAAAAAATGTCTCATGTTCTATTAGGGCATGTGGCGGTGACCCACATACAAAATAGAGAAAGACTGGCAAAGATGTTAGCTCAGGGCAAATCTTCCTCAAGCAAAAAACAAAAAAAAAGAGGAAGACTGGCAACAGATGTTAGCTCAGGGCGAATCTTCCTCAGCAAAAAAAAAAAGTTTAAAAGTGTTAGAATAAACAACAGCTTTAAGGGTGCTGGAGACCTAAAATCTATTTCTGTGCAAAGTACAAACTACACCTTTTGTCCTTTTTCTTGGTTCTACCATATGAGGAGAAAAAATGTCTCATGTTCTATTAGGGCAGTAACAATTTATGTCAGACACAAAGCAAAGGGGCCAGTGTCATTTTTTACTATAAGTTTATTCCCTGGTTGATGTTTTAATACTGATGTATGTTGTTGGGAGAGTGCTTTGTTAAACAGTTCACTAACAGAAACAATAGTTCTCATGTACTAAGTGCCTTCCCTGTGCTAGCATTCTGATGGTTATTTACATAATTATCTTTTACCCTCCAAAACAACTCTGCATGACAGATGTTATTATCCCCATCTCACAGATGAGGAAACAAAGGCTCAGAGGTAAAGTAATCAGCCCAAGATCAAACAGCTGGGATGTGACAAAACTATGTCCAACCCTAGTGAGCTGACCCCAGGCCTGCACACTTACCACTACCCCACCCGGCCTACGACAAGCACATCAGTCTCTGCATAGTCAATGCAACGGAGCAAATATTTCCTGGGCTGCTTCTATATGTTAGGCACTGTGCTAGTCACTGAGCAAAACTATAAACATGAGTAACAGGTAATCAATAAATATTCAATGAATAAATAAATCTATAGATACATGGCTCCTATGCACAAATGATAGCTTCAAATATTTAAGTATTGAAAGTTACCATGTGCCAGGCACTTCTCTAGGAAAAGCCAGAAAAGGAGAAAAAAAAGAAGTAACAATAAAACATATGGTATATAAAAAGCCCCAAATAAGTTCCAATTTATCAGTAATTACAATAATTGTAAACAGATTATTAAATCCCCTTACCAAAAGACAGAGATATTCAAATTGCTTTAAAAAATCAGCTGTATCTTCTTTAAAAGAAACACAGCTAAAACAAAATGATGTCTAAAACTTTGAAAACAAAAGAATCAAAACAATACCCAAGGTAGACCCTCAAAACTGGTGTGGAACCCTCATACATCGCTGGTGGGAATGTAAAACAGTGCAGCCACTTCAGAAAAGTTTGGAAGTTCCTCAAAATGTTAAACAGAGTTATCACAAGACCCAGCAATTCCACTCTGAGGCATCTAGCCAAGAGAAATGAAAACATATGCCCACACAAAAACTTGTATGTGAATGTTTATAGTAGCATTGTTAATAATAGCCAAAATATAGAAAAACCCAAATGTCAATCAACTTATGAGTGGATAAACAAAATAAAGTATGGCCACGCAGTGAAATATTATTCAGCAATAAAAAGGAATGAAGTATTGATACACACCATAGCATGGATAAACCCAAAAACCATCATGCTAAGTGAAAGAAGCCAGTCACAAAAGGCCACATTCTGCATGATTCCATTTATATGAAATGTCCAGAATAGGTAAGTCCATAGAAATAAAAAGTAGGTTAGTGGTTATCAGGGCTGAGGAGAGGGGGGATGGGAAGTGACCGCTAATGGGTTTCTTTTTGGGGTGACAAACATGTTCTGGAATTAGATGATGGTGATGGTTGTATGACTCTGAAATATTCTAAAAACCACTGAATTGTATACTTTAAAACAGTGAACTCTATGGTATGTGAATTATATTTCAATAAGGTGGTTATTTTAACAAAACTGGTGCAGCATGATTAATATCAAGCCAAACAAAAATCAGGACAAAAAATATTAATAGATATATAAAGTGCTTTAGAAACATGAATGAAAAGGTAATTAATTGCTTCCACGGGTTATGCACGAGTCAAAAGCATAACAGACCTCTGAGGCAGGCCTTCCGCGATTGAAGGTAGTGGGGAGGGTGCGAGAAAGCTCTGCCATGTGCGCGTGTACAGGGTGTGTGGCAACCAGCATGGCGCTCACAGAGCCAGGTTGTCAAGGAGTTTGAGCTTTATTTTGTAGGCTTTTATAATTTTATTTGTTTATTTATTTTTCCCCCAAAGCCCCAGTAGATAGTCATTTGTCATAGCTGCACGTCCTTCTAGTTGCTGTATGTGGGACGCGGCCTCAGCATGGCCGGAGAAGCGGTGTATCGGTGCAAGCCGGATCCGAACCCCGGCGGCCAGCAGCAGAGCGCGCCCACTCAACCGCTAAGCCATGGGGCCGGCCCTGTAGGCTTTTAAAGAGAGGAAAGATGTTAGACTCTCACGCTTTAAAAACAGCCCCCCGGGGCCGGCCCGGTGGCGCAAGCGGTTAAGTGCGCGCGCTCCGCTGCGGCGGCCCGGGGTTCGCTGGTTCGGATCCCGGGCGCGCACCGACGCACTGCTTGGTAAGCCATGCTGTGGCGGCGTCCCATATAAAGTGGAGGAAGATGGGCACCGATGTTAGCCCAGGGCCGTCTTCCTCAGCAAAAAAAAAAAAAAAAAAAAAAAGAGGAGGATTGGCGGATGTTAGCTCAGGGCTGATCTCCTCACAAAAAAAAAAAAAAAAAAAAAAAAAAAAAAACAGCCCCCCCGGGAGGCCATGTGTGGAAATGAATTACAGCAAGAAGCAGCAGCAAATAGGTAGACCAATTTGGGGATCCACATAATGTGCAGGGATAAGCAAGTTTAATTTGAAGCATATGAGGTGCTTTTGGCAAATGGAAATTTAGATCTGAAATTTAGAAAAGAAGCAGGGCTGGTGATAGTGATTTAGGAATCTTTACATAAGGCTGTTGGGTGTGTTTCATTCTCTAATGCTAATTGTATGAAGAACTAGAAAAGTATAACATTTTAAATTACTGAGTCACCTTCTGTAATTTCTAATTAAGTAAGGGACATGGCTAATAATGGAAGTAAGTCAGGTGGCTGATACCGCTAGTTGCCTACTCAATAACCATTCCCTCTTCCTCATGGCAGAACTCCTAATTTAAGGGAGAGTGGTGGCAGTTGTAATTTACTCAGCTAAAAATATTCAATTTCTCAGACTCGCTTATATTTTGAGCAACCCTGTGACACCATCCTGGCCAACGAGATGTAAGTGGAAACAGCTGGGGAGGGCACCACTTTCTGAATAAAAATGCAAAACCTCCCTAACAGAAAGGCCTTCACTCTTTAGCTGCTTATACCTTCCTTTTCTTCCTGCATGTACTATAGATGTAAGACTAGAGATACAGCAGCCATCTTGTGACCATGAGGCAACCAGATTTAGGATGAGGTGCTACAGGCTAAGGACAATGAAGCAGGAAGATGGAAAGAGGCTGATTCTTTGACAGCACTGTTTGAGCTCCTGTATCAGCCCTGGACTGCCTTTCTTGGGAGTCCAGTTCCACAAGACAAATAAACTTGTATCTGTTTAAGCCAGATTCTGATGTGTGAGTTGTTTTTGTTTGTTTGTTTGTTTTGGCAGCTGAATATAATCCTAACTGACACAAGTCATATTTGGACTAAGAGAGAGAGAGAGAGACTAAAAAGACATGACCTTTATTTCAATTGCTAAAAAAAAGTTTAAAAATAAAATATCAGTTATTCTTACTACCAAGAAGTACTGAAAGCATTAAGGGGCTTATGAGGTAGTAGAGAGCACTGGATTTTTCCTTTTCCAAACAGTGTGCTAAAATTCGCAGTTAAAAGGAGATTATGGGACTACCAGCATTAAGAAAATTCTTGAACACACAACTCATGTATTAATGAGTATATGTGCATGATGAGACCCTTCAAACTTTTTCTGGATCAGGTGAACTAATCTGGCTCATTTCAATGGCTTCAGCCAGAACAAATGTTCTTAAAGATGGGATTGTTCAACTCACTCTCACAAGAATTATCACCTCTGGAAGAAAGACTCTTTCTACTCTCCCAGGTACTCAGTAAACACAGCTAAGGAAACAGCACGTCCTTGAACCAGTGTCCTGGTCCTTCACAGAACAGCTTTTACTGGGCTGCACTCTGGCATTATGTCTCCAGAACTGCAGTCAATCAAGTTCTAGGAAACACTTATAATTGCCTTCTACCACAAACCTTCCATTGTCTTCATGGCAGGGACCATGTCGAAGACTTAGATCTCTATGGTAACAGAGACTGCTCTGAAGACCCGCCAGGAGAAAGTTATTCCAGGTTTCAGGACCAGGAAAAGCTGTGTTAACTGATCTGTTTTTATCTCAAGGTCACTGTGGATCGGATAACTATTTGTGTTTTCCTCTTTCTTTTGGCTACTGGGAAGCTCTGACAAATTTCTAATCCCATCCCCAGAAACTACACTAGATCTTATAGTAAACTCATCTCTAGAATCTACCTGCACCTTATGATACAGTCTTGTTCTCAAAATTGTTCTCTGGTTTTATCTTGCTTTCTAATCTGTGTGTTCTCTTTACCCCAGTTTCATTAACTATTAATTTTATGTTTTTACTAACTATTTTTGTAAACACCTCAAATGCTTTACAGAACAAGGAACATTTAAGGCAAACAATTTTTAAAAGCATTAGATAATAATAAAAATAATAACAGCTAATTTATTGAGCATTGCTATGAATGAGGCACTGCCCTAAGCACTGAACCTACGTTTATTTACCCTAAACACGAGACAAGTGCTATTATGCCCATTTTACAGATGAGAAAACTGAGGCACAGAGAGGTTAAGTAATTTGTCCGAGATCATACAACAAATAAGTCATGGATGCAAGATTCAAACCCAAATATTCGGAATTACAAAAGTTATACAAAAGAAGAAATAACAATAATATTTAATTTCTAAAAGAAGCAGAGGTCTTCTGATTTCATAGGCTGAGCTTAGCATCCTTTGGATTTAAAGGAGATACCCATTATACATCTTGTTCATACAGTCATGCCTGATGATCCACATCAACAGAGAGGAATGAGACAGTAAGAGTCAAAAGGACGGATTATCCAAAAATAACTGACTTTTGACCTTGGAACATAAGGTATTCATGCATTCACTCTCTCACTCATTCAGTACTGGTCATATGCATGCATGGTGCAGGTGCTAGGAACAGAGATGAAGCGGACACAGTACCTGCCCTCCAGGAGCTCAGGAGCAGCAAGGGAAAGTCAGACAGGTAAAGGGCACTCTGGGTTACGAGTGGGCTAACAGCAGACCACAGCAGGGCATGACATGATCATTCTGAGAGCAGTTCAGCTCTCAGCCTCTGTGTCTCATCTGATAAGGGGAGTAAGTAGAATCAGCTCCCTTCTAGGGCTACTGTGATAATTTCACACAAGCTCTTAGCCTACCCCAGTATGTGTTAGCCTTTAGCTCTCGACGGCCAGTCGATGGCAGCCTGGGCACCTTGCTCTGCCACACACGTGCACTCACATGGACACGTCTTCAGAAGCTCAAGAACTGAGGCAGGTTGCTACCTCCTCCCCGCTACTCCCAGGAGCTGACTAACTTACCATCCACAGGCAGGCCTGGCACTCTTTTCTGGGTGCCACCATCTCAGATTCAGTGTCTCGCGGGAATACATCGCCCACTCTGAATGAATATTCCTTCAAGATGCACTTGAAAATATTCCTCCACAGTGCCTGGCCCTCATAACACCCACCCTGCATTTCTGCCACATTTGTTCTGCTTCACTTTATCTCTTTGGCTCTTCAACACCACGGTTCACTACACGATTCCCCTGCTGCACAACAGGTCGGGTTCCCACTTCAACAGTCTAAGGAAAGAGCCAACTGGAATCGCAAAGGGGTAGTTTCAGGTGCATCACGGCTTGAAGCCGGTGAGAAAACCGTGCGCCATACCTGCACCTGCTCAGCATCAGCTGGGAAAAGAACGTCTCTTCAGTTTTGCGCAGTGGCTGAATAAGAACTAATTAATCATTTTCTCACCAACCCTAACTCATATTTAACAGCTCCCTCTCAAAGTTTGTTTTGTCATGCTATCAGCAAAGTCAGTCAAACATTACGATTCCTTTCTAACTATTCCAGCAGCCAGATGGCAGGAACACTACTGTGACAAGGCAAAACTCGCCTAAAGATAACTTCGTGATGCTTCATCATGCTTGATGGCACTCTGCTGAGCGGGTTCACCGGGAGACACCTCTTTTGTTGCCCCACTTAACCCACATTCTTTAAACCAAATCTTTATCATTCCAAGAATAAGACAAACATTCAACTCTGCAAATGTGAAACTGGCAGGTAAAACGAACATGTTTCTACTTCTCTAAGTTCTGAATTTGAGGCAGAAGTATAAAATCACCAGAAGATCACACAGTAGGACAAATTTCTCAAGATTTCTCTCTAAAGATAACGTGACTGTACCCTAAAGTTTCAAATATTTCTGCACCAAATTTAACGTATATTTATAACACATTTGCTAGAAAACAAATTTGTTTCCTTCTGCCAAGTTATTTTTGTAGGTTTTATTTATTTATTTATTTATTTTTTACTTAGGTGTTAATGAACATATATTTATAAATTCTAGAATGCAGGAAAGTTGACTGTTCCTCCCTGGTGGAAATTTTACATATTCTCCTCTAGAGTTAATTACATTTGGGTTTCTCAGATCTTTTCTAGGTTATATGATTTATTCTTTGTGTGTGTGTTTTAAGTGACTGCAAAATCACAACCTGTACTATATGGTTTCTGAACAATAAACCTCCTACAAAGAGTGTTGCCAGGCTGGGCCAGCTGGCTTTCTCCTGTTCCTAAAACTGTGTGTTCTTAGACACACACACTTCCTCCATCCCTTCTGCTGCTGGCTAACTTCAGTCTGTGACATAATCTCACACTCACAATTATATGAAAACAACAGAGACTCCTGGAAAGGAACAAAAAGGTGGCACGGCAGGAAGCCAGCCCTCCATTCTCTGTCACCCTGATGGCTCTACCTTCACTCAGGCAGCCAAAAACCACCTGTTTATAATTGCGTGTATAGAATTTGAAGTCTGTGTACCCAGGTTTTTAACTCTGGCTCCCCTGAGTAAGGCATTTAACCTCTGTGACCTTTTATTTTCTCATCTGTAAAAAAGGCCCAATAACAATATCTCCCTTAAAGAACCACTGTGAATCATATGAGGTGATGCACATAAAAGCATTTGGTAAAGCCCTTTGCAGTATATATTTGTTTCATTTTCAGTTATTTCTCAATTTTCTTTTGCTCCCATATCCTTTTTTTCCCCCTCATTTGGTTTTTGAATGTATCTCTAAAATGCACCGGCTGGAAAACTGGACTAATCTGCGTGTTACCCCAGTGAAGTGGATTTTTAGCATTCAAGTTTTATTTACTTTTTTATTGAGGTACAACTTACATAGATCAAGCGCACAAATCTCAAGGGAATAACTTCATAAATTTCTAAATGTGTACACCTCTGTAACCACTACTTAGGTCAAGGTGGGGAGCATTTCCAGCACCCCCGAAGCCTCCCTCAGGCCCTGTTCAGGTCATTATGAGGCCCAAAGGCAACTCCTCTTCTAACCTCTGTTGCCATGATTAGCTCTGCCTAAAGTTAAAAAAAATTTTCAGGGAAAACTGGAGTCCTAGTGATTACTACTACTGACAAGAAATGTACTTCCAATCCTCCCTCGGAAGAGATAAAAGATTCTGGAAAGGAGGAGAGGGGTAAGAACTTTGTAAATCACACGGGTCATGCCGAACAAGGCCCTCATTTTGCAGCCAATGACCCAAGTCTCAGAGAGGCGAAGTGACAGCCCACTTCTGCTTCAGAGTAATTTTCCTTCCAAATGCAGCCTGTCCCAAAACATCCCCAGTGTCAGGGATGCTGCTGGTGCGTCTGGCGCGCGGGGAACAGCTCTCCCCGGCCTCTCCCCGCAGAACTTCTTTCCAGAGAGCGGCGCACACTGGGTCCCCAGGCCGCCCCCGCTCCCGCCGCCGCACATCCAGCGGCTGGCACTCTCCGCTCAGAAGGCACTGTTCCTGCGAGCCAGTGCCTGCCCGCCCACGGGGCGAGATCTCGGGCGCTCGCTCCCCCGACCCTGCTCTCCCTCCGCCCCCTGCCCGCCCCCGACAACGCCGCCGCCGGGGTGTATTGGGGGAGGGGGAGGACAGACACTGCCATCTTCTCCTCCACTCCTCCAAAGGACTTCAGAGCCCGTTTGTGGCCAGATTTAAGTCGCTGGAGCACAGTCAGACCACTGACCTCAGGGGCTTGGAGATGAGCACTGGGAGGGAGTCCGGAGAGCTGCGCTCTGGCCCCTGCTCGGTCACCACGAGCTGTGTGACCTTGGGCAAGTCACTTCACATCTCCGGGATTGGCTTCGTCTTTGGAGGCTGCTTCTGTATCCCCAAAGCCACCTCCAGCTCAACAATTTCCTAGCCCTTCTTTACTCCGCCCCAGCCCTTCCCGCGACAGCCCCCTCCTCAGGGAGACCCCAGCCTTTTGTTCTGGGGGTGAAGCGGCGAAGGGAGGAAGGGATTGCTTCGCCAAGGACAGGCCCGGGCGGCCCTGGCGCCCGGGGCCGCTCACTGGAGAGTCGGGTCCAGGCAACCCCGCAGTGACCTCGGTCCCTCCGCGGTCCCGTTAAGGCCGGGCCTGGGAGGCGCGGCGCGGCGGGGAGCGGGTGGCGGGCGCTAGGGCAGCGCAGCGCCTCGACGCCTGTCCCAGGCGGGGGTCCGGGACTAGGGCACGCGCGCAGCACCCCCGTCCCCGCCGGGGGCCACTCCGCCCCGGGACAGCCCGAGCGGCCGCCGCGACAGCCCGTCCCCCACCCTCGGGCACGGACCCGGACCCGCGCACGGAGCCGCTACCTGCCGCTGGCCGTGTTGGGGGGCGGACAGGACTGGGGCTCCGGCCGACGTCCCCGCCGCCGCCTCCCGGCTCCGGGCTCCGTCCCGCAGCACCCGTGCTCCCAGCGGCGCCGTGCCGCCCTCTGTTCTGTGCTGCGCTCGGTGCGCCCGGCTCGCTCCCCGGCCGCCAGCTCTGGTGCTGCCGGGACGCGGAGGCGGGGCTGCCGCCCCCACCTGCTCCGTCGGCTCCTGCCCCGGAGCCGCCGCAGCCCGGCGCGCAGGGACGCGGCCCGGGCGGGCGGGGTCGCTCTGGCACCCGGGAGGCGGGTCCTCGCCGCGGGGCGCGCCTCTCCGGGCCAGAGTCCCAAGTCTGAGCTGCCGGGAGAGTGGGGCCTAAGGCTGCAGTTCCCCAGATAGGAGGGGCTGTGGTGTGGATGACACAGGGCCCAGCACTGCCACTCTGGGGACACTCCACTCCTTCATCAGTTTATTCCAAAATATTTTGAATCCTTCCTATGCTCCGGGCGGCGTTATAAACGGTGGGAACAGAAGAGAAAACAAGATCGTCTCTTGCCCTCGCAGAGTTCACGGTCTAGAAAGGGAAACCAACTAATGGGCAATTACAATCCAGAACCAAGAGGGAGTGGTCATAGAGGGGGCACCTGATCCAGACTTGGGGGAGGTCAGGGAAGGCTTCTCGAGGCGCTGATGTCTAGGAGAACTGAAGGATGAGCGTGAATTATCCAGACGGCTTGGGGAAGTAGATTGTTTCAGGTGCAGGCGAAGCTGAGAGGAAGCAGACTGTGTTTGAAAACTGAAATAAACTGAAATAAGTTTGAGGAGCTGGAAGAACCTGGCTTAGCCAACAAATCCCCGTCACACTTCCCGTTGAGGCCCCTTGGAGGATGCAGAAAGTTTATGTCTGAGGCCGGATTTATTCCTCTAAGCGCAGTAATCGTTTGGTGAGGATTCCGTATCTCCCATGACCTGGGTGTTCCTGCTAGTGGAGGAGCTAAGAGGATACTCATGGACCATTCACTCAGCCCTGCCGAGTTTGAGCATCTGCTATGAGCCAGGCACTCTGCAGGGCCCTTAGCGTATGCTGGTGAGGGAGGCAGTGTCTCTAACGCTAAAGGAGCTACTGGTCTGGAGTGGAGGAGGGACCTGTGCTCAGGGCTATGCCAACGCTTGTATGAATTGCACGGGAACACGGGCGAGGGAGCAGTTAATGCCAGCAGGGAGGCTCTCACACACGGATTGCAACCTGTCTCCAGGTTCAAATTTTGTAGCAGCTGCTATCAAAATATGTTCTTCAAGCAGCCCTTAGCTGGTTTCTTAATTACTCATGTTTATAGCCTGACAATGTGTAGGCTTGTATTTATAGCAAGGATAAAGAATTCACTCCTGATGCCTTCCACTCCTGTGTCTCTGTTTTGTTTAGGCAAAGAAAGGTATACATGTAGCCAGTGGAAGCCAACAAGGTACTTGCTTCCCACCTGTTTGTCCTGTGTTCCTCCTGCCCTTTCCTCCTTTGGAACTGTAATAAATGATCATGGGCATGAAATCTGAAAAACTGTGCTCAAACCAAAACTCACAAAACATTTTGCATTTGATCGCTACTAAAAAATAAAAAATCTGAAACATTACCCAGACATTCTCCTTCTCTGGACTCCTAATGCTTGTTTTCATTAAACATATGACTGCTAGTATTCTAATACAAAAAGGAAGAAAAGATAAATTAGTAGAGAAGACATTTCCATGAGCCCAGAGAGATCCCATCAGGTCTTCTGCTGAGTGGCCAGAGCAGGAGCTAGTTGATGGAAATGCTGTTATTTATCTTAAGGGATAGATATGTGCTGGCTTGGATCAAATAATTTGTGAAAAAATGCTTCTGGTTGAAAGGGATGGGGAAAATGATGAGTGAGGCAACTATTTGGAAACTGGGGACATTGGGGGCTGGAAGCCTCGGGGGCCCAATGTCTCACATTCATATGAAGTAACTCTGCCATTGGTGTCTTGTTTCTAGAGACATTAGAAAGGATTCATTCCCACCTATATATATAACTGTAGGACAGCACAGTTGGACAATATTTGTTTGGTGGCAGATAGTGTGAGTTGCCTTCCCCAATAGCCAAACCATTCTCCTTTTCTTCCCTATTAATAGAACCGAGGATCAGAATTGATGTAAGACTACCATGACAATCCCATTCCTGATTTCCCAGGCTTTCTTGCAGCTAAGGAAGTCATTGACCCAGTTCTGGCTAATGAGTTGAAAGAGGGAGTTGGCTCGAGAGCTTCTGAGAAATCTTTTCCTGGCTCTGCCCTTCTATTTCCCACTTTCTTTATGCCTTGAACACGAATGAGATGCCCAGTGAGGCTGCAACCAGATTGCAACCAAGAGACAATGAACATGAGGCCAAAAAGCCAATAGAATCAGAATGACAGAGTGGGAGATAGAGTCAAAGTGGTACTCCTGGACATTCCACCAAAGCCAGCAACAGCCTACCTCTGAACTTTTCGTTATGTAGGAAAAATAGCCCTTGTTTGTTTAAGCCACTGAGACTGGGTTTTCTATTCCTTGCAGCCAAATATACTCCTAACTGATACAGTGACCTGGTAAAGGGCTAACATCTCTTCTCCTCCCACTGCCCACAAAATGCCTGCAATAGCTCACCTTTCACACCTACTTGTAAACAAGTATTTATATCTGCTGTGGCTTATTGAGCTCTTCAGGAGAAAGGCACTATAGAACTCTTAAATGTTTTATACGTGTATCCACATCAATTCCTCAAATATTTATAGAGCAGCTATTAGTTGGTGATAATGTACTGGTTCTGGGGGTGCAAAAATGAATTCACAGCCCTGCCTCCAGAGAGCTAACAACTTAGTAGAGGACACAAACTTGTAAACAGAGTATCACAGTTCCATGTAAGAAAGGAGTTTGTCTTGGTTAGAGAGGTAATACAGGAAAAGAAATGATGAGCTCTGTCTGGTGTGGGGAAGGAGGGAGGCAGTAATACCTGAGCTGGGCTTCCATGGATGAACTGGAGTTTCCTCTGTGAGAAACTGGGGAAGGGAGGCCATTTCAGGGAAAAGAAAGTCTGAAAGAGCTTGGTGGTCCAGAAGCCTCAAACTCCACACGTCTGAAACCACACTGATGGTCTTTCTCCCAAACCTGACCCATTCTTGGAGTTGCCCATCTCCCCATTCATCCGGTCGGACCACCCAGCAACCTCCTCAGCTCCCTTTCCCTCATCACTCCTCCCAACAGTGGATTTTGCCTCTTGATCTATCTGGTTTACTCATCTGCACCAATGCCACTTGACACCAGAGCCGGTCACCTCTCTCAGCACTTCCACAGTAGCCTCTTAGCTGGTCGCTCTGCAACATGCTGCTTCTCTCTTCCAAACCATTCTCCACAATGTGGTCAGAGAGATTGTCTTGAAACCTAAAGCTGATCTTAAAACTGCCATTATCTGTAGTTTAGTGATTTCCCTTGGCTCTGATGAGCTTTGTCTGAAGGCCCTCACAGTCTCCAGCACAACTTGCTCAGTCTCCCCCTCAATATCTGTACTCCAGCCATGTTGGCTTCCTTTCAAATCCTTGAACAGGTAATATTCTTTCTTGTCATAGGCCGTTTTCACGTGATCTTCCATCTTTGTAGAGAACATCTCAATAATGAATTCTTTTCATTTTTCAGATCTTAACTAAACTCAGTCATCACTTACCTGGATCTTGACTAGGTCAACTTCTCCTATTACAAACTCTCATAATCCCATGTAACTTTCTATTGCAGCATTTATTACAGTTGTAGTGATGCCATTTATCCGTTTGATGATTTGATTAACATCCATCCCCCAGACCGTGGTATTCTTGACCTCAGGAACCATCTCTGTCACCATTATACCCTTATCTTACAGCACAGCAACTGGCACATAGTAGGTATTTAATACATATTTGTTGAGTTATGGAAGAAATGAACAAATCAGGGTTGGAGTTCTGAGCTGTATATTTGAAAGTCTATATATTTTTTTAACTTTTAATATCAACTTCATTGAGAAGTAATTTATATATGATAAAATGTACTTATTATAATTGCACAGCTTATTGAATGCCAACAAGTGTATACTCTGATGTAATCACCACCTTTATCAACACATAGACTGTTTCAATCACCCAGAAAAGTTCCTTGTGCCCCTTTGCAGCCAGTCCCTACCCCCAGGAAGCCACAAATCTGTTACTGTTGATTAGTTTTGTCTTTTCTACAGCTCTGTATACTAGAACATACATGATATACTCTTTTCTGTCTGGCTTTTTCCCTTGGCATAACGTATTTGAGTTTCATCCGTGTGTTATGTGTAGTTGGTTCCTTTTTGTGGCTGGTTAGTATTTCATTGTATGGATATGCCAATATTTGTTTATCCATTCACCCATTGGTGGATGTTTGGGTTGTTTCCAGTTTTTAGATGTTAAAAAAAAGCTGCTTTGAATATTTATGTATAAGTCTTTTTGTAGATAAATGTTTTTATTTCTTTTGGGTAAATACTTAGGAGTATAGTTTTAAGAATCATTAGCATTTAAAGAGAAAACCTTGGAACCACAATGAAATACCACTTCACACCCACTAGGATGACCATAATTAAAAAAAAGGAAAACAACAAGTGTTGGTGAAGATGTGGAGAAGTTGGAACCCGCATACATTGCTGGTGGAAATGTAAAATGGCACAGCTGCTGTGGAAAACAGTTCGGCACTTCTTCAAAAAGTTAAGAAATTGACCAAGAAATTCCAGTCCTAGGTATACACCCAAAGGAACTGAACACAGGCGTTCAAACAAAAACTTGTACCCAAATGTTCATAGCAGCACTATTTACCACAGCCAAAATGTAGAAACCACCCAAATGTCCACCAACAGATGCATGGGTAAACAAAATGTAGTATATCCATATAATGGAATATTATTTGACAATAAAAAGGAATGTAATACTGATACATGTTACAACATGGATGAACCTTGAAAACATTATGCTAAGTGAAAGAAGCCAGATACAAAAGACTACGTATTACGTAATTCCATTTATATGAAATCTCCAGAATAGGCAAATCCATAGAGACAGAAAGCAGATTAGTGGTTGCCAGGGGCTGAGGAGAGGTGAATGGGGAGTAACTGCTTAATGAGTACAGGGTTTCCATTTGGGGGATAAAGATTTTCTGGAATCAAGTAGTTGTAATGATTGCACAACATTGTGAGTGCACTTAATGCCACTGAATTGTACATTTTAACATGGTTAAAAGAGCAAATTTTATGCTATATATATTTACAAGAAGAAGAAGGAGGAGGAGGAGTAGGGGGAGGCAGAAGGGGAGGAGGAGGAGGGGGAAAAGAAGAAGGAGAAGGAGAAGGAGAAGGAGAAGGAGAAGGAGAAGGAGAAGACAGAGAAGACGAAGACGGAGACAACAAGACTGAGAAGGGGAAGGGGAAGAGGGTGGGGAAGGGGAAGGCGAAGGGGAAGGGGAAGGAGAAGGAGAAGGAGAATGAGAAGAAACAACCTTCGAGGAGTGTGAGGGTCTAGGGTAGTCGTTCCCACCCTCTGTAAAGGCTGTCTCACCACCCCATGCACCACAAGCCCACAGTGGGCTGAGGGTGGTGCTGCTTGTCAGGTAGAGTTCAGACACAAACCTTCTGTGCAAGTTTCTGCACAGAGAGGAGGCTCCATCTTGCTGAGAGTAAGTGTTAAGAGGCAGGGTGTTCCATCACTTAACATCAGGCTGGGGCTGATTCCTGCAGGTTCCTGGGGTGGTTAAGAAACGACTTTGTGAGCACAGTGCATAAAAGAGAGCAGGCAGTTCTATCTAAACAGCAACACTGTGCCAAATGGTGACCCAGGGGATAGTTCACTCTCTGTGGACGCAGTTTAATCCCATCATGCTGCCTCCAAAAACTCTACTGTTCCAAAATGTGCTACAAACCCAAAAAGGCTGAGATCTACCTCCCTCACTTGCAGAGTGAGAAGGGAAGAAGGTCAAGGCCTATGGACAGCACAGGACTTTACTGAACAGGCAGAGAAAGAGGAGCCAACCCACGGAGGAGGTGGGAGAGAAGGGAGAGAGAGCGTCGAAGCAGCCTGGAGAGAGGGGGCGCAGAAACCAAGGAGAGAGAAGATGTGGTCAACGGTGTCATGCTGCACGAATGTCATCTTCAAGAGGCAAAAGATGTGACAATGGGAGGTCATCGGTTACCCTAGAAATTGCAACTTCAGTGCGGTAGGCCGAGCAGAAGACTGATCTTAGTGGGTTGAAATATGGAAAGGAGCTGAGGGAGTATAGACCACACTTGGAATGTGAACTATTTTTTCAAAAACCTTGACTAAGAAGAGAAGGAGAGAGAGAGGATCATATCTAGAAGAGGAGAAAGAGTCAAGGGAGGATAGAGACCCTAACATGTTGTAGGTTAAGAGAAGAGAACCAGTAGAGAAAAGAGCTTCAAGATTTAGGAAAGTGAGGGTGTTGGAAATGGAGCAGAGACTTCTCTGAAATACCTTCTTAGACCTGTTCTTTGAGAAGCTGAGTAGGGGTTTGCTGAACACTGTTTCACAAAGTTTTCAAAACCTTTGATCCTTCTAAGTAAGTAACATAAAATAGTATAAAAAAAGATCTTGGAGATGAAAGATATGGATTCAAGCAGTCATCTACTAGCTGTGTGATGTTCATTATTTCAGTAGCTTGTTAGAGCCTCAAAATCTTAATTTTTTCATCTACAAAACCAGTGCAGTAATTTCTGCCACGCCTCAGAGTCATTACCAGACGCTAAGAGGTGAATTCTATGAAATTCATAAAACTGAAAGCACTTCGTTTTACTATTAAGGACCACATAAGTATAAGGAATGTTACCTGTTTCACTGTACTATATCTTAAATTAATCTTCACTCACTGGAAACACCAACTAAAAGAAAATTACTGTTTAAAATGAGAAATGTTAACTGATAACTGTTTTCAGCTTTACAAACTCCCTCATGCTATTTCAGAGTACGATGTCTCTTCATCTACAAAAAGGTCACCTCTTTTTTCACTGGGGGTAAAGGGGACAGTCAATGTGGCGGAGGAAGAAGGGGGTGATGGACCTTCTGAGTCCCCTCCTCACTTCTGTCCAGGTCTGTCACAGTTCTAAGAAGATTAGTTTTCTTGACTTGGCTTTTCTTGGTTCTTCTGTAGCCAGCACGGTCCATTATCCACAAGGCACACTGCTTTCAGCCTCTTTGTTGAACTATTGTTCGGGTTATGGTGATTACAGTTTACCAAGAGCTTTCTCTGGTGTTATCATAATGATCATCCTAACAAGCTGACAGTTTGGTCCTCATTTTTGTTTGGTTGGGAAACTCTGGATGGTTCTCTCTTTTTTTTCTTTGGTCACCATATTTGAGATGATGAAACGGAAGCTCAGATGTTAATGGGTTTGTGAAAGTCTCAGGGCTGGTGAGGAGAATAACCGTGAATGGAAATGAATCCCATTCCACTGGACTGTCCTCTCGCTGCCCAGCCCAGTGCCTGGTGCAGAGCACATTCCTTGGATGCACGACTAGATGAATGACTCATTACCATTTCAGCTTAGTTGTGCCCAATGCAACTTCCATCGTGGTAAAAGCTATCATGCCATACTGGAAGCCTTTTAAAATGGAGTTTATCCTCCTTCTAGATTACTTGTTTCTGGTAATGGCACTAACACTCAGTGATTCTCTCAAGCTAAAAACCTGGGTTGTCCTAACCTTCTCCCTGACTTCCATCACCGCCATCTGATCCATCACAAAACGCTGTCCATTCTGCCTCCCGGACATCTTCTTTTCTTTGTCCTTCCCCCTACTTCGCTGCTTTAGTTCAGGCCTGGTCTACTGCCATCATCTCCAAACTGGTGTCTTTAGCTCCAGTGTTCTACCCGCTCCTCCCAACTATTCTCTCCTCTGCATCCATAGTGATGTTCTTAAAGTGAAAATTTAATCATCTAACTCGCCTGCTTAAAATCCTTCAATTGCTTTCGTTTGATATCAAGATAAAGCCTAAATAACTTGGTATTGCCATTAAAGCCCTCAAGATTTGCTCCTCCCATATCATCTTCCATCCTTCATCTTCTGTCTCCATGTTACACTGTGCTCCAGCTATCCCAAAGGACTTGGAACCCCTTGGATTCACCATATTCTCTCCTGACTCTGCCATCACCCAAGCCATTTCCTTGTCTTGGAATAGCTTTTCCCTCCTTGTTACCTGGAGAACTCCTCCTCATCCTTCTATATTGATGCTCATTTAGTCTAGGAAAGCTTTCTGAAAACTCATCGTAGACCAGGAGCCCCTCTTCTGAATATTCAACACCCTCTTCCTCTGTTTGCACTGCAGCACTTAGAGTGTGTGTCATAGCTATTGGTTTATTTGCCTATATCCTTAAGGGCAGAAATAGTGTCATTGTCCCAGTACCACCAGGAACTAGCACATTAGGTGTCATATAAGAAGTCAGTACTCCATAAAGGATTAATTGATTAATTAATTAACAAAAATATCTAGCCCTCTTTTTCTCATCTGTCCACTGAAAATTCTGCACCAGAAAGACAACAGCTTAGAGGTGACACGCCAGCTAAAGTAGATGCTTTATTTCTTTTTTGGTGAGAAAGGACTCTGGCTAAACCTGCATGGCGTGAACTCATGGAGCAGTTTGGCACAGAATGTAGAATAAGAAAGATAGTTTCTGAGCAATTCCTGAGTCAGATCTCAACTTTGTAGCTTTGTTATTTTGTTTCAAGTGGCGCAAACTTCTGAACAACAGCCACACACACCTCAAATGTTAAAACAAAAAAGTAGCCCAAGGTCAAATAGACATGCATTAAATTTTTCTGCCATTTTGGGCTGGCTGTGTTCGTACTGCCTAAGCAGAGACACCCTGTTTGCAAGGATGATCAAGAATTGGCTGTTCTCGAAAGTCCTAGAGTTCTGCTCATTAAGATGATAACAAGGGGTGATATGTGACATGGTGTTAAATTGTCACTTAATGGCAACAAAGGAGAGTGACAGCTTCTCTGTCTGAAAGGTCAGTTAACTGGGTGACACAGCCAGACTTGGTCAGTCAATTCTCAAAAAGAGAAAACTTAGTCTTCCTCTTTCCACATCTATGAGATAACAAGTTCAAATACCAGATTAGCTGTGTTTCCCTGTCATTAAAAAGACTGGTATTTCTTGATCAGAGACAAAATAAGGTTAAGGAAGATATTGTGTCCTGTAGGAAAAAAGAATGGCATGCTTATCTGATGGCATTGCCTACCAATTCCCTGTAGCTTGGTCAAAATAAAAGACTGATCTTGAAAACACTTGAAAAAAGATGATCATAAATCAAAGTACACTTTAATCAGCTTAAAGTATTCATCCTTCTTCTCGGCTATTCAAGTGAATAGTCAGGAAGCACTTAGTGAAGATGGAGGAAGGAATGACAAGGTAAAGTCTGCTGAAGAATGAAACGTCAGCAGGGAAGCCAGGTTATGATCCCAAAGGCCATGTGATCCAGCCCAGAAAAATATGCACAGGAATTTCAGGGTGTAACTCCCAGTATATCTGCACACATCCAAAATTCACATTATAATGTAGAAGATGCAAACAGGTGGAAAATATGCTAGAAGTTTCTTTAGGACAATAAATAATTGTTCATTGTCTTCGAGAAGAGAGAAACTGGAGAGATGGGGAGAAAGCCAAACTATCTGAGTAACAATAATAATAATAATAGCTAACATTGATTAAACATTTCCTACCTATGTGCCAGGCAACATTCTAAGCATTTACTGTGTCAATTTATTTAATTTTCACAATAATAATGAGTTCTACCCTCTGGCCTCTGCTCTTAGCCACCACCCAGCACTGTCTCTGAGATCAGAACTCAGAGGGATCTCTCAAGTGTGGGCAAATGAAGACGACACAGTGGCAAGTACATTAACAAGCCCCGTTTCTTCCCCCTTCTTTCTCTCTCCCAGCCAGGTAGAAGACATGCCTTCTTTTGCTTTAAATAGAAAAAAACAAAAAGTTCTATTGAAGGTGTCTTTTATTTTCTTTTTAATGATAAAGTAATATATGTTCTTGGCTCCCTGTAGCGAGAATTTGAAATAATATTTTAATGTATTTCTCTGAAATACACACACACACACGCATCCACATGTATAAAATATGTGTATACACACATGTTCTGCTTTTTTCACTTAACATTACATCATAAGTGAACTTCCTTTTATTACATAGTCCAGTGGTAAGAATGGAGGGACCCAGGCATCTGAAGCTTTGTTGTGGTTCACTCCTCATTTGATAAGCCAACCTGGGAGTGACGTTACACTTGAGGGCAACTGGGTTTCCAAATCCAGTGTTTACTTGGAGTGAGACGGAGGGCTAGCAGCCACTAATGTGTGGAAAGTCCACATCTGTAAAATAAAAAGACATTTCACTAGAGGTCAGTTCACAAATGAGCAAAGAGGAAAGGCCTGGGGCTCAGGTATGGCGGGATTGAACCCTCCCTGCTCTTTCTCCTGCTTGGGGTCAGCTAGGAACGCAGGTTTAGCCAGTAGAATCAAGGAGAAAGGCTTGATGTGGCTCTTGTTTTGCTCATCTTTGTCATACACACTTTAAACGCCCATTAACTGTCTTCCAGTTGTTATCTACAAGGAGAGAAAAGCTTCCCGGTGCTCTTCAGTCAACGCCTCTTTCAGAGAGAGAAAGAAGAAAGGGCAAGTCGGGATACTTTGGCACTGGTAAATTAACACAGTACATATACATTCTCTTGTCTTTGTCAGCCCAGGAAAATGCTTTGAGTAGCTGGATTTCTTAGTGACAAACTTGCACAGTGAGTTTTCAAACTCACTGATACTCAAAGATAAGTTTCCACTTATCTTTGGAAAGATGTTATGTTAGCTGTCTTCTTCATCGATTCAGTTTGACAGATTCTTTCACTCCACAATTTATCTCATTAATACATCTGGGCTTTTTTTTTTTTTTTCTTCTTTTCTTTTCATCAACGTTAAACTGGGTTTCTAAGGACCCAGGAATTTAAGAGTCTGGTATTTGATAAACCATTCCAGTGGATCTTTTGTTCTAAAGCCTTCAAATTGAATCAGTAAAACATGGACAGAAAAGCAGCGTGTATGTGTGTGTGTGTGTGTGTGTGTGTCTGTGTGTGTGTGTCTGATGTTGACCTTCCTGAGATTAAATGGCATTTCTTGTAGGTGCTGTGATTGAGACAGATAGACTCTGAACATCGACACTTTGATTTCTGGAATCCATAGGATTAGTTGATAGAAGTATTGAATTCTTAATAAAGATAAAATTAATGCAGATTAATCTATTAGTTTATTTCATTTAATATTTTATTTCTCAATAATTTCAATGAAGAACACCACTGCTGTAGTTTGGATAATGTAGGAAAAGGAAAACAACATGGTTACTTGTTTTCATCTTTTAAAAATTGATTTTTTATCAAAGTGATAATGTACATAAGTTTAAAAATAGCGCTAAAAAGCTTTTATGAGAAATAGAATTTCCTTATTCCAAATCCTGCTTTCCTCTTCTGCAGAGGCAACCACTCTCAACTCTTTTAGCTTTTTCTTTTTTTGTCTATGTCCATATTTTAAATAATATGCCTGGGGCCGGCCCCGTGGCTTAGCGGTTAAGTGCGCGCACTCCGCTACTGGCGGCCTGGGTTCGGATCCTGGGCGCGCACTGCCGCACTGCTTCTCCGGCCATGCTGAGGCCGCGTCCCACATACAGCAACTAGAAGGATGTGCAACTATGACATACAACTATCTACTGGGGCTTTGGGGGGGAAAAAAAAGGAGGAGGATTGGCAATAGATGTTAGCTCAGAGCCAGTCTTCCTCAGCAAAAAGAGGAGTATTAGCATGGGTGTTAGCTCAGAGCTGATCTTCCTCACACATACACAAAAATAATAATAATAATAATAATAATATGCCTGTTACCGCACAAAGGGCACGATCTGCTCGCCGCAAGACAAAAGCCAATTGTCAAGAGGCAAGATGGTGGAAAAGAAAGGGCAGTTTATTACAGCTTGCTAGCAAGGGGGAAGATGGCCAACTAATGTCTGAAAGAACCATCTTAAGGGGTCACAAAATCTTACAGCAGTTATATAGGCCAGTGGGTTACAGGGGAGGGGATTAGGAATGTTGACCTGGTGTTACAGACTGGGAGTGCCACACCAGATCTTTCAGTTTTCACTGATGATGGCTATCAGCATAGACTCTCTGTTCAGGGGTCACCACATTCCTAAGGAACTCATAAGAACAAAGTTATCATCTTATTGCAGCTGGGAGGTACATGTACAAGCAGGGGTCATAAAATCTACAGAGCAGTTAGATCTCCTGGAGGGTGCATATCCAGCTGAGTTAGTTTGTCAGAGGTCATTCAAAGTTACAATAGGGTTTCTCTTCTACAATATGGCTTCCCTCACGTCAACCTTGTGTTGAGCCAGTATCGTGCATAAAGTGCTATTGCTCAATTAATCTGTTTTAGACATTATTATCTAAATTCTATCCTGGTAGATGAGGATTTAGCTTTTGTAATTGCTTCGTTTTTTAATTTGTTTAGTTTTCTTTGTATCTATTGCTAAGTTTTCTTACACATCCCCCCCCCCCCCGCCCCATAGTTTCTCAGTACAAATTTCAGAAAATCTATCCATTCCATTCTCCCACTCCAAACTGATCTGGTTGCTCCTTGGGCCTGCTAAACAGCTGCCATCCTGGGAATTCTCTCACCCTTCCACCCCTGCTGGATCTCCTGTTTCCTAGAGTCCACATTTTCTTCTTTCTTGGTTTTTTCCCTAGCACATTCTTTAGTAGTGAAGACTTTACACACTTGATTGTTCGTTTTGCCAGGTATGGAACTCTAGTATGAAAACTACATTCCTCAAAATTCTAATGGCATTGCTCCTCTGTCTTCCAGCTCCCAATGGTGCAGTTGACAAGTCCATTGCTTTTCTTAGCCCCAATCCTCTGTTTGTGAACTTACCTTAGATCTTCTCTTTAAGTCCGGTAATCTGAAATCTTGTAAGGATGAGTCTTGGTGGGATCCTTTCTCATTCACTAAGCTTGGTAATTGACAGTCTGTTAATGTGGAGACATGATTTCTTTGTACTAATTCTGAGTATTTTCCTCCTATCCATTTTCTCTGTTTACCCTTCATATATTTCCTATTAATCAGAAATTGGACTCTGTAATAAAGACTGCTAGCTGTCTACCTAAATATTTACATCCTCTCTTTCTTCCTTAGTAGGAAAACACTTATTGGTTGGTTGTGGTAAAGCATCTAGATGAAAGAACACATTTTCTAGACTCCTTTGTAGCTAGATGGGACCAAGTTACTAAGTTCTGGCCAATGAGATATAAGTGGAAGTGTCGGTATAGGATTTCTTGGAAAACTGCTTTTGGAGCTGATTTAGCTGGGAGGAGTGCCCTCTGTTCTTCCTGGCTTCCTCTTTCCTGGTGCTGGAATGCAGACACGATGGCCAGAGCTCCAGCAACTGTCTTGGATCATGACGTGAATTTGAGGACAGAAGCCACATGCCGAAAAAAGCAGAGTAAAAAGACAGGAATCTTTCTGCAGCTGTCATACCAACCTTAGTGTGCCTACCTCCATTTAAGAGAGTATAAACCCATGTGCATTTAAGCCACTATTATTTTAGGTTTTCTGTTTTGTGTAGCCAAACCTAATCTTATCTGATACAGACCTTCTAGATTGATACTCTAAATTTAATATTGTTTTCTCTTATTTGCTTTTTGTTAAACTTTCTCGGAGTCTTACTTGGAATTTTCTTTTTAATTTTGGCGTTTATTTTTATAATTGCCAAGAGTTCATTCTTATTCTGTGATCTTGTTTCATGTGTGCAATATCTTCTCTTATCTCTTTGCTTTTTTGAGGGAAGTTTTCTTCTGCTCCTGGCACTGTTTCCATTGTCTTTGAGTTCCTTTTCATTGTTTATTTGAGTCTTTTTCATGTTAGAAAATTTCTTCAAATGCCAGTAACCTTTAGCTGTCAAATCATGTTTGAGAAGTTCACACCTGATTGGAAGCTCCATGTTCATGGATGAGGCCTGCTGATCCATGGGCTCCTTTGCAGGGAATCAGGAAGGAGGCAGCCCTTTCACTGGATAATCCCCAAACGTCAGCATTTAAAGGTATTTCTTTCTAAGTTCATTGAGTTTTTCCAAAGAAGGATCTTCTAACCTCCTGTGTGAGTATTATAAACCTGGCTGTGAAAGTTCTGGGCTCTGAGCAAGGGAAGGGAATCTTACTGGGATTTACATACAATCCTGCAAGTTTCAATCCCTTACCCTCTCCCCAACCCTCCATAGGGCCTGTTGTCTCAGGGTCAAAAAAAAGAAAGAAAGAAATTAAATCTTATTACTGCCTTCTCTCTTGATTTGGCTCTGAAAGTTAGTGAACAATGATTTAACATTAAATGCCCAGAGTGTACTTCGTAGGTAAAATGCGCACAGCTTTTTTCTCCTCCCCAAAGACATAAGCCAGAAAATAAGTAGACAGGGATGGAGACCCACAGCAAAAGGCATTTGTTGATCCCTCCATCTGCCTTTGGCGCATGCCAGATGGGTTGAAGGCAGGTTGCCTTCTTTCTCCTTCCATATCACTATGGTCTCAGCAATTCCTTTGCCTCCTTTTTTTGTGGGTTAAGAGAGAAGGATGGGAAAACAAAATTCTAGGTCCACATTCCATGTAATTTATGCGATTGATTTCTGCAATTGCAGCCAGCTGTCCATTATATCTGCTGATGAAGGTGGGTCACGATATGGTGATATTCAGCTCACAGGAATGTGACTTGGGGTGAAATGATAAGAATGATAACTATGGGAAGAATAGCTAATTGAGTGCTAGGCACTATATATATGCATTATCTCATAATCATTACAGCAATACTATGAAGTACACATTATTATTATCGCCATTTGTCAAGTGAGAAAAAACTGGTGAAGAAAGGAGGTGAGAAAAAGGGGAAAATGGGGTGAGGTAACCTGCCCAAAATCGTACCGTGGACAATGGAGGATCTGAAATTTATCAATAGGTCTGTTTGGCTCCACTCATTACTGTAGCACAAATATAGTATGTGTTTTATTTTTCATTCATTTTTCCTTTTTAATCATATTGTGTCAAACATTAAACATTTGGTGTATATTTTTCTGAATTACTTTCCTTATGCATATGCTAATATTTACATTTTTTGAAATTGGGATAGAATTTTATCCCAACTACGTTTTAAAATAAATTAACCATATTCTGTAATAGCTACCCAGAAATTCATTCATTCATTAAGTATTGATAGGTCACCTATACTATATGCAGGGGACTGTGCTAGTCTCTGGGTAGGATAAACCCCACAGCACTCCCTCTCTTAATCTTTATGTATTTAATAGTTTGTAGATATGCAGTCAGAGGATTCTAACTGCTAAAGAATAAAACCAACCGTCATGCTATTTGTTTGAACTTTTAAAAGAAGCTTAAGAATATCTCTCATTAAAGAATTCTAAGACAAGGTTAAGGTCATACCTGGCTGATCCCATGTAATGGATAAAAATCTGTGGAATTAAATGTTAAAGCCTAACATTTGGTCTCTGTCTTCATTTGCAGGACCTCCTTGAACCTTGTCTTCCCATCTAGAAAATAAGAGTAATAATAAAGCTCGCTCACGTACAGTTATGCTAAAGAAATGAGAGAATATGTGTGAAATGCAAAACAATGCAATCTTTGTGTTAATTAGGTAACTGAATGAGTGAAAGGAGGAAATTCTAAGCAGGGGAGGAGGGAGGCAGCACCTCATCAGCTGACCACACCAAGAATCCCACTTCCCCCTTCTAAAGCACCAGTGCTCACTAGGATTGAAACTGCTAGGCTTCTATCTTAACAACGCCTTTATGGTTGTTTGGAGTGTGTAGATTTGCAAATAATAATTCAAAAATCATATATGCTTAGCTGCTTTAGAAAGTTGAGATCAATTAGTCCAGAAGTGTTCCTTGCTCCTCACTTACTCCCCCTCCAGTATGAAGTTTGACTTGGTGGAGCCAGCCCTGGTGAGTGAAAATGTGTAAAGCTGCTCGCCTGTTCCTGGGTTTCAAGTTCACCGTGGGGTGGGGAAGGGGGATATGGCATGTAACCCAGTAAATAGTCAAGATTATACTTTATCTCTTTTCTTAAGGAAATAGGACAAGAGAAGAGAAAAGATCCACAGAGCAATGTCTTCAGGGTTATCCAGTGGACTGGATTCTGATGATTCCAGCACAAATGAAGCCGACACATTATTGAAATTGTCCACAAATTGCACCAGGTTGAAACCTCAGTGAATGCAAAAGCCCTTGGATAATGTCAGGTTTAATATAACTCAAAAGACAAGATTGGGGAGAGCAGTGGAGCAAAACAAAGCACTGTTCAAGCTCAAACAACTCATTGCATTCTATTGGAGGAGCCAGATTTTTTCTCTTTGAAATTATCTGGGAGAAAAACAGAGAAAGACACAGGAAGAGGGTGAAAATCTGGATTGTGTGCCAACATGGATTTGAAAAAGAAAATGTTCCTTAGAGACTGAGCTTCAAGTGCTGCCCAATTTGGTGTCTACCATCCCTCAAATTGGAACATCCACTACACTATCTGTGTATAAAGTGTGTCCTACCTGGTGTCCATCTATGGACCTGTAAGATCACGAGAACTTGCTCACACCAATGTGTGTGAAGAAACAAAAAGATAAAGAGTCTGACCTTCCTCTTTCTTCCTGGGTGTCTTATTATTCTCCTCCCTCTGAGGACCTTAGCAGAGGCTTCAGCTCTGACATCCATCTTTATTTTGCTGATATTACTGCTTGGCTGCCCTCAGAAGATGGAATCATGGCTCATTTTCCGTTTGAGTAATGACAGGATTCACCATTTTCTACCACACAGGTTTCCAGGAGCTTTTAAAGAAATCGTTAAGGTTAAATAACCAGAGGCAGGGGCCTTAATGCACTCTTCTTGGCAGCTGCTCTTTTGCCAGCCCAGAAATTGAACAGTTCTCTCTCACCTTCACGACAAGTGCATTTGAGAATATTTTCTATTTGGTCAAGTAATGTCAAACTTTTAAAAAGCCCTGAGAGAGGAGATGGGAAAGAATCAATCTTTGTGCTAAAATTGAGAGCTTTTCAGATTTAATAAACTTAGGCAGAAGATGAAAATCTCATTAGTCCATGAAAAATCTCTCCCTTTTCTCCTTAAGAGGGGATTGAGGTTGCTCAGGGAATGAGCCCTAAAGAAGCTTAGTGCCTGGCTGAGGGAAGCCCCACCCCTACAAAGCAGGCCTCGCTTCCCTGGACTTGCACAATAGCTTCAGAAAGGGTTTTGAAAGCTCTCCCCAGGACCCTCTTGCTGGGCAGGCTCAGAGGAAAAACATGGGCCCTGGAATCGCCAGCCCTGAGTTCACGCCCCGGCTGCCACCCACCCCCTGTGGGATCTTGGGTAAGTAGTTTGACCTTTGGGAAAGTCTCCTTTTCCTTATTTGGATTTCTGGGGTTGACGACAGTAGTAACACCTATTTCATAAGACTGAGTGTGAAGCATGGTGACATTTATGAGGACCCTTGTGTATAGCAGGTGTTTAATTAATGACCATAGTTATTATTATGATTGTTGCTATATTATTCAACTGCTCCCTCAGCAACTCCATGTAGATGTTTTGTAAGCATCTCAAATGTAACATGTCCAAAATGGAACTCTTGGTTCCCAAGTCCCACCCCCTTCCGCAGTATCCTTCCCCAACTTGTACATCTTAACCTTCTCTACCCCAGCAAAAGGTGCCACCATCCCATAAGGGGCTTGGGAATTATCTTTGACTCCTCTTTCCTTTACCCCCAACAATGAATCCAAATCAATCCCTGTTCTGCCTTCAAAATTTACCCCAAATCCCACCATTTTTCCTGCCTCCACTGCTGCCTCCCAGGTCTGAGCCACCATCATCTCTCACCTGTGTTACTGTAACAGCCTCCCTCCCTGCCTCCACTGTTGGCCTCCATACAGTCTACTCTCCATGGAGCAGCAAAGTGGTTTAAGAAGGTAAACCAGATCAGGTCACTCACCTGTGTAAAACTCTCCAGTGCCTTCTAAACTCTTTCCCACGGCCCACAAAATTCTACCTGATCTGGCCTTCCTGCCTCTCCAACTTCATTTTCTACCTCCTGGCTCATTATGCCTAAGTCATGGCCACACATCAGGTTTATTTGTATCTCAGGGCCTTCACACATGCTGTTCCCACATGCTGTCTGGAACACTCCCCCTTGCCCCACCAAGATCTCTGCATGGCAGGCTCATTCTTACTATTGAGGACTGTGCTCAAATATTACCTCCTCAAAGAAGCCTTTCTGATTCTCTCATATGAAGTTACTGGGTCATTCTCCAGTCACTCTCTATCTGTAATTATTTTCAGTATTTTTCACAGTGTTTATCAATATCTGAGACAATAGAAAGAATATTGATAATATAAATTTGTCTGTGTTTTCTTCATGTATCTCTCTGTTCTAGTATGTGAGCTTTGAGAGGACAGAGACTTTCTCTGTCTTAGTCACAGCTCTATACTCAACACCTAGAATAGTGACTGAAAATATTTGTTGAATGAATGAATGAAAGCATTATTAATGGAACAGTGTTTTGACTCCATCTCTTATCTCCTTCTTCCACGACCCTAGGCACATGGGCCTCGGTTCACTGTGACATTTTCTTATTCCCTGCCCACTCTCTTTTCCTCTTAGGGCTTATGACTACTAACTGAATAACCAATTGGCAAGTGTTGGGGGGGTGGGGGGAATTCCTATAACAAGATGAGCTTCTTCTAATTGGGGTTTTTGTTGTTACATTGATTTTTAGCTTTAATGGTGAACATTTGAGACAATCTCAGGCTGTGGGGGGGATATCTGGGCTGTGCCCTCCTAAATCCCACCTTCTACCATAGAATGGGTAGGAAAGGAAGGCTAGCTCTACTCATATTTAATAAACTGGACTCCTCCATTCTCTCACAGGAATTCTTTGAAATAATTTAAAGCAATATACAATTGCATTATTTTTCCTCAGATGGAGAGCCTATGGCTTTGCCCACTTTTATTGGCACACATTCTTCTACCTGACTTTTGAACATAAGATCCAAAGAGTGGTAAGTTAGCAAACCTCTTCTAGACCAGCACTATGTAGAACACTGTTTTAAGGGTATTAACAAAAAAGACAAAAACAAACAACCAGATGCCCCTACTTCAAACTACCCTAAGTCTCATATTTTGGCTAAAACAGGACAAGCTTCTGTCTGCTCTACCCGACAGTTGGCAGCCAGTGTGGTGGGGTGATAAGAGCTTGGACACTGGAGTCAGACAAGCCTGGATTTCATCCTGGATCTGCCTTTTCCTCAATCTCTTTGAACTCAATGCTCTCATCTGTAGACAGAGATGCTAAGAGCTACTTCATAACGTCATCTGAGGAGCTAATAAGCAAGCACATTTACAACAGCCCAATCCCCTGGTGTACAGAAGCTGCTCAATACGTATTACTTGCTCTTTACCTCACTACGTAAAGGAGTGCATCTGCTAGGAGTGCCTTTGGCTGCAAGTAACAAAGGGCCAACTAGAGAGGCTTAAACCATTAGAGGTTTATTTTTCTCACAGAACAAGAAGTCAGAGGTGGGCAGTGCCTGATGTTGATTCAACAGCTCAACAACATTGAGGCTGATGTCTCTGTGTTTCTCTTGGCCATTTCTTTTTGGTCACAAGATGGCTACTGCTATTCTACTATCACGTTTGTGTTCTAGGCAAGAAGAAGGAGGAAAGAGGAAAGTAATAGCAAAGGGGTAAAGGGTCATGACAAGCAGGCCTTTACCTTTTTTATCAAGAAGGCAGCCAGTTTTCCAGAAGCTCCACCTAGCAGATGTCTGCTTATGTCTCATTGGCAGAACTGGGTCACATGGCCATCTTTAGACCAATCACAGGCCAGGGGGAATGAGATTGCCATGCTTGGTGTAGATCTATTGCTGAGTATTCCCTGGAACTAAATCAGGTTCTGGATTCAGAAGAAGTGGGGTGGTGGTAGTGGGAAGTGACTACTGAGTAGGCAATAAGTTGCATCTGCCACAGAGGGAAAGCTCATCCATATAAATCCAGCTAGAACAAAACAAAAGAAACTTCCATTTTGTACTGCAAGTCCCAACTATTGATGGAGATCAGTGGGGTTTATGACTTTTAAAAAAATTACTGACCACCTCAGGGATAAATTTCCTAGAAATGGTCTTGCATTCAAATCTGTCTTTCCTTTCACCACTTGAATTAAACACATGGAAGCAGTCTGTGGCCCAGGTGTCAGATTCCACTCGGGAAAATAACCCCCATGACATTCAGTGCACTATGCACTAAATCTAAGGAAAACTGAGATTAGCCTGGATTTAAACAGTTACTCTCTAAAACTGTGTCTCTAACTCCAAGCATAGAAATGTTCACAGGCTGTGAAAGGAGGCTGTGTTCCAATATTCCCAAATTGTTCTTGGCAAATGATGCCATTGGCTGAATGAGAGATTCATGGAACTATGAGCATTGTTAGGTTGTAAATGCCACAGCAGGAGGGTTGGGTGTCGGGAGGGGGAGGAGGACTCAGGCACCTGGAGCACAACAGAATAACCAAGCAATGGGTGTGAAGAAGGATCAAGGATAATTTACTAAATAAGATGATAATCACAAGCATTCATGCTTAATAAAGAATAATTACAGTAAAAGACCACATCTCAGTCTATAGTAAGCCTGAGTATCTTTTGATAAATAAAACCGTATCAGCAAGAGAAAGGGCTGCTTAGGCATGCATTTTGCAGCAACAGGGAGTAAATCCATCAGCCTGCTGTCTATTTCTGTTTATTCCCCTGAAGTAATAAAAAATTGTTGGAACTGGGGGTGGTGGTGGTGATGGTGGAACCAGATCAATGGTCCCAGACCTAGAGATCTAAACCCAAGGGAAGGAAAGAAAGAAGCAACAGGGGGAGGAGGACGATGTACAGGCCAGCTGGAGTCCCCAAGGCCACCAACCAGTAGCTAAGGGCCACCTCAAGTGGGCTAGAGTGTAAGAGAGATTTGATATGCACCTCCCCAACCACGGCTCACTTTATTTTTATCCCTACCACTAGGTGTCTTCTTCTGTCTCAGGACTCTCCATCTTCATAGGGGTCATCTATGAAGATGTTGGAACCAATTTACATTCCCACCAGTAGGATATGGAGGTTCCAGTCGCTCCACATCTTCTTCCGCATTTGGTAACGTCAGTCTTTTATGTTAGCCCTTCTGATGGGTGAGTCGTGGTCTATCACTGTGATTTTAACTTCCATTCCCCTGATGACTAATAATGTTGAGCACCTCTTTACGCACACACTGGCCATTTGACTATCTTCGTTTATGAAGTGCCTGCTCAAGTCTTTTGATCACTTAAAATTTTGGTTTTATCTTTTAAATCTTAATTTGTAGGAGTCTTTCATCACCATGGACTAGGAGTTCTTAGTCAGATACACATAATGCAAATATCTTCTGCCACTTCGTAGTTTGCCCTTTAACTTTCTGGAGGGTGTCTTTTGATGGACAGAAAGTTCTTAACTCTAAAGAGAAATGTTTTTATAAATATTTTTCTTGTATGATTAGTTCTTTTTATGCTCTGTTTAAGAAATCTTTGCTTACCTCAAGGTCATGAAGAGAGTCTCTATTTTCTTCTAGAAGCTTGATTGGTTTTGCTTTCATATTTAAGTCTATGATTGACCTCAAGTAAATTTTCCTCATTTAATCGTCACAACCTCTCTTTCTAGTAATACTTGTCAAGTGATTTAAAAGATTCTGAAACATTTTAATTCAAAGATTTACAGTGTCATGTTCAAGTCGAGATTTGAAGGGAGGCTATGTGCTATGTATTTTATCTTGGCGGAGTTTCGGAAGCACTCTAGGCAGTTTTCAAGGCTCACACTAATGCACAGACAGCATCCTTCCTGCATTTCCACCCACAGTCTGAGGTCAGAACATGTTCACAGAAGTACCAGCAGCAGAGGGGAATGGAGAGAAACAGCCAGTCATTATGCTCTTAGGAGCCTTGACCTTCCAATTTGAAGTATTTTAAAAATCCTTCAATGTAGAAATACAATTGTCCTTAGGTTGCGTTTTTACCAAGGACTTCCAATAGTGCTTGTAAGCAAACTTCTCGGGCTCCTTGGGCTTCTTCAGCTTCTTGATGCTCCAGAGGACAGTCTGACTACAAGTGCATTTCTCCTGGGGTGTTGTGGAAGGTGTGCTGTTCTGCCACAGCCCACCCGGGCCCTGTCGAGTGAGGCAGACGACCCCCCTCGTCACCTGGCCAGCAGCCATGAGAATGGGCAATGGCAAGGCCCCTCTTACTTGGACCCAGACACCTAGATCTCTCGTATTCTGAGAAAGAATCATCCCTTTTAGAAGCCCCTGACACATCCCGAGGAGAGTGGTACGTTCCTCCAGTATTTATCGCATGCCTGCTTCCTGGAAGGTACCTTTATGTGCTTTAGTCAATTCAATCCTTGCTGCAAACCCACAAGGTAAGTACTACTACTTCAGAGAGGTTAAGTAAGGTGCCCAAATTCACAGTCTTAGTGAGGGCAGAGCTGGCATGTGAACCCAGACCTTCTAATTTCACTTTGAATGTCCTTTGCACTAAACAATTGTACCACTCATTTTATACAATTTCTTGAGCACTAATCTTTCTTAACATGATTCTCTTAGATGGTGTCTTAGTCAGCTCAGGCTGCTATAACACGATACTGTAGACTGAGCGGCTTAAACAACAATTTATTTCTCACAATTTGGATGCTGCAAGTCCCATGATCAGGGTGCCAGCACAGTTGGGTTCCAATGAGGATCCTCTTCTGGGTTGCAGACAGCTGCCTTCTCATGGCAACCTCACATGGGGGAGAGCGAGAGCTCTGGTCCCTTCATTCCCTTATAAGGGCACCAGTCTCATCATGGAGGCTCCATCTCCATGACCTCATCTAACCCTAACTACCTCCCAAAGGCCGCACCTCCAAATACCATCATATTGGGTGTTAAAGCTTCAACATGTACCCTTTGGGAAGACATAAACACGCAGTCCATAACAGATGGGTAGTTTTTAATCTAGAGTCCCCTTTTCCTGCCTTTGGGAAGCCTGTGAACCCCTGAAATTTTAAGGAGATGGTGTTTGCTTGTGTGATTAAGTGCACAGAGGTCCTCTTTTTCATCAGATTCCAATTATCAGAAGGTTCCATGAAATCAAAAAGTTTCAGAGTCACATGTTGGATGGTGATGAAGGAGGAGCCCTGAGGTGGCCTCGCTGGCATCAGGCGTAGGCAGCCCCGCCTGGAGGCGGTGAGAGCATTGGTGCAATCCTCAGCCGCTCAGGCTTCGTGAATGTGACAGTCCTGTTCGTGCTGTTTGTGAACCCCTAGAGGCTCCCAGTGCTCCCTTCATATCCCCAGCTCCAACAGTTTGCTTTCTTTTCTCGTGATTACAGGGAAGAAGAATAGTGCTCATAATAAATCATCAAGGCCCCTTGTAAATAAAACATCAAGTACAGAACGTTCTTCCGAGCTTTTTTCTAATTCTGTTCCCACATGTTTCTCCTCTTTGTGTTGTACACGCATCCCACAGCAGTGAGCAGCCTTCTGACTGGTTAAAAATTGTGTGTAGACATTATTATTATGATCACAGAATCGCGGGGTAGCAGGAAACACATGCTGCATTTGCTTAGTGAGAAGCCCTGTAATAAGAACTGCAGTGAAGGTTACTCAGCTGGAGCTGTTATGGATCAGAGGAGAAATAGAAAAGGGAAAGGGGGAGGGGGAGGGAGAGAGGGGGAGAGGGAAAGGAAATAAGCAGCCAAAGGAGAAGACAGGAGGCAGCAACTGGGATTGCAGATGTTTTGCAAATGAGAGGGTTTCCATAGGTGGATCAGGTAGATCCAGGAGGGGACCTGTCTTGGAGGAAGCCCCATAAGTGGGCACCACTGGCAGCAAGGGATACGGAACTGGTATCTGCCATACTGAGTCAGGTGTTATGTTGAGATTGTGTTATCCATGGACCAGCAGCATTGGCGTCACCTGGGAGCTTGTTAGAAATGCAGAATCACAGGCCCCACCCAGACCTACTGAATCAGAATTTTTATGTTAACAAGACCCCTCAAGTGATCCATACATGCATTTAAGGTTGAGAAGCACTGACCCAGGGGACACTCAGGCAGGTGGCAGAGGGACTGGTATTGTGGGTTACAGTGAGACACCAAGAGCCATTACTGGAAGAAGCTAGAGACCCAAATGATTGGATAGGTTCTGGGGACAGGTAAACAAGTCACAGCAGCAGAGTGGTTAGGAATATTTCATTTACCAGCTGGGTGGCCATGGGCAATGACTTAAATGTTTGGGCTTCAGGATTGTCATCTGTATAACAGTGACAACAACAGCACCTCCATCAGAGGGTGGTTGAAGGAAAATTGAGTTTATATCTGTGAAGTCTTAGAACTGTTCCTGGATGGGTAGTTACATAGCTATTGTTGTTGTTGTTATTACATATCTGGCTTCAGCAAGCACACTGAGGGTGGAGAAACTAGGAGCAGGGGAAGCAGTTTCCGAGTTTCAGAGAGCGTCGGGTCAAGTTGGGAAGAGAGCAGAGGCGGTCATCTTTGGAACCTGCCCCACTACAAAAACAGCTGATTTCATTCCCGTGTAAGCAGCTCTCCTGTTTACCAAGGGCACTAATAATAACCAGCCTTGCATCTGTTCCACATATCACTACCCCGCACCCTGCCCCGCCCCTTCCAGCTTGCAGAGTGCTGTCCCACATATATCTCTCCTTCCCCCTCCTCATTCCTGGCCATGGGCATGCGGTCGAGTTGAGCGTGCCCTGAACAGGTGGGCAGTAAAATAAACAGGAAAGTATGAGACCTAACTCCAGGGGTCAAAGGGTGAGCAGGCCACTTTCCTGGCCTGGAGTGCCTTTCTCCTTCATCTTTGCCCAGTCACACCTGCCCATAATTCAAGATTCAGCAAAAGCTGTCTCCCATGAAGCCATTCCTAACACACAGCCCAAGTGGACTCCTCCAATAATCTTGCTTAGTGTTTGAACATTTTGTGTGTGTGTGTGGCATTTACTGCCTTTTATCAATCATTTACCTTTTATTTAGGAAAATAGAGTGGCTTTTTTGCACATTTAAAATTGGTAGGGGTTGGCCCGCTGGTGTCATGGTTAAGTTTGCGTGCCCCGCTTTGGTGGCCCCGGGGTTCACAGGTTCGGATCCCAGGCGCAGACTCACACACCACTCATCAAGCCATGCTGCGGTGGCATCCCCCATATAAAATGGAGGAAGACTGGCACGGATGTTAGCTCAGGGCCGATCTTCCTCAACAACAAAAAATAAAATAAATAAATTAGTATATGCTTTGCTAATTATCAAAAATTTGGGAAACATAAAAAGCCAGAAAGCAGAAAGGAAATGATACAGAAACTGTTAAATTCTGGTATTCTTCCTTCCAGTCATTTTTCTCTTTATACATTTCTTTTTCACTTAATTAATATTATGGACATATGTAAATTGTTCTGATTTTTGTAAAAATAATGTCTTCTTTTAATGATTACAAAAAATGCTCATTCAAAAATACAGAAATTAGAAAAAAAGAAAGTTTTCAGATTTCCTGGATTCCTGATATATAAAAATAATTACTCCATACATTTTGATATATTTCTTTAAAGTCTTTTTCCTATATATATTTACATGGTCAAGAGCATGTTGTTAAGATCATATTGCACATATTTTAAAGTCCAGTTAACCCAGGAGTATTAGCACATTCTGATGCTATGAAGAGAGATCTGGTGACAGGTGATATCAACCCTGGGTAGTTTATTAGATTTTTCCAATTTAAAAGACTTCTTAGAATCATTTAAAATAAGTTTTAAAGATCCAAAATACCATTATTCAAATTGCTCAAGCACAATAATGTCCATTATGTTGTTCTATGTGATTCTGCTTTTATAAAGGGGGAAAAAGACTTTTTGTTAAGTATTTCTTCTGGCACAGTGTTCCAGTCGAGTGAAAACTTAGCCATTGTTAGCAAATTCTGAAAGAACAGCAGCAGTTATTGTCTTAAACAGTCATTAAACAAGTCAAGAGATTCTATCTGACTTGTTGGGTGAAGATTATAGCTCAGGAAACATGATACTAGGAAAGGAAGAGAGGAATAAGATGACTAATTGAAACAGCACAAGGTCAAACTTTATTCTGAGACTGCAGGATTCGTCTTGAAATACGTAATTCAACTGGATTCTTGAAGTTGGGGTACAAACTGAATAAGGGGAGATCTTCTTATCCTTTTAAACTACAATTTTTCCATTCTTGCTGTGCTAATTTTTCTTAATCTCTGATTTGGTTAAGTATGTCTTCAAATACATTTTTCCAGAATGTGTGTAGGAGAGTTATATCTTATGAGCAGTTGAACATCTATTCATTCACTCATTCTTTCAAAATATTTGTTGAGGTCAACACATGGAAGCACTCTGCTAGGCATTGGGGCTATAGAGCTCTTACTTTCTGGTGGGAGATACAGGGCAGTAACCTGCAATAAAAATGCTGTGTTGTAATAGAAAGACAGGGTCCTGCAGAATTACATGAGATGGTATCTAACCTGACCTACAGGCTCAAGAAATCTTCCCCAAAGAAGGAATATCTAAGTAGAGACTAGAAGTTGAATAGGAACTAGACAGAAATCATGTGCAAAGTTGAAAGAGAGCGTGATGTGTTTGGAGACTCAAAGATATAATGCCCAGAATTTGGAGTGTGGGAGGGAGGGGGCAAGAGAAGTATCTAGAGAGGAAAGCAGGGGCTTGACCCTGCAGGGCCTATAAGCCAGGAAAGAGTGTTTGGACACTCTTTAAAGAACACTTGGGAGCCCTTGAAATGTTTTTGGCAAGGGAAGAGCCTGGTTGCATTGATAGATGGAGGAGGGAAAAGTAAGAACAGAATTAGAGAGGTTGTCTGGTAGGCTGAGTTGGTGTCCAGGTGGGAGCTGATGGCGACCCAAACTGGGGAAGAGGAATCGGGGATAAAGAAAAAGGAATGGGTTCATTAGAATGCAGAAGTGATACAACATCATACTTGAATGTGGGGCTTGAGGAAGGGGAAGGAGGCAGAAAAGCTTTTCTAATCTATGGTCTGGGAAAACAGACATACGGTGATGCCATTCACTGAAAGAGAGAGCAACGAAGAGGGGCAGGATTTCGAGGGGAAATGACGAATTCCATTTACCCATGTTGAATTTGAAGTGCTTCTTAAAATGTCTTTCTGTTGATTTGCTATAAAACTTGGGAGCTACAGAGATTTTCCTTCACAAAATTTAGTAAACGTCATTACATTAGCTTCATCAATTAAGAATTGCAAACAAGTTTGGGGCCAGCCCTGGGCCGGCCAGTGGTGCAAGAGGTTAAGTGCGTGCGCTCCGCTGCGGCAGCCCAGGATTCACCGGTTCAGATCCCAGGTGCGCACCCACGCACCGCTTGGCAACCCATGCTGTGGCGGCGTCCCATATAAGGTGGAGGAAGATGGGCATGGATGTTAGCTCACGGCTGGTCTTCCTCAGCAAAAAGAGGAGGCTTGGCAGATGTTAGCTCAGGGCAGATCTTCCTCACAAAAAAAAAAAAAAAAAAAAGAATTGCAAACAAGTTAAAGTTAACCTTTTTTAGAAAAGTTCATCTTTTTGTAACTTATTTTTACCTATTTTTTCTGCCTGGATTTTTGTAGGACTTTAATTCATCTATGTTATTCAAAAGTTTTGCCCAGACCAAGGTGTTGTTCTCTGTACGTTGACTGAGATCACCAAATCTCATCTACAGACTGAGTTCTGTTATTTTTGTCCTAGTTTAGCATATCAATTCTGCTCATTTTTTCACTTTTCAAACACTTGTACAGTTAGGTTGAATCTCTAGAGGTTCTCTCTCTTTAACTTCTTTCTTGTGGTCTTTATATCTTTGTTTTTTCCTCTGAATTTGGGAAGAGATTCTCAAGTTTTTTCTCCATTCTTGGTTAGAATTTCTTCAGTGATTGTCCAAATCTTTATGGCGTCCGGCATGAATTTTTATTCTTCTCTAACAGTTTTAGTTTCTCTGTAATTCTTCTTCATATCTCCATCTATGTTTCAAATTTGTCTTCCTGTCTTTTCATTCAGCCTATGACTTCTGTTTCTATTTCATAGAGACTATTTCTTCTGGAAACTTATTGAGTGACCCTTCAGTAGGCTAAATTTTTAAATTCTTCAGAAGTAGATCTTTGTTAGAGGTGGGATCTTCCTCCGAGTCTTCAGGACAATGTTCCTCTGGAGAGAGACAAGCAGGATTGTCCAGTCAGTGACCTCCTTGATCTGTGAGGGCAGCCTGAGAGCAGAATGATGACTCCCTGTCTCCGTGGAGATTCTGCTGAGAGAAAAGTTCAGATGGTCTGGATTAACCCAGAGAAGGCTTGGAAGTGAGAACATTTGACCCAGGAATATGGTGGGACTAGAGGGTGAATTATTTTTCTTTTGTCTGATTCCAGATACAAGGATGGAACTGAGAACAGCTTTCTGTGAGTGTCTCAGGCAATGGCCTATTGTGTAAACCTATCTCTACGTCATCCCTAACTTGAATTAACCGCAAGGGGTTATGTCAATATTCTACTCTCTTAGGCAATGGAACAGGAGTAGATCCCACTGAGCAATGATACAACTGCTCACGTTGGCCCTACACAGCCATGCTCCTCGCCCCTGCAAAGATGTGATACCAATGCCAAATTGATGCAGAGGGTCACCTTGAAACAGACTCAGGCTGGCACTGTGTGACTCCAAGACTGGTTTCTCTCTCTTTGTGAGGTGGGCAGGCCCATCCCTGCCTTTCCTTGGACCAAATACTGCTTGTTCCCAGGGAGTTACACAGGACCCTTCACAATCACCCAAGCCCCGATGGCAGCAGCAACATCTTCAGACTCTGGGACCAATTTCAGGAATTCCCTGGGGAGGACAAGGACACAGTTTTAACCGTTTGACCCAGGTTTTCCTGCCAAGTGCATGGTACAACATCTTCCAGTCACCTGGGATATAATGCCAATAAGACACCCATTCTTTGTTCTGGATTACTTTTTAGAAGCCTATCTAGTAAATCTGTAGTCCTAAGTGCAGTGAAGAAAATTTAAAGGCAGACAGGAGGGCTTGAAGAGATTCTCAATTCTTTCCCTCAGTCTTCCGATAAATTTTTACCATAACCAGCCAAACAAAAATATTTTCCAGAGAAATCTTCTTTTTCCTATTTGTTTCCTACATAAAATTTCATTTTAACATTGCATTATTATAACTTCCATAACAATGCCCTATTCCTCTAGTCCCTGAAAAGATTCACAGAACTAACTTCCCTCACTACGCAACTTTAAAACTTAGAAAAATCTTGTTCCAGAAGCACATGGATTATACGTGAAGGAATTTTCTGATGCGTCCGTTTAATTTACTATGACTCAACTGAACATCGTGTAGGATTATGTTCTGTTTAGGCAGCTCATTTAAACTTTTTTCAGCTTTTGCAGAGCTAGCTTAACTTCTATCCCTCAATCAGGCGTAGCTCTATGTGAAGTTCTATTTCAATGTTGGTTGTTCCTGAGCTGTCAGAAAAACAGACATTTTATTGTCTAAAAATAAATATAATAAGTTCCTTTATTCAAAAATGGCAGAACAGATTTTATACAACTGTTCCACCAAATTTACTGCGTGATGTTGGGTTTGGAAAGTTTCAACACGCAGAATAATACCATGGAAACTTTTGGGCATGAAAACAAGGGCTAGAATGGAAAGTACTTCCTTCCCTTCCTTGTGTGAAGAGAGATAACAGTAACTCCGTGTGCTGGCAGAGAGGGGAGCACATGCATATGGTGTTTCTGGGTCCCATACAGGACCAAAACCAAGAAACAAAAAAACCCTCAGGAATGCAAAGACAATCAGTTTGCAAAGTTTTCCTTGGCCATTCCCAAAGCTTATCAAGAAGGGCTTCTATCCACTAGCAGATAGACTCTCTCACTTACTATCACTGTTCAAATCATTAGACCACTGTATCCTGAAGAGTGTTCCAGGAATTACTAGCTCTACAGAATAGCTATTATTTAAACAAAGAGTTTCAGGGTCAAAAAAAAAAAAAAAAAAAAAAAGTCAAGAACACTGATTTAAATAAAGCTTTGTAGGTTTATTCATTTCAGGACCTCAGAATATGCTGATCGATATACAATGTGAATCTCCAGGAATGAACTAGAGAATTCAGTCTGGGACTCCATTTTCCAGTAACAGAGTAAACTGGACATTTAAAAAAATCTCTTCACAAAACACCTAGAACTAATCCTACAATGTAAGTATCATAATATTCAGAGATTTTTCCTTGGAGAGGGAGGAGCAGACACTATTCCAAATACATATCTAATATGAGAGTCTTAGGAATTTCTTTTTAAAGTTTAATTTATCTATTGAGATGTTTCCAAGAGGAGTGGTTCTCAACTCTGGCTGCCCATTGGAATCATCCAGAGAAACCTTATAAAACAGCCAATGCTTGGGTTCTACCTTCCAGAAAATTTAATTCATTTCATCTGGGGAAGGCCCAGTGACTCAGCTTCCCAGGCGATTCTAATGTGCAGCTAGAGTTGAGAACCACTGTATTATATCATCAGGTTATTTTTTTTTATGTGTGAGGAAGATCAGCCCTGAGCTAACATCCATGCTAATCCTCCTCTTTTTGCTGAGGAAGACCGGCTCTGAGCTAACATCTATTGCCAATCCTCCTCCTTTTTTCCCCCAATGCCCCAGTAGATAGTTGTATGTCATAGTTGCGCATCCTTCTAGTTGCTGTATGTGGGACTCGGCCTCAGCATGGCCGGAGAAGCAGTGCGTCGGTGCGCACCCGGGATCCGAACCCAGGCTGCCAGTAGCAGAGCACGTACACTTAACTGCTAAGCCACGGGGCTGGCCCATATCATCAGGTTTTACTGGAAGTGTTGACCTAGTCCTGTAGCAGAAGCCTGGGGCCATAGGGACGAGGGCAGCTGGAAAGTCTATTTCTATACTTTAGCAAAGAATTCAAAACTGGGTTCTTCTCTGACTTGTTGTATGACTTGGGCAAATTACTTAGATTCCTTATCTGTAAAATAAGTATAATGATGGTACCAAACCTGATGGTATTGTTGTGGGAATCAAGCGAGGTAATATAGGTAAAACACTGAGCACTACAGTGTCCAACATGTAGTAAGCGCTCAAAAATGTTAGCCATCAATTTCATCACGGTCGCTCCTATGATTAAGTCAGTCTAGGAGAGCACTCCCTGAAAAGGTGCCAAGGTTCTTGTGTATTTATGGCCACCTGTGAAGTAAAGAGTGTTCCATCAGGCAGGTGCCATCGAGATGTGCAGGATTACGTAGGTGCAGACTCTGAGAATGAGCATGCATCATTTCCTGGAGAGTATGACGGCTTCTCCTGGGGTAACTGTCCAGGAGCAGAGTTGCGTCTTGATCTGAGTCTGGAGACCTACACCCAGTTCTACACAGCAGGGTAGGAAGGAGGGCTAGTGGCGTTACTCTTGCTTCAGTCTAGTTGCTTGCTGGGCTGTGGGGCCAGCCTTCCTCCTCTGATTTTGTGTTCTTAATTTGGATCTCTAAGGCTGGGCCTTGAAACCTCAGGAGATATCAATGCAGACCCACTCTCTAATCCCTATCTGAGATTTTGCACAAGGGAAGGGGAATGAGGAAGTCACACAAATTCTTGGGAGTGCCATGCCCACACATGCTTGTCACTGGGATAAGTGGAATAATAATTACAGTTGTAATAGCTGACATTTAGTGAGTACATGTTATATTCCAGGCCTGGCACTAATTTTTTTCCTGTAATCTCATTTAATCCTCAACAACACCCTATGAATTAAAAACTCTTATTATCTCCGTTTCACAGATGAAGAGTCTAAGTCTCAGCATCTCATCCAAAGCCATACAGTTAATAAGCAGTAGAGCTGAGATCAGAACCCAGGAAGTTTTAGTCTAAAACTCATTGTATTAACCACAGAGCTAATCAGTTTCTCTTCCTAAGGCATGTGCTGTGTCCATCCTTCCTTAGGGACATGCAGCGCACAGTGGGACCCTTGAGCTGTGGTCAGGGTTTGGAGAGGGAAAAACAGACCAGAATAATTCTTTGCTATTGGCCCATGAGGAAGGCACAATGCTTTGTGCTGGGTAGTGGTGACTGGAGAGACAGCGAGGAAGGGTAGAGGCAGAGAGGACCATGTTTAATATGGGCCCTGTTTGTAGGAAATTATCTAATTTGAAGACGTTTTGCTTGATAATTCATTCTTGCCTGCATACAGTCAACACTCATCAGACACCACAGAAAGGCAATGCCTTGAGCTCATCATGGGGGTGGGCTCTGGAGTCAGACTCCTGGGTTTGAACTCCAACCTCACTGCCACTGTTGAGTGGCATTGGCGAAGTTGCATAACCTCTTCATGCCTCAGTTTCTTCACCAGTAAAAGTAAAAGGGATATTAATCGTACCTCCTTCGGGTTGATGTGAGGATTCAATGAGTTAATATATGCAAATATCTTAGAATTGTGACTAGCTTACAGTAAGGGTTCAATAATCACGAGCTGTGATCATTCTACATTTTTGGTGTTGAGGCTGCTTGATGGATAAGACAGTGCCTGACCTGTAGAAGTTCAGAGTCTAGTACTGGAGATAGGCAAATCGATCACTGTGATGTGTGTGGTGTGTGAAAGCTGTGACAGGGTGGGTGCGAGGCTGCAGCAGCCACAGCTAACCCATCCTAGGTGTATGTGTGGTAGAGGCAGTCGGCACAAGCTTTCTAGAAACACTGATATCTGGGCTGCGTCTTGCAGGACAGGAAGTTAGCCAGGCGGAGCTGCAGTGATCCAGGCAGGGGAAGAGAAGGAGCTGAGAACAAGCATTTCACAGCTGTAGGGTTGCCAGATTTAGCAACTAAAAATACAGAGTGCCCCATTTAATTTGAATTTCAGATAAACAGCAGATAACTTTTTGGAATAAGTATGTGCCATTCAATAGTTTTAGTATAAGTATGTCCCAAATATTGTATAACAACAAAACTATTCATTGTTTATCTAAAATTCAAATTTAACTGGGCGTCCTGTATTTTATCTGTCAATTTTATCCGTCCACATCTAGGGAGATGAAGGTGTTTCAGTGTAGAGATATGGGGGAGGAAGGGAAGAGTGGGCAGAGTGAAGCTGGGAGGCACCAGGAGCCAGAGCGTGAAATATCTCATGCCACATCAAGGATTTGGATTTTATCCTGAAATTAATAAGCCATTGGAGAGCTTTAAACACAAGGATGTGAAACCATAAAGACCGCAATTTTAAACGTGTCATCAGATCTGATGAGAGGAGTATTAGCTTCTATTGCTGCATAATAAATTACCCCAAATTTGATATCTTAAAACAATAAACTTTTATTATCTCACAGTTCCTGTGGATCAGGAATTCAGAAGTGACTTAGTTGGGTGGTCCTGGCTCAGGGTTTCTTATGAGGCTGTGGTCAAGATGTCCACCAGAGTTGCATTCATCTGAAGGCTTTACTAGGGCTGGAGGATTTGCTTCCAAGGTGGCTCACTCACATGGCTGATAAGGTACTGCTGGCTGTCGGCAGGAAGCTCAGTTCCTTGCAACATGGACCCTCCACAGGACTACTTGAACCTCCTCACAACATGGCAGCTGGCTCAGTAACCCGAGAGAGAGCAAAGTGGAAGCCATATGTCTTTTGTGACCTTAACTTTGCAAGTCACACACTGCCATTCCCACAAAACCCTAGTGGTTACCCAGATAAGCCCTGCTCGACGCAGGAGGGCACTGAGGGCATATATATAAGTGGGCAGGGATCTCTGGGGCCATGTTGGAGGCTGGTACCACAAGTGGGTAGCTTACACAGCGATGCCTATGACCTTGGAGGTGGAGGAGAACGATAGAAGCATGGTACAGTGAAGAAAGGCTTGGAGGAGTAGAGATATGGGAGAGCAGGGGAGACAAAGAAAAGGGAAAGGAGGAAGGAGTGTTGGAGCAGTTTGCAGCCTGTCCACAGCAGAGAGCATAACCAAAGCCATCACAAGAGGAACCAGATTTACCTCCTTCTCTCCCCGACATGCTCCCAAAGTGGCTTGTGGTCCTCCAGAGACTACTCCAAGAGAAAGCATAGAAACCGGAGAATGGAAGGGCAGTACCCCAAAGTCCTGTGCTTTCTGAGCTCAAGATCGAAAGTTTCCATGGTGAAACAGGAGGTTAACATGCTTAAGGAGAAAAAAGTGGTAATTATTCAAGGGAACATAATCACATGCGGTTGCAGTATTAATGGATAGGGGAGGAACCATAAAAGTAATCAATAGATATATATTTGTGTATGTTAATAAGTTTATGGCTCTTCCTAAATATATGTATATAAATAATTTAAATATATATATTTATGTTTATAAATATATTAATTTATATATACTTAGATAAATAAATAAATATTTTATATAAAATATATCTATATATTTAGGAGGAGCCATAAACTTGTTAACATACACAAAGGCATTTTAACATGTTTTCCTTTGAGTTCTGATAGAAAAGAACCTGTAAGAAGAGCGCCCTCTGCTGCCACTTGTACAAAATAGATTTTCTGTCTGGCAACACCAAGAAAGACACATTAAAAGGCTCTTAGCTATATGGCAGCTGTCTATAAGAAAGAAGAAAATTATATTAAAAAAATGAAATTATATGTAAGTAAGTACACCTTCAGCTCTTCAAACATATTTCAGATTTTTTCTGTGTTGTAGAAAGCCATGTTGCTACCTCTTTCAACTTGATTTTATTCTTTCAGTGGTAACTGAAGGCAAACATAACTGAGAAACAGAGACATCAGATAATGATGCAATATGCAATTAGGAGCATTTCTTCCAAACTCTTAACTACATAAAGTAAATCCCTCTCTACATACACAAATCCATAGGTCAGAGGTCATGATAGCTCATCATGGTGGGCAGGAGGAAATAGCCTTATTTACTCCAGAGCACCCAGGAAAAGTAAAGGCACCAACTTTTACAATGAGCTCTGCTGGATATCCCTGGGAATAGAAGTAAAGGGGCGGGGTGGAGAAGACATTAGCACATAGAACATTAATAGGTCAGGTTCTGTAACAATTCCATGGCAGCAATGACTCAAGAAAATAAAGGATGCTATTGCTTGGCATTCTGTACTAAGCTGTACTTAGAAATGGACTGGTCCCAGATCCTGACCACCCCACCCACAACTGGCCCATCTGAGCACACTAAATGTAGACATGAGTGACAGCCCCAGGTGTTAGTCCGGAAACTTCCATCCCTTCTGTGCATTCATGCCTGCTTTCATCTCTATAGTTTGCAGATTCCTTGGCTCTGTTTTGTCGCTTCTGGAATCAGCTTCTGAGCTCTCACTCTTCTCTGACTTATCACGCTTGGCTCACTGTTCAACTCAGGACTTTGTAGAGAATTCTTGATTCTGAAATGTCTCTTCTTCAGGGTGGAGACATTCTCACAGCCAGCTTCATCCCAGCCTCTTAGCTCGGAAGGGGGATTGGACGGCACCACATCTTTGGGGAAAGGACTTATCTTCTCTAAGCCCAGTTTCCTTATCATCTGTAAAATGGGAACAATAGAAGAACTCACTTCATCACCTTTTTGTGAGAATTACAGCTGATAAAGCACTTAGGATAAATGTTAACTGTTATATAATAAAATTATTATTATGAGGTGTTATAGAGATTTTCTGAGCAGAGAAAAAATTTTACTAGATGAGCACCTGATGGTTATGACCAGGCCAGGCGGAGGAAGGTTAAAAATCAAGGGAAGGCATTTTGTCCCTAATAAACCAATTTTAAAAATACATAGAGATATCCAGAGATAAATATGCCAAATGTTAACAATGGTTATCTCTGAGTGGAGAATTTATAGGCGACTATTTTCTTCCCCTGTTTTTCAAATCTTCTGTGAGTATATAATACTTTTAAAATGGAAAAATATGAAATTTTAATGTTAAATCTTTATCTTTTCTCTCTTTTCATTAACTTTACTTACGCAATTAACACATTATTATATTCACAATGTAAAATTTAAACATTGGAGATAAAAGTAAAATTCCTCATGGACACACACGCACACACCTCCTGCTCCAGCAAACGCAGTCAATTCCCAGAGGTAGCCACTGGTATTAGTTTTATTTGTGCCCTTCTAGATATTTTTCTATCCATTTATGTGTTACTGGTTCATTGATGGAGGTCAATTTGTGATGTGACAAAACACTCTTTGCTTTTCCTCCCTGGTCCTTTTAGAATTTGTCCAGTGGGCCAGTGGGGTATCCATCTCTTGTCATTAGATGAAAAATATGGCCATTCTCAAGACTTTTCTGATCAGGCTTAGGTCATAGACACTTCTATATTCACTTTGTTGTAAAAAAGAAGGTTCCTTTGGAAATTCAAAATATCCAGTGTAAAGTATACAACAATCATCTCCTATAAAACAGGAAAAAATGGAAGCTAACCATGATCAAACTCTAGATAAGTGATTTTCAACATCGGTTGCATGTTGGGATCATCTGAGAAGATTTAAAAAATCCCGAGGCCTCAGTTTCACCTCTAGAGTCTCTGATTAATTGATCTGGGACTTTCCTGGTCTTCAGGAGTTTTAAAAGCTCCCCATATGACTCCAATGGGCTACCTTTGAGAATCATTGCTCTAGATCTAACGTCCAAGTTACAGAAATTACAAGGGAAAGAAGAACAGGCTAAATAACATGAGGGTGATGCAATCAGCAAGATCCAGCCTGTGGAAAACACTGTAGAATAAAGATCCAGTTTCTTTACAAAAAATTGTAAGGAAAAAAAACGTGGGGAGGAGAGAGATATCTGTAGATTAAAAGCAACTTTGAAGAAATAGCGACTTATTGTAATGTGTAGATCTTTTTGGATCCTCAGGGGAACGAAGAAAATATATGAAAAATTTAATATTCTCAAATGGAGAAATTTGAACATTCAGTAGATAGTTGATGAAATTAAGGATTATTTTTTAATTTTTAGGATATGGTAATAATATTGTGGCATTATGTTTTATTTTTAAAAGGTTTTTATCTTTCAGAGATACATGTTGAAATATCTCTGGATGAAATTATATAAGCTCTGGGATTTGCTTCAAAATAATCTGGGGGAATGGAGAGTAGGGGAGGGTGTAGGTAAAAAAAAAGAAGATTGGCCGTGAGTTGATAATTGTTGAAGCCAGGCAATGGGTACATGGGGGGATTCACTATTCTTTTCTCTCTATTTTTGCATGCTAGAATTTTTCCAAAATAAGAAGTTTTAAAAAATGTCTAGTCCAAATATTAATCAACACTTCAATCCTCGTTCAAAAATAAGACCTCTTTTTCCCCCTAAAGCTTGTAGTTAGTGGCTGTTTGCTTTGGGGGAAAGACATGTGGCTATGGATCCTGCTTCCTGCCCATGCCCACCTCCTCGCCCTTGCTGACTGTTGCCTCTCAAAACCAAGGCGGGAGGGAGGAGGAGAGATGAAGGGATAAGACAACTCTTACCTACTGGGGGGCCTAGAGTTCTTGCGCTGGTTAGTTTTAAAGTTGGCTCATGGCTTTGGTCACTTTCCTTGTGTTGTGGTTTGAATTCTGTCCCCTCCCAAAAGATACGTTGAAGTCCTAACCCTCAATACCTGTGAATGCGACCTTATTTGGAAACAGGGTCTTTGCAGATGTGATCAAATTAAGATGAGATTGTACTGGATTAGGATGGGCCTTAACTCCAATGGCGGGTGTTCTCATAAGGAGAGAAATTTGAAAACACAGAGGAGACACACAGGAGGAAGAAGGCCCTGTGAAGACAGAGGCAGAGGTTGGAGTTATTCTGCCACAAGTCAAGGAACACCAAAATTTGTTGGCAACCACTAGAAGCTAGAAAGAAGCAAGGAAGGTTTCCTTCCTGGAGCCTTTGGAGTGAGCACGGCCTTGCTGACCCCTTGATTTTGGATTTCCAGCCTCAAGTATTTTGAGACAAGAAATTTCTGTTGTTTTAAGCCACCTGGTCTGTGGTACTTTGTTACGGCAGCCATAAGAAAGGAATACACATCGGTTCAGACATTCCCAGCTCCGAGGATGCTCGCCTTCTGCTGAATGCAATGTGTTTGATCCCCTGGGCTGCCTGCCCCAACTGTGGTTCCCAGGAGTACAACTAACATACACTCCTGCAACTGGAGACCCTCACCCTCGTGGATGGGTCCACTTGGGCAGGACTTTGCCCTGGCCCAAAGAAGCCCTCACCCATCCTTTACCTCTCATACTCTGAGAGAGGTGGCCTTTCTCAGCACGGCAGTACTCTCTGGCTCCCACACGAAGCAGTTGGTCAGCCATTATCCTCTCTTTGGATTTCCTGGGCAGCAATCAGACCCCCTCTATTCTGTCCCCCTCCTCAACTTCAGGGACCACACACCAGGTTTTCCATTGAAGCCCCTTATATTACACCTGAGCAGAAAGTAACAGGAATTCTCACCTCTCCTGGAAATCTCACCCAAAGAAATCCCACAAATCCTTTCTCATCACTCTAACCTCTTTTTATATCCTTGATCTGTCTGAGGGGATCAAGAGCCTAGGAACTGGTGCTGACCACTTTTTTCTTTGCAAATTATTTTTATGAGGTTGTCTCACAATCACTCTAGTAGCTGAATTATGTAGCCTTAAAACTTTGTTAATTGTTTTGCAGGTTGTTCTCTTTTCTGTGGGTAAATAGCATCATACCATATATACTCAAACTAACTTTTTTCACTCTGCAGTGTGTCCTGAGATCCTTCAATGACAGTACATACCATCTTATCTTATTCTTTTTTCAAGTGAGACATTGAATTCCCTAGGAAAGGTTTTCCATGGTTTATTCAGTGGTTATCCTAGTGATGAATACTATGGTACTTCTAAGTATTTTGCCACTGCAAATGATCTGAAACCAACATCCTCATACATACCACCTTGTGTACATGTGCAATTGGTTCTCTGGATTAGGAAAAGATAGGTGGGATTGCTGAGTCATAGGCTACATGCTTTAAAATGTTTCATTGATTCTGTGAAATGCTCTCTAATGTGGCTGCTTCACTTCCCATTGGCAGTGTTTTAAAATGCTCGTTTACCCCGCTTTCCCCAGTCAAGGTATTCTTCTGCTTCTCAACGTAACGCTCCAATTGTTGTGGCTTTATACTCATATCCATTAACCAACTGGACTAATGAATTTCTTCACCTGAACACAGTCAACTGATACTCAGCATTCATTCCTTCCTCATTTTAGTGCACCTTCCAAGACAGCAGAAACTGGAAAGCTTGGAAACAAACTACATTTCTACACTTCCATACAGGTAAGGTTCTGGGTGCAAAATAGGTCCTGCCAAGGAGAAGCATTCATCAGAAATTTGAAGGTGGAAATGAGGTTGAGGCAGCTTCCTGTTGCTTTTTAGGCTGTTTCTGATGTTGTGTATGGTTATGAAATGTAGAATTTTCTCCCCCTAAAAGTGGTTCAGTGTTTAATCTCCAGATTTGTGGACAGTGAAAGTGTCAGTGACTCCTGGAGACTAGCTACTTGATCCTGGGCTTATCTGCACTGGCATTTTCTTGGACTCAACAGTTCCAGTGGCAGCCTCTTAATTTTCCACGTTCCTAGTTGGGACAGATGTGAAAGCTTCCCTGGTCGGTCAGTTCTGTAGTGTTCTGGGCATCATTCTTAGAGACCTACACTGACCTTCCAGCCCAGTCCTCCAGGCCTTCCATCAATTTCATAAGCACCCAATTCCTTATATTAAATCCCATTCTACAAAGAATCCCTAGAGTTGTGTCTGCTTCCTGCAATTGAATCCTGACTGATGCATATTTGCTACATGGCATCTGATTTTACTTCTCAGTTACAAGCTATGGTCCTGCTTAGCCATAATTGATGGCCTCACTTTGTTGTTAGTCCAGGTAGTGAAACTCTTGGTATGCAGTACAACAGATTCCACAGAAAAGCATTTAGCTGAGCCTCAGCTACTGGAGCTCACAGGTGAAAGAGACAATATTGTGTTGTGCATAAAAAGAGCCCCAGGCTTCAATTCTGTATCCCGTGTTCCCGTCTCAGCTCTGCCCCTTACCAGCCAAATGACCTTCATTCAATTCGTTACCTCTTCTGGGACTGAGTTTCCCGGACTTCCTTGGACTTTTAATAAAGAGTTCCAGATGGCTTTTAAGGCTGTTTTATCTCAAAGACTCTATGGTCCAATGAAATCATTATATGAACCTAAGCATGAAATGGTTAACTGCTGAATAACATCATAGCCCACTAAGTATCAAAAGCCTTGCAAATGACACGTTTCCTTCCCTTCTTCCTTGTTCTGCTTGTCAGTCTGAGGTGCTAAGATTTCTCTGTTCTGTCTGCTTTCTTTTGTTTCGTCTTCCATTAATAGAGGATTGACATAAAATTGCAGTTCCGCAGAATTAGAGGTGTTGCTATGGAAACAGCCTGGCTTCACTGATGTAAACAATAAGCTGTTGATGCTATTCTCTGAGGTGCTGGTAAAAAGGAAAACACAAAATAAATGTTATAGTAAGAATGACATTTTGTTTTCAGAGAAACTAGCCCACACTCGGAAGGCTCGATCTGAAGGTATATGTAGCACATTATTGCAAAGATTTAGGTACACCCCAGGCCTAACGATGCTCCCTCATTCACTGGCTGACAGGATCCAGCAAGACTGAAATGTGGTGCTAGTCTTGGTCCCCTGCACCCGGGTTACAAAGGACTCCCAGAACTCATTATGATTGACATAAAATAGAAATACCTCCTCTTCAGGCTTATTGGTTATGGCCCAAAATTGTCCCCTTTTTTAAGGCCCAGTGAAATTTTATTTCTTCCTTTTAAACCATTTCATTTACTTTCAGAATGAAGATTTCCTATTCTTGGCCTTTTCTTTTGTTTTTCCTTCCTTCCTTCCTTCTTTCCTTCCTCCCTTCCTTCCTTCCTTCCTTCCTTCCTTCCTTCCTTCCTTCCTTCTTCCTTCCTTCTTTCTTTTTATTGAGGTATAATGTATATATAATAAAATTCACTCACTTTAAGTGTATGTTTTATGAATTTTGATGCTTGTATACAGTCATTTAATTTCCACCAAAATCGGACAGAACAGTTCCATCATCCTAGAAAGTTTCCTCTTGTCCCTTTTTGATAGATTCCCTCCACCCTGATCCCCAGCCCCAGACAACACTAATCTGCTTTCTGTCACTATAGTTTTACCTTTAGTAGAATTTCACATAGATGGAATCAAACAGTATGAAGTCTTTTGTACTTGACTTCTTTCACCTAAATAATATTTTTAACATTCATCCCTGTGGTTGTATATAATATTTCATTCCTTTTTCTTGCTGTATAATATTCTATAATATGGATATATCACAGTTTGCTTGTTCACTTACTGGCAGACAGAAATTTAGTTGTCTCCAGTTTCTGGCTACCGTATATAATGTTGCTACCTACAAGTCTTTGTGTGGACATATGTGTTATTTCTCTTGAGTCACTACCTCAGAGCAGGATTACTGAGTTATATGGTAAGTGTACAATTTTCTTAACTTTATAAGAAACTGCCATACTGTTTTCCAAAGTGGCTGTGCCATTTTGCATTCCAAACAGCAATGTATGAGGGTTCCACATCCTTGCCAACAGTGGGTATCATCTCGCAATTTCTGTACTTACCTCATCTTGGGCAATCACCAGGTTGTGGACCGTGTGTTGAGCAGGACTGCTCCAAGTCTTTCCTAGGAACATGTCCATGATCCCAAAGCAATCTGAAAAACAGCTGGGCATTCTGGCTATCACCAACCAGAACAACAGAATCTAATGCAAATCTCCCCCTGGATCAAGAAAATGACAATTACACAAGTCTAGTTCTGCAGCTTCTTATGGATTCTGCTTTTAATGCCAACACTGAGGTATACTTTTTGTTTGAGAAGCATTTTGAGTTTTCTTTCTTTCCTAAATAATGGAAAATAAACATAATATTTATTTTTAAAAAATGAATCTTGGGCCAACCCTGGTGGCCTAGTGGTTAAGTTTGGTGCACTCCACTTTGGTGGCCTGGGTTCAGTTCCCAGGCACAGAACCACACCACCTGTCTGTCAGTGGTCATGCTGTGGTGGCAGCTCACAGGCAAAAAGAGGAAGATTAGCAACAGATGTTAGCTCATCATGAATCTTCCTCATCCAAAAAAAGAATCCTAATCTAGCTCCAACAGAGCACGTCCATTATCACCATTTCTGTCTTCCAGGACAGCAAGTGCTTGGATTGATCTTGGATGAGCCAGAGTTTAATGGGCAGACAAACAGACAGACTCAGGAACAGAGGAAGATGCATGTGCTAGATGGGGGTGGATGGAGTCACGGGGATGCACTTTGAGCCAGAGTAGGAGAAAAATCAAGTTGAACCCTCATTAGGAGCCGTGCAGGATAGAGTATTTTGCCAGAGGGAGTAGCTGAGGCAACTTTTCTAACTCAGGTAAGTTTCTTAACATTTGGTGGTAGGAAGAAGGAAACACACCATTGATCTGAGATGTCAGGATAGCCTGTTAGCTATTTTATTTTCTCCCCCTTTAGGAGGTGAATTTGAGTCACCGTGCAGTCAGGTGAGTCAAGTGGCACACAATTATGTGTGTGGTTTTCAATCCAGACTCAACAGCCCCAAGGGCAGGTTGATTCAGCTGCTTGTTTGTGACTAGAGAGCGTATTAGAGTAGAATATTCAGAAATGCATTAAAACATACTTATCTCTAATTACTTATACAGGGTGGGTTAGAGCTGAGTGAGGTTATTTGCTAAATAGTGCAGAATAAATTCCATTAAAAAATTAATTCACTAAGGAGAGATTGTGCTATTCTCAGAATAAAAGTAGCCATAAAGTATAGTTGATCCTGCTGAGACAATGCTGTCGCTGCTGCTAATGGGTTATTTTTGGCAACATATTCAGGAATTGGGTATAGTTATTGAAGATACCTGAAGAATTAGACCTGCATTAAAACAGACCACACATTTTTACTCAAAAAATAAAGTTTTAGGTGAACAGATTTTTGGGTAAGAGAGGACTATGGGAAATAAAGCATATTATCATTTTGATTTGGAAACTCTTCTCTTTTTTCCCTTTGCTATGACTAGCCTTAGGTTACAATGGCTACAAGGATGAAAACGTACTTATCTTTTAAGCAAAACTACCAGGTAAAAAATTCCAAGCTTCCAAACAGTGAAGCAAAGCACTGTAAGATGCTTGACATATTTCACATACATTACAAATTTTTTACATAATCAGTGGGTCAGCCAGTATGAAGTCCTCTGTAAAGGGTTGATTCAAATGAAATAAATAATTTAAGTATGAAAATAATTACTAGACTTCTGGGTTAAGAAGGCTGATAGGGAGCAAGATATCTGATTTATCACTTCCCCCCAATATACACACTTTCTAATCTGACTCATGAAATCAGTTGTAACTTCCAACTGCCCTGGGGATTGAACACATTAGTCAACTAGCTGTCCCACTCCAGGATAAGTTTTATTAATTCAGTGTCTAAGAGCCTCCTGACCAGGGTGATATAAGGAAGTTTCTGGAGGCTCCAGAGATTTGGGGACTTCATCCAACCATTGGTTACATCTCTAATGTACAGGGACAACTCTATGAGGCAGTCAAGGCCATTTCACCCCAGACCAATAACTGTCTCTCTACTTCTACTCAAGAGCTGCAATTTAAAGTAATTACTGCACTTGGAGGAGGACGAGCTTGACTGCTGGTTCACTGCAGCAGGAGCAGGAAGGTAACACAGGTACAAAACCAGGAAAGGTGAGGGGATGGTAGGCGCCAGAGGTTTTAGTTTCTATGTACCGCTTCCAGAAAGCAACGAACTACAAACTGCTTCAAATTATTCTGGAAGAAAGAGGCTTCTCACTGGTCCAACAATCAGGTAGCAGATCTTAGTAGATGTCATAATTTAGTGTCTCAATAGTTGGTTAATCATTTGGAAAAAAAATAATTTAGATCCTCACATCATGCATCAAAATAAATTCCAGATGGACTAAAGAATTAGGTGTAAATGATTAAGTTATAAGACAAAGAAGAATAAGTAACTGATTACGCGAGTTTGGCATGGGGAAGGACTTCTCAGGCATAAAGATCAATGGAAAAATATTACAAAAGAAAAATTTGTAATAGGTTTGACGACATAAAACATGTATTACTTCTATATATGTATTTAAAAACCACTACAAATAAAATAAAAATATAAAATTGAGTAAACATTTTCAAAATTATTATAGAAGTAAACTCATGGCCTTATTATAGAAAGATTTCACATAGCTTAACAAGAACTCCTTCTCCCAAATTAAATTAAAATTAGCAAAGGACATGAAAAAGCAATTCACAAATTTAGTATTTTATGAAAATAGCAAATAATATATTAAAATGTCCAGCCTTGGGCCAGCCCTGTGGCTTAGCAGTTGAGTGCGTGCGCTCCGCTGCTGGCAGCCCGGGTTCGGATCCCGGGAGCGCACCGACGCACCGCTTGTCCGGCCATGCTGAGGCCATGTCCCACATACAGCAACTAGAAGGATGTGCAGCTATGACATACAACTATCTACTGGGGCTTTGGGGGGAAAAATAAATAAATTAAATTAAAAAAAAAAAGTCCAGCCTCCCTAGGAACTAAACAAATCTAAATGAAAATAAGATTGTTTCTTTTTAGTTATCAGATGGCAAAGATTTTTTAAAAAGATAATACACACATGTCACTTGATAAAGATCCGCTAATCATTGAGGAGAACAATTTGGCCATATTTGTCAAATTTTACTTTGCTTCAGTAAATTTTCCTCTATATTGTAATGAACCAGTCAGAAATGCAAAGATTTATATATCAAGATATTTATCCATTAATTTATCAAAAGTTTGAAATGACTCCAATGCCCAACACCAGAGAAATCTTATATCAGTTATAATATAGCCATAAAAATTATTTAATTTCTTATTTTTAATTTAATTTTCAAAAATGTTAATAGTTATTTGAAATTTTAATTAGCAACATGAAAAATATTCAGAGTACAGTGAGCTTTTTGAGGTGTAACAAATATTTTATTCTATTTCAAAATGAAAACAGATTAGGGCCAGCCCTGACGGCCTAGTGGTTAAAGTTCAGAGTGCTCTGCTTTGGCAGCCCGGGCCCAGTTCAGGTGTGGAACCACACCACTTGTCTGTCAGTAGCCATGCTGTGGTGGCGGCTCACATAAAAAGAGGAAGATTGGCAACAGATATTAACTCAGGGCAAATCTTTCCCAGTGAAAAAGAAAATGAAAACAGTTCATTTTTCTCATTATAAAAATAAAATGTAAAATTAAAACAAAAAACAAAAACAACACAGAAAGCCCAAAGAAAAAAGCAAAAGTGAATCAAACACTATGTCTCATAGACAGAAGATGTTAAATTAATGACTATCCTTCCATCTAGTTCTCTGTGCCTACATTCAGGCACACACTCTCATGTATAAACTTACATAATATTATTTTCATGAACTAGGGCACACTCAAGCTGAATTTAACTTATTTCCTTTCATTCAAGATATTTATAGGTATCTTTCCAAGTCAAAATTATACATCCCCATCATCATTTGTAGTGATTACATAGTATTCTACTGCATATTTGTCCCAAAATTTAGTTAGCTAGTTTTCCATTGATGGACATTCTTAACAATTAGACAGGGCCGGGGCACATGCAGCTGGGCACACTGTGAGTTTGTTTTTATGGCAGAGCCTCTGTCCCTCTGCTAGTCTATTTTCTTATGGTACAAGTGTGAGAATACCTTGGATATAGGTAAGAACCTCTCAGAACATAGGCACCAAGCACTCTAGGTGACACACCAGCTGTGCAAATGTTATCTGACATCACCAACTACAAGCTCCTCAACACCTTTGAAGAAACAGGATTCAACCTGCCAGAGGGAAGGGAGCCCTCATTCCTTTGGGAAGTGAGTTTGCCTGGGCTCAGTGAGCCTCTCCTGAGCAATCCTGCCTGACTCTCTCCACAGGAACGTTGTCCTGAAGACTCAGAGAAATGTCCCACCTCTAATAAAGATCTGCTTCTGGAAAAATTAAAAACTACTGAAGGTCACTCCTGGGGCTAGAGGGCTCAGCTTGCCTTGTTTCTTCCACTCTGGTCTGGAGTTACGTTACCACAAACTCCGTGGTCTATCCCATCAGGCTTAGCTCAGCCTAGCTTGCAAATTGCTTCCAGCAAAATCCTACTTTGCATGTTGGAAGATTATCTTTAATTCTCACTTTCCCATTGCATTTCTTCTATTACGATCCTAACTCTTCCCAGTCCCTCCTAGGATGCCTAATTGGGAAGGATGTGGCATAATGCAGAAATGTACAAAGAAAAGCACATGGACATTTAAAAATATATATTTCTTATGGCATCCACACATAAATCCAAATCCTTCAAAAAATAAATTTGCAAGATGTTTTTAAGTAATTGCTATTGTTATAAAGCATTTAAGTAACGGTAGAGTTAACCTAAAAACTAACTCTAAATATGAGATGCAATTTCAACCTGCTTAAAAAGTGATAATAGCGTCCCAAGTCTTACAGTGTAAAGGACCAAGCTCTTACCCTGCATGGTAAAAAGACTGTTTATAATCTGACCCACTGCCTCTCTTCCCTCATTTTCCACCATTCCTTATTATGGACGCCAGAGAAAAATGTTACCATAACAAACTTCTCATCATTTCCCTCAAACGGATCATGGTATTTTATCACTTTGTGACTCTGCTCAAATTTCTGCCTCTACCTGGACTAGGGCTTCTCAACCCGGGCTGCGCGTTAGCGTCACCTGGCAAACATTAAAACAATTTTTTAATTTATATTTCAAATTTTTTCAATGATTTTAGATTTATAAAAGAGTTATAAGCATAGTATGTAAAGTTCCTAGATAACCTTCACCAGCGTCCTCTGATGTTAACATCTTACATCACCACGATACGTTTATCAAAACTCAGAAATGGGCATCGGCACATTTAGTAACTAAACTACAGACTTTGGATTTCACCAGTTTTCCCGCTAAGATCCTTTGTCTGTTCAAAGATCCAAACTAGGAAATCATATTGTATTTACTTGACATGTCTCCTTAGTCTCCTCCAATCTGTGAAAACTTCTTTCCTTGTTTTTCAGGACCTTGACACTTTTAAAGAGCACTAGTCAGGTATTTTGTAGAATGTCCTTCAGATTTGTCTTATATAATATAAATTTTTTTATATTTTTTTGAGATATAAAAAATCATTTATTTTCTCTGATTAAACTGGGGCTATGGGGCCGGCCCCGTGGCTTAGCAGTTAAGTGCGTGCGCTCCGCTGCTGGCGGCCCGGGTTTGGATCCCGGCCGTGCACCGATGCACGGCTTCTCTGGCCATGCTGAGGCCACGTCCCACATACAGCAACTAGGAGGATGTGCAGCTATGACATACAACTGTCTACTGGGGCTTTGGGGGAAGAAAAATAAATAAAATAAAACAAAACAAAACAAAACAAAAAAACTGGGGCTATGGATTTGGGGGAAGAATGCCACAGAGGTTATATGCCCTTCTTGTTGCTTCATATCAGGGGACATGTGATATCAACATGACTTATTTTTGGTGATGTTAAGCTTGATCATGGTCAAGGTGGTGTCTGCCAGCTTTCTCCACTGTAAAGTGACTATTTTTCTCCTTCCATATATAGTAGTCAGCAAGTCACTAAGTCTAGTCCACACTCAAAGGGAAGGGAATTAAGCCTCACCCTTTGGAGGGAGAAGTATGTAAAAAATGTGAACATGAGTTAAAACCATCACAGTAACTAATAAATATTTTGAGGGAGCTACTTTGATGCTATGCAAGCATCCTATTTTTCCTTACAGTGTTGCTCACTGACTCATCTATGATTCATTCATCTATGGATCTTGCCTACAGCAACTACTCCTCTGGTGTTCTATGGGTGATTTCCTATTTCCTCCATTTCTCCTACATTTATTAATTGGACTTCTTTCTGTAAGGAAGATTTTCCCCTTCTCCCTATTTACTTAATTATTCAATCATGTATTTATCAGTATGAATTCATGGGTATTTATTTTATGCTTTGGGTTATAATCTGATACTATTGGTATTTATTTTGTTGCTCAAATCACTCCAGCTTTGGCTGTTGGGAGCTCTTTCAGGCTGGCCCCTACGTCCTTTTGACATGCTCCCCTCACTCCATCCCCACCCTCACCTTTTTTGTTTTAAACAACATTTCCTTATTCTGGTCCTACAAAGATGCTGCAGGTTCATTTTGTATTTTCTCTGCTTCAGGCCTGAGAATTCGTCATTTCTCCAGGGAGCCCTGTTCCTTTTTTTGGAGAATGGTGTTTAGACACAAAGATCCTGTGTTAGGTGTGTTCATTATTACTGGGGTGTCATTACTTCAAGGTCCTCTCAGCAGACAGAACTAGGAAATGTAGGCATACTAACCCAAGAATACATACGTATCTGTATTTCTGTTTCTATCTGTAAATATATTAAAATAAGCATAAATTCATACTAATATCTTCAGCTCTACTCCAGCACCACATGCTTTGTCCTAACTTTCCCCGGGAAACATTTTTAAATGTCCTTGTCTGGGCCCCAACCCAGGCCAATTAAATCAGAAACTCTGGAGGTCCTACCTCCCTTGGTATTTTTTGAAATAAACTCCCCAGGTGATTTTAATGTTCAACCAGAGTTGAGAACTGCTGGCCTAGAGTGACCTTTCCCAGTTTATCCTTTTGACTGGGGCCTACCCAATGACCTAGCTGCCTCTATTCAATCTTCCACAGTCCCCCAGGCCATTACCTCCTTCCTCCTCCAAGCTCACATCATTGCTTTTTTCCAGTTTGTATATAGTCCTTACCACGTTGTACTGTACTTATCTCTTTAGATGCTGGTCTTATTCAACAGACAATGAGCCCCTCAAGAGCAGCTGATAGTATCATTATCTGCTCCCCTTCGTAGTTATCAGACTGGGAGAACAAATATTGGGGCCACCAGCGGTAGAAAGGAGATCTTCACTAGCAGCCCACTAACAGGCTGACCTCAGCCCTGGAAACTTATCAGAGACCAAACACATTTAGGGAGAAGGGCAGGAGTATCTAGCGATTCTGCTGGGTAGGGAAGGGGCGAAGCTCAAAATCAGGAATATGGCTGTTGTTGTTGTAACAGTAAGTCACACCCTCTTAAGTGCCTGCTTAGGCCTGTGTGACCTGGGAAGCTCAGATTACAGAAGTAAAAACTATGCAGATGCCTGAAGATTCAAAAGCCCATAGAAAGATAGAGCTGTTATATTAAGGAGAAAGAGCTAAATGTGTACTCTTGTAGTTTTTAAGGTTATAAAACTCTTTTGATGAGAAATATTATTTTTAATATTTTTTTTGTAAAAGTTTCAACCTCTATTCCTGGTGTAATGAATATGTAACAAGATCCTCAGAAGTGGCATTAGCAACATTCTGTTTCACCTCCAGGAGTCAAGAAACAGGGAACTAGTGAGCAAAAAAAAAAAGAATGATTTTAAAACGAGTGATTGATGTATTAAAGTTACTAGTTTAAAAGGGATCAGTTATCACCAGAAACATAATTAAATGGAAAATTAAGATAATGAAAGATCGATTCTGAGTACTATTCAAGGTCTTGCCTATTTGGGAAAATGGTAGTGCTACTCAAAGTACTTGTGAATCCATAGTTGCTAGAACGAAATGGGGAAAGAAGTGCATACACAGCTCGTTTCTAAAAACAGAACAATACGTTATGGGTGACATTTGCAGTAGTGTGTTATTGGTGGCATTAAGACAACAGAGTTTTAACTGAGATTGACACAGACATTTCCCCTCACAACCCAGACCTTTAGCACAGGAGCTACCGGATAAATATTTATTGACTGATCGACAAGCAATTTATCTCAAGACTAGGGTAAAATTGTAATGGAAGCAGGGTGAGGTGGGAGATTGTCTCAAGGCTCCCTTCCATGGACTTCCTCCTGTTCCAGTTTTGCTTTCTGTACCGACTCCTAGTGCTTGCACTGCCTCTGTGGCAAAACATTTGACTTAATAGGCAGAGGGAGTATTTGAAAATTTAAAGAGATCTTATAGCGGAAAGGCAACATTTAACCCAAAGGAAAGAATTGTTAGCAGTGGGTCATCAGGTACAGGCAGAAGGCTAGCAAGGGAGATGTTTCTTGGTGAAAGGTCTTTCCTTTAATCACGCCATGCTATATGTGCCCACCACCACCACCATCAACTCAGTTCTCAAAGAGTGGAGTCAAAGGAAAATTAACAGTGGCATCATTGACTTATGGAGATGTTTATAAACAGTTTACAGACACGTAACACAGGAAATCTCACTTGAATTGTTGATAGAAATCTCCCACTGGAAATGCATGACTTCTCCAGAATTTATATTTGTAATTAAACACTTGTGCTGACAAGCCACTCCCTGGATATATATGCAGAATAACCGACATTTGAAATCACAATAAAAAAGAACAGACAAAGGAAAAGCAAGTGCCTTTTCAAGAATTCTCTGTTTTGTGCTTTTTTAATGATAAGAATTTTTTTCATGGGAATTCAGCAGCATGATAAAGTTAGGGGCTGTGTGAGATTCACCTTAGATTTTCCCATCTACCACACAGTGCCTGGTACAGAGCAAATTTTTGTTGAATGAATTTGTAACATCTAAGTCCCTAGGAGCAGGTTTTAAGTGAGTGCTGAATTTATTATTCCTTTTTCACACATTGAGGAACTGAGACTGGGAGAGGTGAACTAGCTAGTTTGAAACTTTTGGAAAATCAATGACAGCACTAGGGACTGAATGCATAATTTCTACTCCTGGTCATTCACTTGTGGGAAATGATTAGCCTGATTTTCCTTTCCAGCAGGCTTGGGTCACACCCACGGCCGACCTTTCCATTAGTCACAGTGCCGCGGGCTCATGACAATTTTAGGGGCCCACAAAAAAGTTTTAATTTCTTTTGGAATCGGAAGGAAGGAAAGTTATCTCAACACAATAAAAAAAATCATCTTTTTTAATGGAAAAAGGGGCCCACAAAAGTCATAGTGCAGCCTTGATCACTGCTACCTCCTACCACACAAGTGAGGACGCAGAATGGTGTGTCCCTCTCCAGGACAACAGACACCATCCGTGCAAGACAGGAGCCAATTCTTCAAAATAACTCCTTTCAACCATAGCTTCTCCCTCTCCCCCAACGACCCTCTTTTTATGGAGATCTAATTCACGTAGAGTAAAATTCACCTTTTTTACTGTACAGCTCTATGAGTTTAGACAAATACATCTGGTTGTAAACCCATTGCCACTATCAAGATATCGAGTATTTCTGTAACCCTCAAATGTTCCCTCATGTCCCTTTGTGGTTAGCCCCTCTCTTCTTCTCTAGCCCCTAGCAACCATTGACTTATTTTGTCTATATAGTTTTATCTTTTCCAGAATATTGCATAAATGGAATCATACAATGCATAGCCTTTTGAGTCTGGCTTTTTTCATATATGTATTTGAGACTCATCTATGTTGTTGTGTGTATCAATAGTTCATTCCTTTTTAGCGCTGAGCAGTATTCACCGGTATAGATGTCCAGTTTGTTTATCCACTCACCAAAGGAAAGACATTTGGTTCCAGTTTGGGCCATTACAAAGAAGATGCTATAAACATTCACATAATATGTTTTTGTCTGAACATCATTTTACATTTTACTTGGGTAAACACCTAGGAGTAGGATTGCTGGGTATGGTGGTAATAACGGTCCCCCCAAGATGTCCACGTTCTAATCTCCAAAACCTATAAATATGTTACATTACGTGGTCAAGGGGAATAAACTTTGCAGATGGAAGTAAACTAATTAGTTGACCTTAAAACAGGGAAATTATCCTGGATTATCTGGTGTGCCAATCTAATCATATGAGTCCTTAAAAGAGGAGAACCTAGTCTGGGTGATGTGAGTGAGAGATGTGATGAAAGAAAGAGAGTCAGAGAGATGTGATGTTGCTGGCTTTGAGGATGGAAAAAGGGGGCTACGGGTCAAGGAATGCAGGTGGCCTTTAGAAGTTGGACAAGTAGAGGAAAGAGACTCTCTCCTAGATCCTCCAGAAAGGAACACAGCTTGGCTGCCACCTTGATTTTAGTTCGAGCCTCACCTTGATTTTGGTTTGGTGAGACTCGTATAGGACATCAGCCCTACAGAACTGTATAATAGTAAATTTATATTGTTTTACACTAGCAAATTTGTTACTGAGGCAACAGACAACTAATACACTGGGTCGTGTAGTAAATATAAGTTTAACTTTATAATAAACTGCCAAACTGTTTTCCAAAGGGCCTGTACCATTTTGTGCACCCACCAGCAACGGGTGAGAGTTCCTACTGCTCCATATCCTCATTAGCACTTGGCATTGTCAGTTTTTAAAAAAAATTTAGCCATTATATGAGAATGTGGTTTTAATTTGCATTTCTCTAATGACAAATGATGAATGATTATTTGCTATCCATATGTCTTTTTGTGTGTGTGTGTGTGAGGAAGATTGGTCCTGAGCTAACATCTGCCAATCCTCCTCTTTTGCTGAGGAAGACTGGCCCTGAGCTAACATCCATGCCCATCTTCCTCCACTTTATATGGGACGCCACCACAGCATGGCTTGACAAGTGGTCCATCGGTGAGTGCCTGGGATCTGAACCGGCGAACCCTGGGCCGCTGTGGCGGAGCACATGCACCTAACTGCTTGCGCCACTGGGCCGGCCCCCATATATCTTTTTTGATGACATGACTTTCAAATCTTTTGCCTATTTTTAAAATCAGTTTATTTTCTTATTATTGAACTATAAGAATTATTTATATATTCTAGATGCAAATCATTTATCAGATAGATGTTTCGAAAATATTTTCTCCCGATAAGCTTGTCTTTTCGTCTTCTTAACATTGCCTTTTGAGGAGTAGAAGATTTTAATTTTGAGGAAGTCTAATTTATCAATTTTTTCTTTTTTATCTTTTCTTTCTTTTTTTTTGTAAGGAAGATTATCCCTGAGCTAACATCCCTGCCAATCTTCCTCTATTTTGTATGTGGGTCGTGCCACAGCTTGGCCACTGACAAGTGGTGCAGGTGTGCACTTGGGAACCGAACTTGGGCCACAAAAGCAGAGCATGCCAAACTTAACCACTAGGCCATGGGCTGGCCCTTCATATGTCCCTTTGTAACTAAAGATCTCAAAGAGACAAACCTAGGGAAAATATGAAGCTATAAATTCCTATAGTAGGTGAAATTAAAAATATCTTGTGTTATAAGCTTGTTTTTGACCCTACTCTGAGATAGGATTGACAACTTCCCTGTGTCTGCCAAGCCCTGGACACAACATACATGGCACTCACCACACCCGTGATATGTGAGGGTGTTTATTGTTTAAGTCTGCCTTCCTCATGAGGCCCCAGAGTTCCCTGAGGCCAACGACTCTGTTTGATTCATCTTCATGTCTTGAGCTTTCAGCCAGTACCCTGCCCTGTTAATAGGGTAGTCCACTGTATTAATATTCTATTGATTCTGGAACAAATTACTGCAAGCTTAGTGGATTAAAACATTATCTTACAATTCCGGAGGAGAGAAGTCTAAAAATCGAGGTGTTGATAGGGCTGTGTGCCTTCTGGAGACTTCAGAGGATAATTTATTTCCCTGCCTTTTTCACATTCTAAAGGCGACCCATAACCCTTGGCTCGTGACCCCTTCCTCCATCTTCAAAACTCATCACTCCAGCCTCTGGTTCTGTTGTCACGTTGCCTTCTTTCTCTCTGCTTCGTCATCACATTGCTTTCCCTATGCTTGACCCTTCTTGTCCCTCTTATAAGGACCCCTGTGATGACATTGGGCCAGCTGGATAATCCAGGTTAAGAATAATCTCCCCATCTCAAAATCCTTAATTTAATCACATCTGCCAAGTCCCTTTTGCCATATAAGGTAACACAGTCACAGGTTTTGGGGATTAGGATGTGGACGTCTTTGGAGGGCCCTTATTCAGCCTATCGCAGTAGCATTACAACAAACAAACAAAACCCCTCAGATTATTAGGATGACCAACTCATCCTGGTTTGTCCAAAACTTTCCCAGTTTCTAGCACTGGAAATCTTGCATCCTGGGAAGTCCCTCAGGGCTGTGTAAACCGTAATGGTTGCTCACACTACTTGGTAGACACAATAATGTTTAATAGAATAAATAAATGAAAAGCAAATAGATGATGAATTTACTAACTTAGAAGGAATCTTAGAATGTCATTTCTGAGAGCAGTTCCGCTTTCACTCAGCAAATGCCAACATCACCAAGGAGTTCCCCACCGGTAATATCTATTCATTACTTGCAGCTTAAGGAATCCCAGAACAGGGAGAGGGGATTGCAGGTTATTTGGCATAAAACGTACATGCATCACCCTGGCTCTTCTGGTGGCACAAATTTATGAGACCCATGCAACTTCATCTTTGACATGTGAAGGAGGTGGTTTGAAAATATAATTTTAAAGTACAAGACATGTTTGGAGATTGAAGAAAGTGAAAAAACACACAAGAGGGATTTAGGCCTGGGGCTCACTTTCAGGACGATGATTCTACAACTCTGGGCCTCAGTTTCCTCATCCACTATGTGGAGTTAAGACTGTCCATCCTTAACTCACAGAGTTTCTGAGATGAACAAACAAGATCTCACCCTGAAAAGGCTCTGACAAGGGCAGAGGATCTTGAGTACTTATTGACTTTAGGTAGGAGAATTAGCTTCTCCTTGCCTCAGTTTCCCCACTTGGACATGAAGGTTCCTTCATTCAACAGATATTTATGGAGCATCTTCCATGTGCCAGCACTCATTTGGCATGGGGGTACAGCAGTGAGTAAAACTGACACAATCCCTTTTCTCACAACAGTTATATTCTGGGATAGGAGACCAATAAATATAAGTTGGGGTGAGAAGTGCTAAGAATAAGAATTAAAAAAATAAAATAAGAAAGAGAATGACTGGAAGAATGCTGTTTTAAAGAAAGTGGTCAGGGAGGGTGATGTTTAAGTAGAGACTTGAGTGAGATGAAGGCAAGAACCACGAAGATGTTGGGACAGACGGTTTCCGGCGGAGGGAATGGCAGAGTTGCTGCCGAGGTAGGAGTGACTGTTGTATTCAAGAAATAGTAAGAAGACCTGTTAGCTAAAGTAGAGTGAGTTGAGAGAGGAGGTGAGAGATGACATCCGAGAGGAAGGGAGATGTGGGGCAAAGCATGATGGCTGTTTAGGCTGTGGAAAGGGGGACTTTGCATTTTAACTTAGCCAGGTGGGAGGCTCCTGGAGGGTGAGAGCAGATGAGTGACATGATTTGACTTTCCTTTTAAAATGATCACCCCAGTTGCTGCAAGGAGACGGACACCGAGGGCAAGGCAGGAGCAGAGAGACCAGCTGGGAGGCTCTTCCAATAATCCCAGGGTGGACTAAGGTGACAGAAGTTGTGGTGAAATGTGGTTGGATCTGGGTTATATTTTGGAGATAGACAGAACTTTCTGATTGATTGGACGTGAGGAGGGATGTCAGACAAAATACAGGATGCCCAATTAAATTTCAGTTTCAGACAACTAGCAAATGATGTTTTAGTGTAAGTATGTCTCAAATATTGCTTGGGATGCATTTAGGCTAAAACACTATACATTGTTTATCTGAAATTCAAATTTAACTGGGCACCCTGTATTTTTATTTGATAAATCTGACAATCCTAGATGTGGGCCTGAGAGAAGAGAGGCATCAAGGATGACTCTCACATTTTTGGCTCAAAAAACCAAAAGAATGGCATTGCCCTTTTCAGAGAGGGAGAAGATTTAGTAGTGGGGAGGTACAGTGTAAGCATTTGAATTTAGACTTGTTAAGTTTGAGATACTTATTAGACATCTGAAGAAAAATATTAAGTAGGCAGTTGGGTAAATGAGCCTGGAGTTTAGAGGAGAGGTCTCAGGTGGGAGATATCCATTTAGTAATAGTCAAGGTGTAGGAGACACTTGAGGCCACAAGACTGGATGAGATCCCCTAAGAAGCGAGTATAATTACAGAAGAGGCTCAGAGACTGATCCTAGGGCTCACCAGTGTTTAGAGGAACCAGTCAAGGGGAGGGAAATAACAGACCTTAATTCATAGGGCTTTTAATTCATAAGTGTTAAGGGATAAATGAACACACATAAAGTACTTAGAACTAGCACCTAGGAAGCGCTTAATAAATGTGGACCTCTCTGATTTATTAATGTGGACCTCTCTGATTTATTTATTTAACAACTTGATTCTCTAAGGATGTGAGTGAGACTTAAAGTAGGATATAATTACAAGACTCATTAATTCCACAAATATGTAGTGAGTGCCTACTATCTGCTATACACCGATCTGGGTGCTGGGGAAATGGCGATGCCAAAATTCTCTGCCCTCTAGTGAGGTGAGGGAGGAGCAGACAATCAACAAAATAAATAAGTAAAATATACAGTGTATCAGATAGAGATGAGATCCACAGTTGAAAGTAAAGTGCTGGGGGCAGGGATAAGGTGGAACCATATTAAAACTGATGTTCATGGGAGGCATTATTGAGACGGTGACATATGAAGATGAGGGAGAGGAACAAATGGGGAATAGAATTCCTGGCAGAGGGAACAGCAAGTACAAAGGGCCTGCGGTGGAAGCCTGTTTGATGTGCCCAAGTTGCAGAGTGACTTGAGCAGTGGGAGTGAACGAGAAGAGTAGAAGGAGCTAGTGGAGGCTGAGTTGACCTCTACTCCCTTGCTATTTCATAAGAATTTTTGTCATATGCCAAATTTTATTGTGGGGAATCACTAAAAGCAGAATCCTAGTGATAGTCAAGGTCACTGAAAGCAAACAACAGAGTGTAATTTGGAAAGATCTGGCCTTAAGAATTTTGAAATTCATTCATTCCTTCATCCAACAGGCAATGAAAACAAGCCTTCCAACAATGAAAAACGTGAGGGCAGCAAGACTAAATGCTTAGTATTTAAGTAACAATTATAATGCCACGGCCTGGATTAACGTCAATTTAAAGAAGTGCCGCCCAAGTAGGAATTCCAATGGCCTCATTTTACAGATGAGGGAACTGAGGCCAGAAACGTTAGGCAGCTCCCCCAAGGTCAGATGGCGGAGAAAGTCGTGCTGGTATCTTCTTGGCCCCCGAGTGGTCTAGAAACCCCAGGATGCCTCCACCTTCTCTCTTGTACCTCCATTAGCACCAGATACAGTGTTGGGTAAAATAATCCGGTTCAACTAAAAACATGCAGGCAGGTTCCCATGATGTTCTGCTCTTAAATAATAAAGCCCGTGGTGAATAGGTCATCCCCTCCCCTCTTTCCTTTGCCGGTATCAAAATGAGGACAGTGGTCTCTGTAGGAATTCAACCCCATTGTCACCGCCACACTGAGCCATGCAGCTCTTGGGGCCGGCGCAGCTCGAGGAGTGTCCCTCGGAACTGCCAGCGTCCTGGAGAAGCTGATCAGCCTGGGGCAGAGGATTGAATTCACTGGCCTCATTTTTTTACATCGCGAAAATAAAAAATTCAAATAGCTGATCTCTGAGGTCTCTTCCAGTTTGGAAATTTTGGGATTCTGATAGGATAGTTGCTTGGGATTTAGTGCAGAAAAGAGATCTAGGTGGAGGAAAATTTGCTCCCTCTATTCTTGCTTTATTTTCTATGCAGCTATTTTATTTCTATGCAGCTAAAGTACCTGAAATGTAAATAACCTGTGTCTTATGAAAAAAAGATCTCTCTCTCTTTCTATTTAACCTCCCTCCTATATAATGTCTTTTGTTGTCTCTGATTCACAGTTAACTTTGGGTTTCTATAAACTTTTAAAAGGCTTGAGTCAACCTTCTTGTAAATTGTTGGGGGGAGGGCGTGGGAAGAAAGAAGCAAAAAGAGAAGTTCTTGTTTCCACGTACACCACCACGGAGCAGCATCTGTCCTGAATTTGGACAAAGCCAATGAAAGAGGAAACGAGTTCTCATTGATTGGAAGAAAACAGAGACGGCAAAGCACAGCTTCTCTTTGGCCAGTCTTACAATTGTGTTTCCCTCTATTTGCTGTCCTCCCAGGGGCTAGACACCCAACACTCCCACCGAGGCTCTCACGATATTGACAGTTTAGCTGGAAACCCAAGTCCCCCTCCTGGGGGGATTTCTGTCTTCCCACGGACTGCCTATCCTGCAGCCTGGGAGGGCGTGTCAGCACACAGAGAGAATAAAGGCAGGCCACAACAGCGGGTGCCAGGCGTCATGCCTGCTCCCAGCGGCCCCCAATGGCCAAGCTTGGCCAGCCAGGCTGTGAAACCAGAGACCAGCCCAGCCCTGCACACAGAGAGACAATCAGCTACCCTGACTTCGTTACTATGCAACTGGGGCACTGGCGCCCTGTGAGGGGCTGCTGCAAACACGTCTGCTCAGGGAGACTATGTCTTCCTCAAGTGGGGCTGGAAAGATGGATGCCGTGGGATTTTGATTCTCTCCTTGCTTCTCCTTTTCTTTTCGTCTTCTTTCTCAGCAATCTTTCTTTCTTCCCTCTTTCCCGTCCTCACTTTCTCTTTCATGTATTCCTTTCTTTTCCTCCACTCTTTCCCTCCCCTTCTTCCTCCACCCTAACCACTCTCTCACCCTTTTTTCCTCTCCGTTCCCCCATTGCTCCCACCTCCCTCCAATCCCTCTTCCTCTTCTCTCTCTCTCTCTGCCATTTCTGTAGTCGAGGGTTTACCCAAGAGGTGCTCAAGGGCTCCCCAACCAGCTGCTGATGCACCAGGTGTCCAGGCAGACGCACCCCTCTCAATGAATCCTCAACGTAAACACTCAGGGATTGTTGCTGTGAGGATTGGAGAAGGTGCAAGAGTTTTTTTTTTTTTTTTTTTGGTGAGGAAGATCGGCCCTGAGCTAACATCTGCCAATCCTCCTCTTTTTGCTGAGGAAGACTGGCCCTGGGCTAACATCCATGCCCATCTTCCTCCACTTTATATGGGACGCTGCCACAGCATAGCTTGACAAGCGGTGTGTCCGTGTGTGCCCCAGATCCAAACCAGCGAACCCTAGCCGCTGCAGCGGAGCATGTGCGCACTTAACCACTTGCGCCACCGGGCCGGCCCCCAAGAGATTTTCTTTATGCTCATTCCTGCAAAGACTTTTTTTGGACTTCATATCAGTTGGATTATTGTCTTTGGATTTGCTCTCTCTCTCTATCTATCTGATACTCTAGTGAGAAACTGGAGAGCTTTATTTCAAATACCATGGTTAATCTGAAGTGAGGCATTGCAAGATCATTATCAAATCAGGGCTGAATTTCAAAGAGATTTAGAAAAAGGAAGTTACCCAGTAACCTCCGTTTCATTACATACCACAGTCCTTTCTAAGACCCTTCTCTTCACTCAGGTAGGGAGCCCCAGAAAACTGAGAGCCCCAAAGAAGTTCATCTACAAGGACATTATCACATGACCAACAATGAATCTTCTTTCCAAGTAAAGCCACAGTGCTGTGCCCCAGTGCTCTACTCTTTTGACACAAGCACAACGAGGAAGACCTCTCTTGCCCCCATAGTGGGAGAGGGGACAGTCATAAATATGTACCCGGGGGCCCAGCAGGGCTTGCTGCAATGTTGGGTGGGAGAAAGAACCATTTCAGCTGTCTCCTGGGGCTGGGCCAGTAGACATCACCTTGCTGGCAGCCACATAGAACGCTGCTTTTCCCTGCAGTCACAGAAAGTCAGGCCCTTGAGAGACCATGATGGCAACTAGAAAGTGTACAGCGTCCATTCCCAACCTCTTTTTATACCAATGAATCTCAGGTTTAGTTCAACAACTGCTGTGACCTTGGACTCTACCAGCACATCCGGGTGAGGGTCTTCTGAGGGGGCCTCTAGTTTTCTTTGTGTAGATTTACATGAGAGAATTCTACTGCTGAAATTTAATAAACTTCAATAAATTTCATCAAAAACAGCCTATATATATACATATATATATATATGTTGTTGTTGGTTATTTTGTGGTAAATGTTGACATTTAATTGAACTTAATAGTCTCAAAAACATGATGGGGGAGATGGTGTATTCTTTTCACTGTTGATGAAAAACTGAACTTAATACAATTCTGAGAACAGAAATGTAAACATTCTTCCTACTTGAAAATTGAAGCATTAGGAGAGGTACAGTCTTTATTATAACCAGAAATGGATCTTGTAAATTCTATGAGTTTTAACCATGGAGCTAGAAAGCCATGTATCTAAACCATATATTACTGTTCCACTTTAAATTTATGAAATCTTCCTCTTCTAAACTAAAAATCTAAAAATCTAAAGTCTAAACTAAAAAAGTCTAACTAGAAAGTCTATTGAAAATTGTGAAGAAGCCAATATTACCCCTCCTAAATTCTGAAGTCCAAATCCTATAACCCGTGTCTACACAGCTTTCTAGTTTCCTTGGTGTGTTATGGGAAGGGAATTGGCTTTGGAGTCAGACAGGTGAAGGTTAGGATCCCAGCCCCACATGGTACTTAATCCCTTGGTGCCTCACTCAGAGAGATTATCTATAACACCTACAGCACAGGTTGTTGTAAGGATTAAACAAGACAATGAAAAAGAGTGTCACGCTGGGCACAGCACCTGCTGCACAGTGAGAGAGCGATGCCTTTACCTTCCAGTTCTCCTCCCTTGACGCTGGGAGGAAAACTGGGGTGCAGACCTTGCTCCAGCAAACCACTAGATGGCACTAATTTGGAGACTTCTTCATCCACCGTCTGAAAGTGACCAGGAATTTACCACCATCCCATCTCCTCAATGTTTACCTAAGTGTTGGTGAGCCAGTCTATGGATTCTGCTCCTCCTGGCTGAAGCCCTGTCATTGAGGGAGGAATGACTTGATTAGCAAGGCACACACTCTACCTAGACCTGCAAGATAATCTAGTCCACAGAAAGAGAAGGGTAGAAAGAAGAGGAAAGAGAGACAAGGAGAGTGAAAGAGATGCAAAAGAGGAAGCGTCAATGAGAAGAGAGAGAGAGAGTGATAGGCAGAGGACAGAGTAAGAGAGGCTGCGAGGAGGAAAGGGGAGGTGAGTTAATATTTGACTAAAAAGAGGAGGGCTTTATTTTTGTTTCACATGCTCTGAAGCCAAAACAGATACCTCCTTTCCTTTGTAAATCAAGAGGCTTTGAGGACTGCATCCACGAGCAGGCTAATGTACCCAGCTGCCCAGCCTTGGAATGCCAGGGATACACAAAACCTGGGCGAAGACTGGCACCACACCCAGTTACCTTTTAACCGTGAAGGATATCTTCTCCTCCTTAAGTCGCAGAGGTAGGATAAGTGAGACCATAGCTTAGGGTTAGTGAAAAGTTTGGGGTATAGGGAAGGTGCCCATCATTGTCGGTTTTCACTCTGATAATTCTGAGGGAGAAGCTATTCATGGGACATGAGAACTCTTTAGGCTTAAGGTTAAGAGTCCTTTCTGATGTTATCTTGTTTCTCAAAAACATGAAAAACAGGACTAGCTGCGGCAGGCTGCCTGGCCTTCTTTACCCACACCCCATCCACTTTGTCTGAATCTGGGGCTTCAGCTGGGTATACGGAGAAGAGGCAGCAACCATTTAAGGCAAGATACAAATATTCCTGCTGCTGATGCCAACATTTGCAGATTTCACCTCCCCTGCGCTGGAGTGGGAGAGGAGAGGAGGGACTGGGCATTTACTGCATGGTCCACTGAGGGGAAAAACTAAAAAGGAGCCCAGCTGTGAACTTGCCACTCTGAGAATGTGATGCATTGCAACCATCTAACTAAATATTTGCAATTGATGCAGTCTAAGAGCATGAAGTACCATATTCTCCTGAGACTGGAGGGAACCGTGCCTCCCTGTGCCAGTGCACGAATAATCAAAGTGCTTCTTTCCCTCACTGTTACCCTCACCACCATGTTGATGTTATTGCTTTACCGCACGTTCATTGTTGCGAAATTCTCCTTAGTTGTCAGTAACACGTTTTCTAGCATGTTTGTTAAGGAGCTTGAAGGCAAACAGTCTGAGTTTGAATCCTGGCCCAGTAGCCTTGGGTAACTGACTTAATCTCTCCAAACTTCATTTCCTTTGTCTGTTAGGTGGAGCCAAGTTATTTTCATGCCTGGTAGAGCACCTGGAAGAAGTAGATGAGATAATATAAAAGACTTAGTCCAGTGCCTGCCACAGACTTCTTAGTGTTACAACTAGTATAATGCAGAAAACTTCTCTTGCATTTCTGCAATATTTCAAAAGGAGCCTTAGTGAGTGTACCAGGCCATGAACACGTGAATTAATTGGTATGCTTTCTTGTAGAGGTCAATTTACTATTGATTTTGAAGGGCAATTTGCAAAGCAGAGATGAGAAATTGTACGTTGTGATAAAAACTGACTCCAGAACCACAGAAGTGCGAGTTGGTTGGAAGCTAAAGCACACACAAGGAAAGAAGAAAGAATTGCTACCTCATGGCAAGAGTAACCAGCAAGGTCTAAGGCATGCAAATTTGCTTTACAACCATCATATGCTAAGTGGCCATGCTCCACATGCAAATATATGCTCAGCTGGCACACAGATAGCATAATATCTGGAACTAATATAAGAAAATTTACTCAGATTACTAGTCTAATAATTCCTTGAGAAAAATGAACAAATTTTAAGTCCATTTTTGCACTAGTTCCAACAATAAAATGTAATCTTAGCAGATTTTGAACAATGCTTTGTGAGTTGGAAACTAAATTCACATTTTTCATCTTCTAGTCCAACTGCAGACAACTCTGGAAAATACTTGCTGGTGGCCAACCTCCAGTTATCTGTCATTCAAACTTATTAATAAAGATATTTCCCATGCTGTCTAGACGAGCAGGACTCATTTTATTTTTAGCTCACAGAAATTCTTTCACTGTCAAAATGTTTCATAGACTGCCGCATGACATGTGTGGTTTTTGGATTTCCAGCAACTATATTTCCTTTTACAGAAGCATTTCTTCCCCCACTTTGGCCTGTGTGCTTGGAGCGGGGCAGCAAGGGCAGGACTCGTGAAACTGGGCAAAGCCAATCACAAGTCCCATTCCTCTGGTCACAACTATTGACTCAGAGATGGCCAAATCACCTATTCACAGCACGGAGACAGAATGAGACCATTGCTGGGAATGCTGGGAAAGATTCCCTCTGCCTTCTGCTGGACTGAGTGTTGAGAGATGAGAACCTGAAGTTCTGCATCTCCTTTCTCAGCCTTAGAAAGAAGCCACTCTGTAGAAGCTGAGCCAAGACATGAAGAAAGACTGGTTCCTGGTGACATCATTGGAGCCATCTCTTTTCCCAGACTTTTCATTTAAGTGAGACAATAACTTTTTCATGTGTTAATCCAGTTTGAGTTTCTATCACTTGCCACCAAGAAATCAACGCTTATCACACAGGACTGTTGTGTGGATTAATGAGATAATCCAGGAGGAAGCACTTGGCACGGTGCCCAGCGTAGGGATGCTCATTGTGTTTTATCCATTTCTACGAGCAGCAGCAGCCCCAGGAGTCACTAACATGATGTATTAGGATGCTCAAGAAAAGCTGCATGAAGGATCTGAAGGTTTGGGAAGAGCAGAGTCACATGGAGAAGAGAGAGAGAGAAGGGAATGAGGATTTCAGGTAGTGGGAGTAGAAGTAGGACTGTGTAACACATATCTGGGGCACACTGAGAAGACCAACCAACAGACCGAGGATTCAAGGAGAGGAAAATGGGAGATGAGGTGGCTGGGCTGAGGCCTGGATGACTGCAGGTCTCGGGTGTTGCTAAAGAGCTTGGACTTGGCCCTGTAAGATATAGGGAGATATTGACTGCCTGGCTTGACCCTTCACATCGCATTAATCTGACAATTCCCTGCCTGCAGTCAATGACATGGCACGGATGCCATTTCTGAGGCTACTGCAGGGATGCAGGCCAGAGATAGCCCAGGCCTCCACCAGAGCAGGGCTGAGGGGTGGAAGGGAGGGCAGCAGAGGGTGCGAGTGCACTATTCTCAGCACTGTGCACTTAGCTCTTCTGTTCAGGACCTCTTCCTTGCAGGGGATGAAATACCAGACTTGAAGCACCAGATGCGGATTAGCCTTTGTCCCTGAGCAAGAAGAATGGAGATGCCGTGGCCCTGGCTTTGTTTGGCTTGCTCGGTGATTATCAGTTTTCTCTTTCTGCTCCCTCACCACACCCTCTGACTCACCCTTTGTGATATAGGGGTGTGTTCCTTTTCAAAGCTTCATCAGAAATTTTTTTCTTCTACACATATCTCATTTTAAACAGTGCATTCAATTGGTATTGCTATATATTTACTTTTTGTGAGATTGGCAAGTAGTCCTGGTAGAATCTTCCTCACTAAAGCAAGGAGGAATTAAGCAATTAGTTGTTCATTTGACTCGCAGAGTTTATGAAGATGTCAAAAGTAGAACAAAGCAAAAGGTGACTTTTCATAACTATTAACCTGGTCTGATGAGATAGGCCCTGGCAAGAGTCAGGAGGCCTGAATTCTAGTCTCAGCCCTTTCACTAACAATCTTGTGGCCTTGGACATGCTCCTTCATATTTCCATCCTTGAGTTTCCTCATCCAAAAAATGAAACGGCTCCTTCCGAGGCCCTCTAAATGTGCTCCTAGCTCTATCATTCTAAACATCTGTCTCGAGAGTTGTCTGGGGCGCAGTTCTCTGATGGAATAGGAGAAAGGGGAGGACTTTGCTCTGTGGATGATGGAGCACTGCAGGTACAGGACCTTTCCAGTCCACTGTTGCTTACTTAGTTCTGTTGGTCCATCACAAAGTAGCCTGAACAGGACAAACTCCCTTACTCTTAAGAAGCACTACATTTTATTCTATTCTTATTGGACCCAGAGAAAAAATGGAACTCCCAATACAGATTTTTTTCTGTTAAGTAAGTAGGAGTATAGTTTAAGGAGACTTGCTAGTGCACCAGAGGGAGGCCATGTAGTGTTATGGTTAGAACAGCCCCAAATCCCACTCTGCTGCTTACAGGCTGGGTGACCCTGGAAAGATACTTAATTTATTCGATCCTTTGTTTCTTTATGTTTAACTGGAGATAATAATACAAATGTGATGGATTTATTTTGAAGATTAAATGATATAATGTACATAATGTGTTTAACTTATACCTGGCACTTAGCATAGGTTCAAAAAATGGTAGCTGTGAGAAGTAGTGGTAAAAATGGCTAATTTTAACAGGCTTATTTTCTGCAGCTTAGTTCCTCAATCATGGAACCAGATCTAAATATTTATAGCTCCCATAACCTCCACCCAAACTAACTAATCAAGAACTTAACTGATCTATGCAATGCAGTGCAGTGGACTCTTGGTGTTCATCTGGGCCTAAGATTTTCTTTAATACCTAAATTTGCACAGACAGAGATGTTTATGCAGGCTCTTGTGTTTCTCATGCATCGTATTTCCTTCACATAGTCTCTTTGCATACTTCCTATCACAGGCCATTTCAACTACTGTTAAAATTTTCTCTCTCACTTAATGACAGGATTTTTTTCCCACAACAAAATACAATTAAAAAAATTATTTCCGCAGAAAGGCAGGCTGTGTATTAGCAAGGAGAAGACAACAAAGTCACAAGGGGATGTGAGCGCTGGGCAGTCACGCAGTTGGGTCAGTAGCTGTGTTATTTACCCCACACACCAGCCTGGCAGCAGACAATTCAAATCTGTGCTCCAGTAAAGTGACAGCTTTCCATGTGTCTTATACCATTGGATAACTGTAGAAAAGCTAAAACTACGAACGTTTAATCTGTGACTGCCAAATTCATGGATGCCAAGGAACTCTTAAACTGCTGGAGGGGTCCAGGACAGATATAATAAAATCAGATAACAGTCCTCTTTCAAAACAAAGGAAAAGAGCTGTTGATTTAAAATGCCTGAAATTCCCTGATGCAATCTTGCTCCCTTACCCATTAAAACCTAAGAAACAACCGAAAACTAAGCCTGCTAGTTTCAGTATTGCCAGAATGGCCGAAATATGCACTAACTACAAGGCACTTTGGAGCTGTCTTATCTGAAATAGCAAACCTGCTGGCCGAAAATAAAACAGGAAATCACTTCAAGTCGGATCCTTACTCTTTGCCCTCCACCTCAGAAAACCAGTCTTTACCAATGAGAAACTCAAGCAGCTGCCTCTCTATTGCACGGGTATTACTTTATGAGAGGGGCAGCAGGAGTCAGGACAAGGCCAGGCAGCCAGAGATCCAGCAGAGCTATGTAAGATAAACATACACAAGGTGTGAGAAATTGGGCAGGAGTTATGAACATCAACCAGCATCCATAGTGACACTGAGGAGGACCAAAGTTAATCTCTACACTGGACCTTGGTAAAGACTTGACCTGAAGAGATCTCTCACAGTTCAAAGATAACTGAGCATGAAAAATGGGGCCTATGAAAACACATTGCAGCATAAGGAAAGGGGGCAAGTTTATGATGAGTCTTTAAATCAGATTGGCTTTGAAAATAATATATGACAAGAAACAGGAGAAAATTCCAGAAGACGACTTGACAGGGTCCCTATGAAAGAGGTGTGGAAAGGCATGCTAAGTGAATGGGCAAAGACAAAAAGACAATGATAGGCATTGAAAAGATAAAAGGCTCAATTGGTTAGCATAAGAAAGGATTATTTTTAAACAAGAAATTTTTTTAAAAAATTAGAATTCTCTTTAAGGCAGCAATGAGCAGAATTGCAAAGATGAAAAATCAAACCAGAAATGAAAAGAGTAAGCTTCAGATGCTTTCTGAGAATGAAAAGAAAAAGGGCAGATGATATGAAAGCTCCACGAGGTAAAGATGATAAATATGAAGATTAGTGAAGAGATTTAATTTAGGAGTTATAGGTGTTTCTGAGAGAGAAAGAATGATCAATGAGAATACAAACAATAATTCAACATAATTGAAAAAACAATCTTCTGATGTGAAAAATTCTCCAAATACACAGATAAGAAGAGCTTATTTTGAAAAGAAATCCAAATCCATAATGGAAAAGTGTTTCAAATCGTAAGAATTGTGATGGCTAATTTTATGTGTCAACTTAGCTAGGTCACTGTACCCAGATATTTGGTCAAACTTCACAGATGTTTCTGTGAAGGTTTTTTTTTTTTTGGATGGGATTAACACTAAATCAGTAGACTTTGAGTCAAGCAGATTGCCCTCCCTAAGGTGGGTGGGCCTCATACAGTCAGTTGAACTCCTTAAGAAAAAGACTCCCTCTCTCCATCTCCTCCACCAATGGGCTCTCATAACACCCTTTATTTTTCTTCAATCCTTTATCACAGTTTTTTATTACACATCCATTTGATTAACACTTTATGACATTGCAATTTATAATAAGAAATATATATTTGATCTTCATCCTGGTTCTGGCACAGAGCTCCTAAAACACTTGGAAATTCCTAAGCAAGGAGAGTGATAAAGGTGTCTTTTGTTATGTTAATGAAGTGACTTTCCCAGAGCCTCCACTCCCCCACACCCCCATAGCCTAGGATTAGGGCTGGTTGCCAGGGGAACCAACCACATGATTAGAGGATTAGAACTTTCTGTCCCTCCCAGTCAACCTCTGGAGGGCAAAGGGGCTGGAGATTGAGTTCAATCACCAACAGCCAATGATTTAATTAATCGCGCCTCTGTAATGAAGCTTCTGTAAAAACCCAAAAGGATGGGGTTTGGTGAACATGTGGAGATTCAGGGAGAGTAGTGAGCTTGGAGAAGGCATGGAATCTCCGGCCCTTTCCCCATACCTTGCCCTATGCATCTCTTCCATCTGGCTGTTTCTGAGTCATATCCTTTTATAGTAAACCAGTAATCTAGTAAGTAAAATGTTTCTTTGAGTTCTGTGAGCTGCTCTAGATTAATGGAACCCAAGGAGGGGGTCGTTGGAACCTCCGATCTATAGCTGGTTGGTCAGAAGCACAGGTGATAATCTGGGTTTGTGAGTGGCATCAAAAGGCAGGAGGGGGAGTCTTGTAGGACTGAGCCCTTAGCCTGTGGGATCTGATGCTACCTGCAGATAGGGATATCAGAATTGAATTGAATTGTAGGACGCCCAGCTGGTGTCAGACAATTGCTTGGTGGTGTGGAAAAAACACACCTATTAGACACCTCTATAACCTATGAGGGTAGAGATCGAGCCTGGATTGCTTACTTAGTTCTAGGCAGAGCAGCGAGCACATAGGAAGCACTTAATAAATATTTGTTGGATGCAGGAATAAATGAAAACTACTTATAGAAGTATAAATTTGTCAACATCCTGGAAAACAGCACTCGATATATCAGGAGCCTTAGAAGATTGCATAACTTTGGCCACAAGATTGTGCTCCTAGGAGTCTATCATGAGGAAACAATCAGAAACGGGCACAAAGATTTATATTAAATTGCTGACTGAAATGTTTTTAAAAATCATTGTTACCTTTCGTGTGCTTTCAAAAGTAATCATGCTCACTATAAAATAATCCCATGCACATCAACATACAATGTAAAAAGTAAAAGTGTCTCATATTCCTATATTCCAGACATAAGTATTGTTAACTGATTAGTGTAATTTTCTCCAAATGGTTTTCTTTGCATGTATTAACATTATTACTACTATAATACTTTTTTCTTTTTACAAAGATGGAGTTGTAGAAACATACCTCATTTAATCCACCTTAATGATGATGATTTGAAATAACATTATTTGTCTCTCAAATATTATACAAAATATACATAAATCTATTACAGTATACTCTGTACTGTTCTACACTTTCAGCCCGATGAGAGCCAGCACAGCAGATGCGATTGCACATTCTTGGCGAGTGCCAGTATGCGCTCCATGCTGCAATGGCTCTTAGCCAATGAGAGCGTCCCAGATCTGTCATAATTGTGACGCAAGACGTTATTGACGCTCCTGCGGCTCCTCTTTCTGCTATTTATTTTGAATTCTGAAACAAAGTGAGCCTACTATTGACTAGCAAAGGGTTTATTCGTACTTAATACTTACAGTAAGTGCTTAAACACTGGCTAGTGTTGAATGGTGCTGCTCCTGGATCAAAGAAACAAAAGAAGAGAATTGTGCTAGAAGTTAAAATGAAAATGTTAAGAACTTTCAAGGTACTTGAATGAAAATGGACGAGGAAACAGAGGATAAAGATTTATAGGCAATTACTAATTGTGGGAACTCTTTGACATCATGAAGGGCATCATAAACAACACCTTAGTCTGGAAGAATGGACCTACCATTACATAAACTGTAGCTGGAATCATGCACTTATTTCAAAGAATTTCAGGAGCAGGGAAAAGCACTTGCTGATGTAGAATGTAAGAAATGCAGCTCCCTAAAGGGCAGAGCAGAAATGACCTGACCTGCGTAACCAGCTGACTCAGCTAGAGCTCCCATTTCCAGGCACTAATCAGTCCCCCACACGAGACAGAGTGTGTGTATAGAGTACAAAGTATTTTGCATTCTCCTTTTAATTTTTAACTTTATAATACATCAATATATTCTGGATATCTCTCCATGTCAGCATATATACAACCTATCTCACTCTTTTGAAAGACTCCATAATACTCTTATATTTACTATAATTCGTCTAATTAATTTCCTATTAATGGACATCAGAGTTGTTTACAATTTTCTATGTGACACACAATACTGCCATTGTCATAATGCCCTTCACAGATGCTATTAATTTACACTTCTATCTAGTTTTTGAGAATGTTTATTTCTCTATCTCGCCACCAACATAAGGGATTATCAGGTGTTTTAAATGTTTTGCAATTTATAAGTGAAAATAATGTCTTATTATTGTTTAATTTGCACTTTAATGTTAACAGATTTGGATATCTTTTCATGTTTGTAGGACATTTGCACTTCAAATTCTGTGAGGTCTCGGTTCATGTCGTTTGCCCACTTTTCTTTTGAATGTGTTTATAACACTAAAAACTTGGAAACGACCAAGTTGTTTACTGTTTAATAAATTTCATACATTAAAATATTATGTAGTCATTACAAATTGTATTTTCAAAGGATTTTTAATGATGGAAACATTTATTATATGGAAGTGAAAAAAACCCAGAATATAAAATTGTACATAATGTATCATATTGTATGTTTTTTTCTTTCCCCCTGAGGTAACATCTGTGCCAATCTTCCTCTATTTTGTATGTGGGTTGCTGTCACAGGGTGGCTGACAAGTGGTGTAGGTCCACAGCGGGGATCCAAACCCACAAACCCAGGCCGCCGAAGTGGAACGTGCTGAACTTTACCACTAAGCCACGGGGCTGGCCCCTTGGTTTTGTTTTTAAAAATGCATATAAAAAAGCCTAGAAAATGCACACATATATTAATGTGATTTTGGGACATGAAATTATAGGTAATGTTAAAATTTTCTTCATAGAATTTAATATTTTCCAAAATTACTACAAAGCACATTTACCTATACGTTCAGAATGAACCAAAATGCTACAGTTTCGTAATTATTACTGACCGCTAACCCTGGTACTGTTGTGTTCTTCAACGGCACTGGTGGTCAGCACCTGAGATACATCATCACAACGGCTCTTTAAGTGAGGATGCGACTGTCTGTAAGATGATTGAGTAGAAAAAAGGCAACTGGCAGTCTCCAAATATGGTCCATACTGCGCTGGTGGCCGGAAGAGTCCTCTGATGGTCACAGACTGATACAAACAAAAGCCAGTCCTTTGGTTTTGGTTTTGGTACTTGTGGGTGACTGATATGTCCCTTCAAGGAATTCATTTTGTATATAAGACTTTAGTTATATACAACAGGTAACCTCCTAAATAAATTATTAAGCTTTGTTAAAATGTGATGTTTATAAAGAAAATTGGTGTATTTCTAGGGTAATCCTATTTTCCACACATTTTCCAGCCTTCCAAATCCAAATAAAGTGACTCAGCCCTCATCTCAGAAGGTCTTGCCACTAGTTTCTGGTTGTCCATCCCGCTTGTTTCGCTCAGCTGCTCCTAATGTCTGGCTGGTTACCTCTGGCGATCTTGCCATCATTCTGCAAGCTGAAGACTTCTCTCCCCACCCCTTCCTAATTTCCCAGGGATCACCAAGCAAGGCTGTTGGCATAGCTGACTTGACTAAAGATTGGCGGTTTGCATGGGGCTTTGCGGTGCAGAAAACCAGGCAGTAGGCAGCAGAGTATTGGTGTATGACAATCACTAATACGGCCTCTCTCCTGTCTCTGGCTGGTGTCTGCTCCCTGCAAATCAGAGCTTCTTCTCCCATCTTCCCTCCTCACTGAGTCCCCACTCCTGGGCCCCCAGTGCTGCCTCTTACGTAGCCACGGGAAACCCCAGGAGCCCTCAGGACAACAAATGTGTACCTCTGTCCAAGGAAGGTAGCTTTTTCACACAAAGAGATTTTAGCTCTTTGAACCACTCTCGCCCAGATTAAGCATAAGCAGAAAGCCCATTAAAATGTTTTCCCTTTAGTCGATGTTTTATAGACCACAGTAAAGCCTTTGACTGCGTGGATCATGAAAAGCTACGGGCTACTCTGCAAGTAATGGGCATGCCTCAGCACTCGATTGTCCTGATGCATAATCTGTATTGTGGACAAGAAGCCACTGTCAGGACAGAATAGGGACAGACAGAATGGTTTCCTATAGACAAAGTTTGTCAGACAAGGATGCATTTTATCTCCCTATCTGTTTAATCTGTTGGCAGAACGTATTATATGAAAAACTGGGCTAGACTCGTATGAAGGAGGAATGAAAATTGGTGGAAGAAATATCCACAATCTAAGATATGCAGATGACACCATCTTACTGGCAGAAAGCAGCAATGACTTGATACGACTTCTGAAGAAAGTGAAAGAAGAAAGTGCCAAAGCAGGACTGCATTTGAACATCAAGAAGACAAAAATCATGACTCCAGAAGAACTACACAGCTTTAAAGTAGACAATGAAGACAGTGAAATTGCTAAAGATTTTGTTTACCTTGGTTCAGCCATCAATTTATTTATTTATTTATTTATTTATTTAGTGAGGAACATTAGCCCTGAGCTAACATTTGTCACCACTCCTCCTCTTTGCTGAGGAAGACTGGCCCTGGGCTAACATCCGTGCCCATCTTCCTCCACTTTATATGGGAGGCCACCAGAGCATGGCTTGATAAGCGGTGCATCGGTGCGCGCCCGGGATCCGAACCCCAGGCCACCGCAGCGGAGCGCACGCACTTGATGGCTACACCACCGGGACGGCCCCCAGCCATCAATTTAAATAGACACTGCAGCCAAGAAATCAAGAGAAGACTGAGACTCAGAAGAGCAGCAATGAAAGAATTAGGAAAGATCCTCAAGTGTAAGGAAGTGGCATTAGAGACTAAGGCCAAGACTATCCACAGCTCATATTCCCCATTACTATGTATGGCTGAGAAAGCCTGGACAGTCAAGAAGGCTGACAGGAAAAAAATTGATTCATTTGAAATATGGTGTTCTATGAGGAGAGCTCTAGAGATATCCTGGACAGCCAGAAAGACGAACAAGTGGACCCCAGAGCAAATTAAGCTGCAACTATTGCTGGAAGCAAAAGTGATAAAACTGAGGCTATCTTACTTTGGGCACATCACAAGAAGCCAGGATTCTTTGGAAAAGACAGTAATGCTGGAAAAAGTAGAGGGTAGCAGGAAAAGAGGAAGACCAAATAGGAGATAGTCTGACTCCATAAAGAAGCCGTAGGCAGGAGTCTACAGAAGCTGAGTAGGGCTGTTGAGGATGGGACATTGAGGACATCACTTAGTCACAGGGTTGCAGGATTTGGAGCCGACTTGACAGCACATAACGCTCATTAAAAAAGAAAATCTCTTCCTAAGAAGAATTCCACAGTTACCCCCTTAAAGCAAGGGTCATAAACAGCAAAGGGTCCTTAAAACAGCAGGGGTTTTTCCACCTCTTATTCTAGAGTTCACTGAGTCCTCTCCAGCTGTCCTCTGTTCAAGTCCCTGCCACACATGTTTAGAAGGGTGACAGGCTTCTACTGTGAAGGTGGACACGTAGATAATTGAGATTCCGGCAATTTGGGGGAGAATTCTTTATGAGCGTCACACTATCTTAGGTGATTGTAATTTTTGATTGATGTTTTTGCTTTTTTTAAAAAAATTATATTTAATTATTTAAAATTTGATATATATAAAATAATATATGCAATTTAATTACATATTTAATTTAATTACATTTAATTATATGTTACTGTTAGTTTAACTTCAAGGTTTAGTTTGTTGTGGGTAGTTTGGTGGGGAGTGGTGAATAGTTTTATCAGCAATATTTGTGGTCTATCGTATTCTAATAACTCGATTTTTGAGATACCTGTGTTGTGTTTCCTGTAAGAATCATCTAATCCTCTATTGTTAGAGTAGATGGATATATACATGATTGCTCCCCCTCCCATCTGTTTATACAAAACACTCCATTGTTTTCATTGATCTCCTTTCTGAAAGAGTATGGGAGCAGGTGGCCTAGGTGGGCAGGGATCTTTTGCAAAGTCTAACAAGTTTTTTAGACAGTGGTGTAGGGACAAGTGATGTTACAACTATTTAGCAATTGGTAAAACATGAGCACCAATCAGTTGGAAGAACTCTGGCTTTTAAGGTGGAGACAGGTCCTGGATAGAGCACCCCTCCTAAGGGAGATGTTAACTCTTTAGTTGCTTTGACCTTGGAGAGATCCAGTGCTCCTAGGGGATGGGAGCACATGATAGGGTCCACAGTGGCTGTTTACCAACCAGTGTGGAAATATTTCAATATTTTAATAGCCAATAGGGCTTTACCAGCGCATTCCTGCTAAATGTCAGCCCTGAATGTAGAGATACAGAATTCTAGAATCCCTGAGTTGGGAGATAACTGGACGTCTCTAAAGAAATCATCTAAATGATGCCTCTTGACAATGAGCTCCTCAAAAGCAAAGACCACAGTGCTTCTCGGAGTGACTGCCACACGAGAGATGCTCCATGACTGATGAATGCTTCACTGAGGAAATGAACCAACGCTCACTGCTGCATGCTTGATCAGTTGTCACCTGGTCTTTCCCGACCATCCCAAGCGATAGGAAACTCATTATCACGCAAGGCTGCTGGTGATTTTTTTTGTGGATCTGTCCCCTTTTTGTGTAGAAAAACATGTCTTCAAGTTATTTCAATCTTTTTTGTTTTCTGATAGATGTTTATAGCAAATGTCTGAATCTCTCTTCATATACTATGCATATATTAGATATATATATTAGCATGTGTCTATTAAATATATTTCTGTTCTGATTTTTGCCTTTTTTCAGGCACACTTCTTTTCCTATCACAATTCCTTAGCCTCAAAATTGTCTATTTATGCTTTAGCAGTAGAGGATAAGAATCCCTAGCTGGGAGGTGGTGCTGTGGATGCAGGAGGTACAGCAAAACCAGGAAGAGTGAAGGACAGAGAGAAGGGGCACAGGAGAAGCCTCACTAGCACTGGGCACTCCCTCCCTTGGCCTTAAGCAAAGTTCTCTTTTGTAGAATCATTTAGATGGGCCTTGAACACAGGGCTCTGCAGAGGGTGGGGCAACAATTACTGCTCTTGGGGCAGCTGGTGGCTTTGACAGCCTGGAGCAATTGGCACACAGTGTGTTGGAGAGAGTAGTCCTGCCCCAGGCTCCAGTCTATCATGACAAGGTTCTATAGAGACACAGGACAGCCATGCTGCCCTTTCAAATCAACAGCCTCAAATCTAGAATGACCAAGGGAGATGTTTATTTTGTTAAATTGCCTTTGAATCCCTTTTGGGGCTGAATTTGCTATACTCTCCATGTTTAGTATGAGTATAATTATTATTGCTCTTATTAATGATAATGAGAACAAAACGCAAAGTACTTAACATACATCATTTCTATTTCTCACAACAACATCGTGACGTGGACGTTATTATTCTCATTTTACAGATGAAGATCAAACAGGAAAGAAATAGAGCCAGGCCATAAATAGATCTGCAGTCTATGTACCTCTCCCTCTTTATATGGATTCCTGCCAAGTAACACAAAAAGCCCTGGCCGCTCCTGACCAGGGCAAGGCTGTAGGCTTGCAGTCTTCTCAATTCCAGAAAGACAGAGGAGGTTTTCGAGTTTCAGATTTCCTTCTACTTTCAAAAAATAGGAACCTTAGTATTGTCTCATTTCAAGCATAGCAAAGAGAAATAGGGTGGTTTTTGAAAGGCTCAAGAAAAGATGCAGTTCTAAGACTCTGTAGGAGTAAGAAGAATGGAAACTTCATAGCTGTCTACACAATCAAAAAATGCAGCGGTATCTACATATTCAACATGCTATGTAGGTATTACACTCTCTTGTTACACATAAGAAATGACACTGTGGCTTCAAACAGTCACAACTTCCAGAAACACTGGTCCACACCTATTTGGTCATGAAAGAAATGCCCACACCAATACACACACATACATGTGTCTGCATATAGCATATGTGTTCAGCTGGTCCTCATTATTCACAGAATCCATATTTGTGAATTCGCCTACTTGCTAAAATTTATTTGTAACCCCAAAATCCATACTCACAGAACATTGGAAGTCATTCACAGATACACACAGAGCAGTGAGGAATTTGAGTTGGCTGACTTGCACTTTGCCAGCTGAGGCCAAACAAAGCGATGCCCTGCCTCCTTGTTTCAGCTCTCGGACTATAAAGAAGTTGTTCTTTTCATGGTCTATTTAGTGCCATGTTATTCACATTTTTGTGCTTTCTTTGGGTGATTTTGCTGTTTAAAATGGCCTCCAAATATCTGAAGTGCTGGCTGGTGTTCTCGAGCACAAGAAGGCTGTGATGGCTCCTACAGAGAAAAATACGTGTGTTAGATAAGCTTTGTTCAGCCTCATAGTTATAGAGTTATAGTGCTGTTGGTTGTGAGTTCAATGTTAATGAAGCACAGTATATATTAAATAAAGTGTCTTTAAACAGAAATACACATAGAACAAGGTTATGTATTGATCAGTTGACGAAAGTGTTGTGACAAGAGTCACACAGGAACCTAATCTTATATTTCCCCTGGGAGCAATGGTTCAATATTCACTAATTCAGTGTTCGTGGTGACTTTATAGAACATAACTACCATGAACATTTATATGTATAGCATGTATGTGTATATATGAGTATGTATCTGTGTAGTGCTTTATCGTAATTCACTGAGGCCCTAAAAACTTAATTCTATATTATTCAGTGATAAATAACACTTGGAGAAAACCATTGCCATTCAATAAAGTACATTTTTCTTAATTAAGGCTTAAAGGTCCTATAAATGATCTTCTGTTTTGCTAGCAGTATTTTTGATCAGCAATAATTCGATTACACCAGCATGATAATGTTGCTTAACTACTGCTTGGAAGAGTGGGTGTATGTTGGCTATAATAGTCTGTGAATGTTACTGCAAAAACACTTACTTGGAATATGAATACATTCTAAGCAACGTTTTCACTCCAGAAATCTGTCCAAGAGTTTGTTATCTAGTTGATATATTCACTTTTGGACATAGTATTCTGTCCAAATCTCTCTGACCATGTCAACATAGCCAATAGCCTTAAACAACAACTCAAACTGACCAAGTCAGATCCCACCAAAGACAGACGCTACCTTGTTATAAAAGCCAAACCTGATCCTCCCAAATGCACTCCTCTCCCTGCTACCATGTGAGGTGGAGCAAGGCATCTGTCAGTTTCATTTATCTTGCTGCAGCGGTTGCCTTCCAGGAACTTCCCAGCATCTTCCTGTTCTCCACGTTTGACCAGATCCAGTTTCAACACATTTTGAATTTGGGAAAGAAATCAACTAAAAAAAACGATTGGTAAAAAATAAGACAAAGTTGTCATTTCTTATTTGATCATCGCCATAATTAAATTATAAAAAGCAGCCTGTGTAGTGGAAAGAGTCCTAGACTGGGAAACAGGGTATTGTGTCCACTGATAAAGTTAATTACCTACGTCAACTAGTTGGTTTTCCTCCATGTCATCCTCAGAGCTTACAGGAGTTGTTAATTTGTTAATTCATGTGTTCAACAAATATGATTGAGCCCTTATTACATTGTAGGCACATAGAAAACAAGATATGGTCCACATCCTTAAGCCAAACCAAGGTATGTGTGTGTCCAGAGTTTGATGATAACCTAGTGCTCAAAGTAGGTTAATAATTCCATATCTTATCAAATTATGTTCTTTAAAAATATGCTCAATATTTCAAGCAATGAGTGAAAGGTCAGCACGAAGAGTAATGTTTTTCATTTAACTCAAAGGTATACAACTAATTTATATTTTGCCATATGAGAAATTGTGTGCGGCAAGCTGAGTTAATTGGCATCACCCTTTTCAGTTATTCCAGAGATGTTTTAGGGACCATAAAAACTGCTCCCTCTCCTCCCAACCAACTACTCCTGGGCCACCCCTGCATCTCCCCTGCTAGAGATTACAGCCTTTTTTTTCTTTCAGTAATAAATTATAAAATGAAATCAGAAAATGCTTATTAAGTAACTTACTGTGAGGCTGTGATTTCTTTCGCTCTGGGTGTCTAAATATTTACTCTATTGCTTTTGTAATTTTTATAAGCTCTTTAACACTCTTTGTGAAACAAGATAAGGTAGAAATAAACTATTAGCTTAACTAACATGGTGACATTTCTATGAACCAATTTAGCTGAAGCCATCTGTTTATATTTTACTGTAATTAAATTTTTTTTCTTTTTTTGGAGGGGCAAAGTCTTCCAAACATATAATCTGCTAGAGAGAGAATTGTATGTTTCCTTTTATTAGATTTTATAGTATTTCCTATATAAATCAGAGTTTGGCAAAGCAAATCATAACCCTTAACTTAGGTTATAAAGTCAAACCATTTTTGTTTACTTATAAATTTATCCTCAATTTGGGGCCTCATTATTCTCATTTTGGGAACTTCTCTCCTTCATCTTCTCTGCACCTACAAACATTATGGTAGTTCTGAATTTTGGAAAAACTTTTGTAGAGTATTTTGGTAATAAGAAATAATTTCTGTTCCTAAGTCATCTGTTCTGCACATTCAGACTTAACTTACAGTTTATTACAACGGGATACATCTATAAATATATCACTTTGATAAGTAATTTTTTGAGGATCTTGAAATATAGAGATTAAGATTTCACCATACAAATATTTTAATTACTTAGAATGCCAGGTATGAGGGAACAAGACCACATATCTATGTAACTTTACTTCATGGAATTGAATTAATAAAAAACAAAATTTCTCTTAATAGTCAACATATGTTCTTTTTTCTTGTGAAATAAACTAAATGAGTTTTGTATAGAAATAGTGTTTTTATGATATATTTTGGTCATTTAATTTTGCTGATTAGGAAAAACAACCACTATGGCATTCACTCTGAATCCAAAACCTATGATTCCTCCTAGATCTACCCAAACAGAGGGAAAATTAATAGTTCTTTTAAATTTTTATCCCCCATAGAAAGAAAATTATTTTCTTAAGTATATTTCTAGGATTAGTCTAAAGAAAGTAAGACTTTGCTAAACAAAGCTGATTTTTTCTGCTTCAGACAGTAAATATTTTAAATTGAGTCCCTTAGGATGATCACGTAAAACTCGATCATAATTAACTTGCCTCTCCCAACTTTATACAGGAGGGAGCAATTCTTATAATAAGACCTTTGCCATTCAATACTGTGTTCAAAGTAAGTCAGAGAATTAGAAAAGATAAGGATGCCTGTACAAGCTGTTCACCAATTAAGAATTTATCTGTTCTTGGGATGGTCAGGGTGTGGTTGAAGTTTAAATGATTTGTTCACAGAAATAATTTTTTAAATACCTAGAGTAATCTTTGACCTTTACTGTATTGAATCAACAGAGTGCAAGAGAACTTCCAGTAATTTTTTTGTTTCTCCTCAAGATCATCAGTGAGTTTGGGGAGAAAATAGCACTAGAAGGTCCACGTATACACGTGGATGCTAGATATTTTATTTTATATTTTTATTACTTGTTATTTTATGATAAGATACCAAAGAGACATAACTGTGTTTTGCTTTGCTTTGAGTTGTATTATAATATATGTGCTCAGAAATATTAAATTTTGAAGAAGATAGTGAGGAATAATATTAAATAATTAAAACTACTATTTTTTACTATCAACCACACATCACGCTTAGCATTTTACGTAAACCATGAGTTTAGTCAATCGTAGTGAGGATGATGATGATGATGACAATAGCTAACATTTGTTAAGCAGCCATCACGTGCCTAGCACGTGCTAGGCACCTGAGGTACAATAGTAAACATACAAGGCACAGTCCCCAACCTTATAGAGATTAAGGTTAGTGACACGGTGTAGACAGATCAACAGTTATGATGCGGTGTAGTGAGGGGTGTGATGGGTGAAGTACAGGTGTTATAGAGGCACATTGGAGGGATGTCTGACCCAGATTTTATTGGGGCATAAGGAGAAGGTGTATGTCACACTAGACTCCCTAGATAAAGTGATATCAAAACAGATATAAAAAGATGAATGGCCACAAAAAGAAGGCTAAGACTATTCCCAGAAGAAGAATAAGCATAAAGAAACATCCAGAGGGCAGGATATGCATGACACTGAAACATTTCAATATGGCAGGAGCAGAGAGTACAAACATGGAAACAATGAAACACAAGCTTGGGAGGAATGTTTGAGCTGCTCATGAAAGCCACATCGAGGAGCTGAAACTTGGGATCAGAGAGGATAGTGTCATAATCAGATGTAGGTTAAAAATATTATACTGCTACTGTGTATATAAATGATGGGAGTGGGCGAGACCATTGGCAACAGAACGAGTTAGTAAACTTGCAGTCATCTGGCAAAAAATGTTGATAGCCTGACACTAGGGCAATGACAACGGGAAAGGATAAAATGCAATTTTATCTGAGAGACATTTATTTTTTATTTATTTATTTGTTTTTATGAGGAAGATCAGCCCTGAGCTAACATCCATGCCAATTCTCCTCTTTTTGCTGAGGAAGACTGGCCCTGGGCTAACATCTGTGCCCATCTTCCTCCACTTTAGATGGGACGCCGCCACAGCATGGCCTGACAAGCGGTGAGCACCCGGGTTCTGAGCCCAGGCCGCCAGCGGCGGAGCGCGAACTTAACCGCTGCACCCCGGGGCCGGCCCCCTGAGAGACATTTAGGAAGCTTATCAACTGGAAGAATTTCTCAAACCACAAAGTCTTCCGTAGGTCCTTCTCCTCCCTCCCCCTTCTGATATTCCGCCCAGCCAGGGCATCACTTCCAGTTGAGATTCACAGCCCTGGCTTGTGCTATAGCCTTCAGATACGCTCAGAGAAATAAAGGTTGGTAACCCCTAGACCAGTTGATCTCCAATCCTTCACATGCTCTAATATACTTCAAAATTCTGTCCTTACAAATCAACTTTCTTAAATTATACAAGAAAATTATGTTTTTGCTTGTTTTCTTTCATTCACTATACATTTACTGAATACTTACTATGGGCCAGATCATGCGCTAAACACTTGGGATACAGCAGTGAAGGAGACAAAGTCCTGTACTTAAGATATTCACATTCTGGTGGGGAGGGGCTGGTAATAAACTAAAGGGTGAACAAAAATATCAGATGGTGATAAGTGCTGTTCAAAGACCTTCAGCAGGATGATGGAACAGAGAGAGCTGGATGGCTACTTCAGATTAAGGTGTCAATGAAGGCCACTCTGAGGAGTGATACTCAAGCTGAGATATGAAAGGCAAGCAGGAGCCAGCTATGCTGAGATTAGAGAAAGAGCATTTCAAGAAGAAGGAAAAAAATACTGCAGGAGCCCTAAGCTAGTGTATCAATTATTAGTATTTTTGGCTACAGAGAAATCCCAAATCCACCTGGTCTAAGGAAATTAACTATTTCATATAACATAGTGTTATCAAGAAGTGTTTTCAAGGACCCAGTACCACCACCCACAGCACTAAGTTGTCTTAAGCTGATGGTCATAGGTGGCTCCCAGCAGCAACTGGAGTGGCATGACTTCTTGCCCAGGTCCGGACAGTAAGCACAAAGTGGCTCCCTCTGACTATGGAATGAAGTCCACATGCCCACTCCCGCACCGGTAACAGTCAGCAGTGAAATATTTTGAATGGCTTAGTTTTAGCCTGAATTTCAGAACAAGTCATTGGCAAGGGGAATGAGATATCTGTAATTGTTTTAGACTCCAATTGGGATCCATCCCTTGATCTGGGGGGATGTGATCAACTTTCAGTATTTTCTTTCCTTTCAGCTTTTTAAGGATATTATTCCATTACTTCCTGTCTTGTATTTGTTCTGATGAACTGTCATCATTCTTATTGCTGTTCCTCTGTATATAATGTCTGATCTCAGAGTACCTCTGGATTATATAGGGAAGGAGAGGCCCTGACAGCATGTTGAATAAGGAATTGACAGTATTTAAATCTGCTCTTATTTTTATTTTGGGTTGCAGCTTCCTCTTCTATAATTATTCATTAATACAATCATGTTGTCTTTTGGTCTTCCAGAAATCTATCACAATTTCTGGTTGACAGATATATCTTTTCCTCCCATTCTTACCACTAGTATGAATTTATTTCCTCTTGTACTGCTTTACAGTCCTGCTAGTATGATTTTGGAAGAGATGGGAGGTAAAATTTTTGACTTAACCTGCCATTTTCAACCAGAAGTGTTACAGATTTCAAAAGGAGGATTTTTAAAAATAAAGGAAACAGAGACTTCCATTTCCAGTTAGAATATGAAAGGATGCAAAAGACTTTTGCTCTTGTAGTAATCACAAAAAACAGACAAAATAAAAATAATACTTTTCTGTGGGGCTAACAAAGAGTGATTGGCCTAAGGAATCCTTGGTGAACTAAATTCCAGAGAGAAATGAAATCTTTATAAATGGTCAGATGGCCACAGCAGCTTCCCAGCATACCTCAATTATAGAGGGAATCAGAATGATCAGTCACTCACTTTAACTACTAAAGAAAGGAAAGGACTGTACTCTTGGAAAAAAACAAAACAAACCAGAATTAAACTTCAGTCTCCATATACACAATGTCTGGAATACAATAAAAATTATGAGACATGAAAAAGCAAGAAAATGTGAACCATAATAAAGAGAAAACATAGTCAACAGAAGTAGATGAATGGATGACCCAGTTATTGAAATCAGCAGAAAAAGAATGTAAAACAATTGTTATAAATGTTAAAAAATTTAAAGGAAAGGATGGATATAACAGGTGATGAGTTAGGAATTTTAGGAGAAAAATGGAAACTCTAAGAGAGAAGCACAGAGAAATTCTAGAGATTGAAAACTGCAATACCTGAAATTAAAAGTTCATTGAATGGGATTAACATAAAATTGAACACTGAAGAAGAAAGGATTAGTAAACTCGAAGACAGGTTAATCGAAACTGTACAAACTAAAGTGGAGAAAGAAAAAAGATTTTTTTTAAAAGCACACAGTATTAGTAACCTCTAGTATCAAACAGTCTAATGAAAGTGAAATTGGAGTCCCAGTAAGAGAAAAGAAAAAGAAAGTAACAGAAAAAGAAATTGAAGAACAATAGCTAAATGTTTCCAAATTTGATGAAAAACATCAACCTACAAGAAGCTCAATGAACCCCAAATGGCACACCATAGTCAAACTGTTGCAAACCAAGCAGCCAGAAAAAAAGGAGTGTTATTTACAGGGAATAGTGATAAAAATGATTAATAACTGTTCTTAAGGAAAAAAATGCTCTGGGGCCGGCCCGGTGGTGCAAGCGGTTGGGTGCGCGTGCTCTGCTATGGCGGCCCGGATTCGGATCCCAGGCGTGGACAGATGTACCGCTTGTCAGGCCATGCTGTGGCAGCGTCCCATATGAAGTGGAGGAAGATGGGCATGGATGTTAGCCCAGAGCCAATCTTCCTCAGCAAACAGAGGAGGATTGGCAAATGTTAGCTCAGGGCTGATCTTTCTCACACACACACACAAAAAATGCTCATGCTAAGGGAAATAAACTAGACACGAAAGGACAAAGGACAAAAATTATCTGATTCCACTAATAAGAGGTACTTAGAGTAGTCAAACAAATAGAGAAAGAAAGTAGAATGGTAATTACAAGGGCATGGGGGTGGGGGTGGATGGTGCTGGGGGGAGGGGGAGGTGGAGAGTTATTGTTTAATGAGTACAGAGTTCCAGCTTTGGATGATGAAAAATGTTTTGGAGATGGATGGTGGTGGTGGTTGGAAAACTGTGTGAATGTACTTAATATCACCAAGCTGTATGCTTAAAAATGGTTAAAATGGTAAATTTTGTGCTATGTAAATTTACCACAATTTAAAATAATTTTTTTTAAATGCAAGCCATATATAATGGAATGGCATCTTTAAAATGTTTAAAGGAAAAAAAAACCCAGGCACTGGATTTTAGAATTCCATATCCAGTGAAAATATTCTTCCAAAATGATGGTGAAACAAAGACATTTTTACATAAATAAATCTATTCCTTTCTCTCTTTTTTTTTCTCCTTTGGGTTTCCAGTTACACTTTTTGTTAGAGTGGGATGGGGAGGAATGATACCAGATGAAAACTCAGCCCTGTGAAAAAGAATGAAGAATATTGAAAATGGTAAATATGTGTGTAAATACAAAATGATGTATTTTAAACCAATTCTTAAGTTCTTTAAATAATAATTGGCTGTCGAATGCAAAAAAAAATTGAGGTGTTTATAATAAAGTAAAATGTATGACAATAATTGCACAAAGAAGGAAATGGGGAAAATGAAAGTACAGTCGGCAGTCTGTATCTACAGGCTCCGCATCTGAGGGTTCTGCATCTGCAGATTCAACCAATCGTGGATAAAAAGGCCTAGATGGTTGTGTCTGTACTGAACATGTACAGACTTTTTTTTCTTGTCATTATTCCCTAAATGATAGAGTATAACAACTATTTGCATAGCATTTACATTGTATTTGGTATTATAAGTAATCTAGAGAAGATTTAAAGTATACTGGAGGCTGTGCATCAGTTATATGCAAATACTACACCATTTTATATAAGGAACTTGAGCACCTGTGGATTTTGGTATCCCTGAAGGTGTGGGGAATGTCCTGGAACCAATCCCCAGCAAATATCAAGGGAAGACTGTATATTGTTTTCAGATTTTTATATTGTACATAAAGTGCTTTAATATTGGTTCAAAGTGGACTGTGATATGGTAAGGATGCATAGCGTAATTCCTAGAGCAGCCACTAAAAAAGAAACAGCCAATAGAGGCAATCAAATGGTATATTAAAAATATTCGGTTATCCAAAAGAAGGCAGTAAAGGAGTAAAGAAGAGCAAAGAACAGATAGACAAATAGAAAACACATAGCAAAATGTTACACTCAAATCTAACCATATCAATAGTTAAATTACACTTAAATGAAATAAACCCTCCAATTAAGAGTCAGAGATTGTCAGAAGAGATTAAAAACCAAGACCCAACTACATACTATTTACAAGAGAAGCATTTTAAACATAAAGACACAGAAAGGTTAAAAACAAAAATATAGAGTAAGATAAACCGTGTGAACACTAATTTAAAAAAAGCTTGAGTGGCTAGATTAACATCTCACAAAGTAAATCTCAGAACAAGGAAAAACACTAGGGATAAAGAAGAACATTATAATGATAAGAGTGCAATTCACCAAGAAGACATAATAATTCTAAATGTGCATGCATAGAACCACAGAACTTCGAAATACATGAAGCAAAAACCAAAATAGATATGACAGGAGAAATACACAAATTCACAATTATATTCAGAAACTTCAACACTCCTCTCTCAGAAATTACAAAAACAAGTACATGGAAAAATCACCAAAGCTATAGAAGACCTAAAGAACACTATCAAGCAACTTGATTGAATTGAAATATTTTTATTTTCAGATTCTACTTCTCTACATAACAACAGCAGAACACGCATTCTTTTCAAGAGCTCACAGAAGATTCACCAAGAAAGACTATACTCTGGCCACAAAGCAAACCTTAGCACACTTTTAAATGAATTAAAATCATGACTATAATGAAATTTGCCCCCAACTTAATAGCAAGGTTGTCTAGAAAATGCCCACTTATTTGGAAATTAAAGCAACAGATTTCTAAATATTCCATGAGACCAAGAAGTCTCAAAGGAAATTAGAGAATATTTTGAACTGAATGATAAGAAAAATGTAGCATATCACAATTTGAACAATGCAGCCAAAGCAATTTTTAGAGAGAAATTTATAGCAATAAATGCTTATACTAGAAAAAAAAAAAAAAGGTCTTAAATTAGTAATCTAAGTTACCACCTTAAGTAACTAGAAAATGCAGAACAAACTAAGCCCAAAGCCAAGAAAGGAAAGAATAAAGATAAGAATAGAAATCAATGAAACTGGAAACTCAAGAACAATAGAGGAGGCCAGCGTAACCAGAAGCTGATTCTTTGGAAAGGTCAATATAATTGATAAAGCTCTAGCAAGAACGGCCAAGAAAAACAGAAAGAATACACAAATTACTATACCAGAAACAAACGCTGGACAAAGAAGGGGCAAACATTAAAAGGATAATGAGCAAATACTAGAATAACTTTATGCTCATAAATTCAACAACTTGAAAGAGACCAGTTCCTTGAGAGATACAAACCATCAAAGTCCTATATCTATTAAAGAAATTGAAGTTGTAGTTAAAAACCTGCCAATAAAGATGACTCAAGATTCAAATGGTGTCACTGGCGAATTCTAGCAAAAATGTAAGGAAGAAGGGGCCGTCCCTGTGGCCTAGCAGTTAAATTTGGCGTGCTTCACTTCAGCGGCCTGGGTTTGATTCCTGGGAGTGCACCTACACCACTCATTGGCAGCCATGCTGTAGTGGCAACCCACGTACCAATAGAGGAAGATTGGCACAGATGTTAGCTCGCGACGAATCTTCCTCAGCAAAAAAAAAAAAAAAAAAAAAAAATTAAGGGAGAAATAATACCAATTCTACAAAATCTCTTCCAGAAAATTGAAAGGAGTGAATACTTTCTACTCATTTTATGAGGCCCATATTATCCTCATACCAAAACCAGACAAACATAAAGACACAAGAAAACTATAGACCAATAATCCTCATGAACATAGACCCAAAAATTCTCAAAAAATTTTTAGCAAGTTAAATCCAGCAACATATACAAAAGATAATACATCATGAGTAAATGAGATGTACACCAAGAATGCAAGGCTGGTTCAACATTCCAAAATTAAGGTGGATTACATTGACTAAAGAAGACTAAAGAAGAAAAACTACAAAATTATATCAATATATATAGAAAAATCATTTGAAAAATTAAATATATATCTGTGATAGAAACTCAACAAACTCGGAATAGCAGGGAACTTTCTCAGCATGATGAAAGGCATCTACTAAAACTAAAGCTAAATTACACATAATTAGACATTATATGTTATAAATTATACATAATGGCGAAGACTGAATACTTTTGCCTTAAGATTGGAGCAAGGTCCAAGAATGAAACAAGATTCTCACCATTCCTATTTAGAAGCATACTAGAAGTCCTAGTTAGTGGAATAAGGCAAGGAAAAGAAATAAAAGATACACATATTGGAAAAGAAGTAAGAAAATGATTTCTCTTTGCAGATAACATAGTTTTCTATATAGAAATTTCAAAGAATGTACCAAAAACACTCCTGGAACTAATAAATGAGTTGAACAAAGTCACAAGCTACAAGGTCAATATTTTAAAAACCAATCATATGTCTATATATTAGCAATAGACAATTAGAAATTGAAATAAAAAATAAAACAGTACCATTTACAATGGCTCCAAAAAAATGAAATACTCAGGTATAAATAAACAAAATATTTGCAGAATCTACATGCTGAAGACTACAAAACACTGAAGAAAGAAATCAAACAACTAAGTAGAGTATTGTGTTTGTATACTGAAAGACTAAATATTAAGATTTTAGTTCTCCCCAAATTGATTTACAGATTTATTATAATCCTAATAAAAATCCCAGCAAGATTCTTTTTAGTTATTGACAATATGATTCTAAACCTTATATGGAAAGCCAAAATAACTAGAATATACAAAATGATTTTGAAAAGGAAAAACTAGGTTGGAAGACTCATATTGCCTGATTTGAAAACTTCCTATGAAGTCTTATAGCATAGCAATCAAGACAGTGGGATATTTGCAAAAGGATAAATACAAAGATAGAGTCCACAAATAGATCCATACAAATATGTCCAATAAATTTTTTGACAAAGATGTAAAGACAATTCACCGGAGAAAGCATAGTTTTTTCAATAAATGGTACTGGAACAATTGAGTATACACATCAAAAAATGAATGTTGATTCATACTTTGCATAAAAATTAACTTAATATGGTTCCTAGATCTAAGGGTAAAACATAAAATTATAATATTTTTGGAAGAAAAGATAAAAGAAAATCTTCATGACCTTGGATTGGGCAAAAAGTTCTTAGATATGATGTTAAATTTCCAATACATAAAAGAAAAAATTACTAACTTGGAATTCATAAAATTAAAAACTTTTGTTCTTTGAAAGACACTGTTAAGAGAATAAAAGACAAGCTACAGACTGGGAGAAAATATCTCCAAATCATATATCTGACAAAAAAATTATATCCATAATATATAAAGAGCTTTCAAAACTCAATAAGAAAAAAACCCTAAAAAGTTGGGCAAAAGATTTGATCAGACACTTCACCAAAGAAAATATATGGATAATAAGTAAACATATGAAAGGATGCTCAATGTTATTAGTCATAAGGGAAATGCAAATTAAAACCACAATGAGCTACCTTTACATACTTTTTTAAATGTTTAATACAAAAACGAAAACTGACAATACCAAGTCCTGGCAAGGATATGGATGTCTGGAGCTCTGATATACTATTGATGGGAATAAAAATGGTACAGCTTGTTAGTTTCTTGTAAAGTTAAACATACATTTGCCATAGAAATGTAGCAATCTTACTCCTATGTATTTACCTTAGGGAAATGAAAACTTATGTTCACACAAAAACCTGTATTCAGATAATTGAAGCAGCATTATTGATAATTGCAAAAACCTGAAACAACCTAAATATCCTTCGTTGGGCAGATGGATAAAGTGGTACATCCATTAATTGAAACACTACTCAGGAATAATAAGGAATGAAATATTGATACTCTCAACAACGTGGACGCATTACGCTAATCAAATATGTTACTCTAAGTGAAAGAAGCAAGGCTCAAAAAGTTACATATCGTATGACTCCATTTGTACGAAGTTCTGGAAGAAACAACACTGTAGGGAGAGAAATTGATCAAAGGTTGTCTACGCTAATTTAAGGGTGGCGGGAAGGCTTTGACGGCAAAGCTGCAGGCTGGGGGAATTTTTGGAGTGAGGAACTGTCTGTATCCTTACCGTGATGGTTGTGATACCATGTTATAATCTGTCAAAACTCACAGAACTGTACACCAAAAAGGGGGACTTTTACCATAAGTAAATTTAAAAATAATGTTTTAAAAATAATGGGAGATCACAAAAGAAAAAATCGAATTGATTCCAAAAAATGCTTAAAATTTTTCTCTATGTAAAAATAATCTTAAATAAAATTCCTAAATAAAAACACAGAGAAGATTTCAAAGAAATGGGTGAGGAATTTACCATCACTGAGGTCCTTTGGGGAGCACTACTGCCGGCGACCACTAGAGGCAGCACAGAGATGCCTAAAGCCCTCAGTCAAACCCAGAAGATAAACCACCAAATAATCACATTCTTCTTCCCGCCTTTGGAATTTTTTCAGAGGGGACACTTTGCAATTCTGGGTTACTTGCTCTATTTCGCTCACTTGTATCGTGGGTGGCAGATAGAGCGAGCTGATGTGACCGTGGGAGCATTCCAAGCAGGCACATGAGCCGTGGTAGGAGTGGAGCGCACTGCCTGGGCCCAGGAGACCCCTAATTCAAGGAGGCCTGCGTCCCAGGCCTCTCCTTGGCTGACTGATGGAACGGGGGAGGAGGAGCTTTGTGGGTGAGCATGTGCCTCTGCTCAGGCTTCTAACCCTCTCACTGGTACCTGCAGATTGCAGCCAGAAACGTGGGATGGGACAGAAAATCTAAACAGCACAAAAATGAACTTGCTTGGTGTGGCAGAATCCCTGAGGGGTCTGGGAGAGGCCAAGGGGACTAGGAAGAGACACTGTGTGGAGAAGGATGAGGACAAAGAAAAAGGCCAAATGTCTGAGCAGATGCCAACCCATCCTTACCTCATTTTCCTCTTTTTTTGTTTCATTTTTTCTTTCTCTCTTCCTTCTTTTCCTCTCTCTTCTCTTCTCCTCCTTCTCCACCCCAACACCTCCAACCCCACACTTTTCCTCCTCCCTGCCCTTTTGTATCTCCTTCATTCCTCTCTCTCCTCTCACAATCAGGCCGCTGAATAACATGTGTTTACGGAATGTGGCCGAGAGAAGGCTAAAGGACTGAAGGACCATTAGTTTCTTGTGGCTGCCATAACAAATTACCATAAACTTGGTGGCTTAAAACAATATAAACTTATTCTCTCACAGATCTGGAGGCCAAAAGTCTGAAATCACGATGTTGGCGGGGCTGCACTTCCTCTGAAGGCTGTAGGGGAGAATCTTTCCTTGCCTCTCCCAGCTTCTCATGGCTCCAGGCATTCTTTGGGTTGTGGCTGCCTAACTCCTGTCTCTGCCTCCCTCCTCACATGGCTTCTCCTCTTCTCTGTGTGTTTCTCCCTGTGTGTCTCTTATAAGGACACCATTGGGTTCAAGGCCCACCTGGATAATCCAGGATGGTCTCATCTTAAGATCCTTAACTTATGAATTTGCAAAGATCCTTTTTCCGAATAAAGTCATAGTCATAGATTCTGAGGGTTAGGATATATCTTTTGAGGGGCCACCATTCAACTCATGACAGATGAGATCCCAACCTCCAGACAACATTCAGTTCTTCTGTTCTTACTCATTCAGTAAGCCAACTAGTTAGTGATGACGAATTATTACTTAGCCTCACACTGCAATAGAACAAATAAGAAGTAAATGGCAATCCATGGGTCCTGTACTTAGGGAATTGATAGTCCAGTTGGAGATTCACAGTAAATCCTCAAAAAACAAAAAACAAAAACAAAAAAACTCACAAAAGAGCCCAGCATAACACAATAAAGTTAATACAATACTTCAATAATGTCATGCGAAAATGTAATTAAAAGCAGTCTAGTTAGAGAAACAAGACTAGCATATGTCTCATGATTAAAGAACAATTAAACCAATAACATGATAGAAAAATGGACAAAGGATATGAACAGAGTTCACATAAAAAATACAGAAATTAAATGTTCCAAAAGATGCTCAAGCTTACTCATAATAAGAGAAATGCAAATTAAAACTACTTTGAGATATATGCCGTTTCTTACCTATTATGTAGCAAAATCCAAAAGTTTGATAATATTCTCTTGCTGAGGCTGGGGAGAAGCCGTCACTTTCATACATTGCCGGTGAAGTATAAATTGGCACAACCCTTACAGCGGCAATTTGACAACATCTATACAATTTGTCTACACAAAAATTGCGAGTACAAACCAGCATGCCTACTTCTAGGATTTTATTTTACAGAAAAGTTTATACAGGTGCAAAATGATCTATGTTCAAATTATCTTATACTGTAAAGAGCAAAATATTGGAAATAAAACCAAAGATTTCACAGTCAGAGGCTGGTGAATATGACTGTTAATAAAGGGAGAGAGCTCAGTACCAAAGAAGTCCTCATGGGGGTCCCATGACTCAAGTCTCCCCTTCATGACCCCTGTCCATCATTCTTCTCAAATAGCGATCATCTTCCATCCCAGTGAGTGTTTCTCTGTAGCTCTGCTCTCTTCCTAATCTTAATTTCTACATCATTCTTTAGCATTTCATGGATTGAGAAACACTCTCTTGGAGGTCCATAGCTAAGGAGCATATTGAAGTACATGCCCACTCTTACCCAGAGGCTGTTCCTATCAGGCTCTGGGTAACATGCAGGGCCTGGATCCATCACAGCCAATAAAGCTATTCACTTGAGATAAAAGATAAACCTGATTTATTTATCAGACCCCTGATAAACCCTGGGTCTGTACTCTTCAGAGGAAATACAGGTATATGCACACACACACACACACACACACACACACACATTCATACACACACTCACTCACTCTAAAGTCCAGCCCATTAGGAATCAGTTTTCTAGGAAAAGCCTCATCATAAATTGCCCCACTTCAATGAATTTATGTTTCCAGACTCAGTCCATCTTTCCTGGAGTAGAATCAGAGGACAATGAAAGAGAGCAAAGGATTTGAATTCAGAAATCTCAGCTCTTTAGGACTTACTAGCCATAAAACCTTAAGGGATCACTTAAGTTATTTGAGGTTCTATTTCTGTTCAACAAATTGAGAATAAAAGTAATATCTTCCAGATCAGTAAGCTTTTGCTTCCTGACAAACCATCTCAAAACTTAGTCGCTTACAATACCAACAATTAATTTTGTGCAGGTCACCACTTTCAGCTGGGCTCAGCGGGGTGGTTCTGGTCTCATCTAGGCTCCCTCCTGCATCTGCAGGCAGTGGCCAGGTTGGCTGGTAGCCAGCTGGTCTCGGGTGGCCTCAGGGGGAGAGCCTACCTGCTCCATGCAGTCTCTCTCCTCCAGCAGACTAGTCCAGACTTGTTTCAAGTTGGAGGCAGGTCCTGAGAGAGAGACAAAGCTCACAAGGCCCCTTAAGGCCTAGACTTGGTGCTATGGACTGAATTGTGTCCCTTCAAATTTATATGTTGAAGCCCTAATCCCTAGTGTGACTATATTTGGAGATAGGACCTATAAGGAAATAATAAAGGTTAAAGGAGGTCATGAAGGTGGGGCCTTAATCTGATAGGACTGGTGTCCTTCTAAGAAGAGGAAAATACATCAGAGGTCTCTCTGTCTTTACATGAGCACAGAGGAAAGGCTACGTGGGGACGCAGTGAGAAGGCAGCTAGTCTGCAAGCCAGGAAGAGAGGTCTCTCCAGAAACCAACAATGATGGTGCTGCTTTGCAGCAGTGCTAACTATGTCTTAACTGCCGGGTGACAGGGTTATGTAGATGTGTGTAGGTAGTACATTCTTCCCAGGGAGTTACTAAAAGACATTGCCTAACGAATGAAGTCCTATAATTCTTATAATTAACCAGAGAGGTAGTTATGGTTTAGGAGAACAAGACAGCATTTTCATAGCTCAAAAAGCCTGAAAATAAATATTTGAATGAGTATCCCACTCAATGAGTTCAGAAACAGGAAGTTTGATGGCTGGATGAATAGTAGGAAGGAAAGATGCAAATCAGGTTGGATTTAGTGAATTTAGTCATCCACACTCATCACTTCCCTGAGACCCAGGGGAAAAAGGAGGCTGCAGGTCAAGGAGGCAGATGCCTGGGCAGGCAGATCTGTGGTGTAGCATTGGACTCTTTTCCCATTGAAAGAGCTGCCCACGAGTCCTAAGGACTATATCTGGGTTCATGAGCCTTCCTCCATGATGGGCTGACTGCCAAAGGAAGAGCACATTATCATCTCCCTGATCATCTCCTGTCCTCACACAGAACTACAAGCAGAACCCCCACTGATGGTCCTGATAAAGAGAGGTAATTCTGTCGGAATAGACAGTCCGGCCAGTTGGTGCTTCTGCTTCAGCTGAGATCAGGTTGAACTATACAGCACAGCACATTTCATCGTTCTTTCATTGGTGAGAGTAGACACGGTGCTCTGGCTCTGGGGTGGAGGCACACTGGTTCCCAGGAAGGGAACTGTGTACTTGAGAAGTTAAGGGGGTTGAGAGGATAAGGAATGGGATTTGCTGAAGAGAAAAAGCCCAGTTTGGCATGACTCTACGATCTCCACGGAGATCCCCCGTCCCATAGAGGGCTGCTTCAGATTCTGTGAGAGCTCTGGAGCTCTGCAAACTTGAGGAGTAAAGAGGCAGAACACCACACTCTGCTGGTGGTCCTTCCTATGTATTAGCTCAGGTGGGCAGATATATTGGTCTAGAAGCAAAGGGGGTGAGTGGCTCAGGATTAGGAGCATGTTTAACATCTTTGGGTCACTCACAATACCTGAGTTGTAATTAATTCATCAAAATATCCTGAATGATTGCTGAATGATCCAACACCAGTCTCCAAACTGTTATTGTTCTATTACACTTCGTTGCAGTAAGGTTATAAGTAAGTATAGATTTAGATCCTATTTTCTCCTGCATCTGTAGTTTAATTCATTGACTGGTACCTAATAGGCACATTGAATAAATAAAAGAATGAATGAACTCAATAAATATTTGATAAATAAATAAATAAAATGAAGGACATAGCCAAGTCTTAAATTTATGAAGTGTGTGAAGCACTAAAAACATCTGTATCTTCTTCATTTTCTGTCCCAAGGCCCATACAGGAGTTTGTATGGACCATGTACTCAATAAATAGTTGTTGATTTGCACTGAAGTTATATAGCCCCCAAATTAAATATTACATTGCAAAAATAAGACAGCTTAGTGTCCCCACAATTAAAGGGTGCCCTGGGGAAAATTCTACTCTTCATTCCTGAAAAACCATAGCTCCCTGTCCCCGTGGACCAGAAAGAACGGCCTTCTTCCCCACAAATACTCCCTAGCACCTATAGTCTTGGCTATGCGAGGGTCAGAGGTGGCCACAGCCCCAGTGTTCTCATTACAACCAACCAGAGGATGTCAGGGCACTTCCCTTCAGGTCTCTTATGCCTGTTGGAACCCTCACTGGGCTACATCTCCTGCTCTGTGGCTGCCTATGCTCCCCCTGCCTCAATCTCTCCATCTAATTCCTGAGAATTGGCCTCGGTGTAAAAGAAACTTCGAATACGTCCAAGAGTCAAGATGTGAGCAGCTGCCTTCAATCAAAACACACCCTTCTGTAAACTCAGACTAAGACAGACTTCCTGCAAAGGATGATCTGCCAAGGCTCAGAGGCATTGAAACACTCCAGGGAACTGCCAGTGAGCTACCTGAGGCTTGCCTTAAATTCCTACCATCATCACCTCTGCTGAAATTGTCCCACGTAAAGTCCCCACCTGCATTAATACAGCAGTGGACAGCTTGAGTAAACCATGTGGATCGTGGGGACAAAGCTGCTTCTTCTTTCACCGGTCCCTAAGATCAGAAATGCAGGGAGAATGGTCACTCCCAGGGCTTTCAAGATTTTATTGTTGACAAAGTGTCTCTATAAGTACGTAAGCCATGCCTAGGCATTCCTGAAACTTACCATGGCGTTTCCCCTCCAAGCTAACTGCCTCTTTATTTCCCGATTTTACCTTTCTCTTTGGGGGATCTGGCAGCACTTTAAATGCATTCACTAAAACACCCCAGGTTCAGAGTACATCCTTGAACATACAGATGATAACACAGAATTCCATTCTCCTTCTTGAACATAAAGATGACAGTATAGAATCCTCAGCCCAGGGCCTGGACCTGCGGTTCTCTCTTTTTCTCCATCTCTTAGACCCTTCCCCACATCCACCCATCCTTGAGTTTTTGGAACAGGAACATAACCACAGTTTTCTAAAATACAGACTTCTTGGGATTCCCCTAGGGAATGGAGCCTCCACATTCCAGTTTTTTTTTCCTGAGGAAGATTTGCCCTGAGCTAACATCTGTTGCCAATCTTCCTCTTTTTGCTTGAGGAAGATTTGCCCTGTGCTAATATCTGTTCTAATCTTCCTCTATTTTGTATGTTGATCAATGCCACAGCATGGCTGCCAGCGAGTGGTGTAGGCCCGCGCCTGGGAACCAAACCTGGACTGCCGAAGTGGAGCGCAGAACTTAACCCCTAGGCCACGGGGCAGGCCCCCACATTCCAGTTCTTAAAGAAAGTCACTGAAATATTCCTTCTGGCCAATCTCAACCCGTTACTCAGGAGTAAGAATAAAAACAGCTGATATTACTGAGGGCTTCCCCTGGGCTATACAGTTTATCTCTTAGAGATATGCTTTTATGTGCACTTAGTTCATGCAAAAACACCATTAAGTGATATTGTCACCTCCATTTACTCACAGGGAAAACAGCCGGATTAAGTAGATAACTCCACTAACGCTCCATTCGATGTGGTTGCTCAAGCAGCAAAGTGTCCTCAAAAACACTGGTAGTCTGCAGAGAAAGGGGGTATCAAAAGAGGTTCATCAAACTCCTGGGGCCTTGGAAAACCTGATCCCCAGAAGGGTTTCCAGGCAGAAGCAGAACATGTACCAAGACCTGGTGCTCAATGAAGTGAAAGGGGCCTGCTTTGGCTGGAATGGAGAGTGTCTGGACGGCTGGCAGGGAGAGAGAGCTGGAGAAATGGGCAAAGGCTGGCCCTTGCAGGGCCCTAAAGCACTTGTAATGGTTTCAGATTTTATCTCAAGGGTATTATCTCGTCAGAGATTGTTAGAGGAAGGAGATGTTCAATTTAGCTTTCCATTTTAAAAAGTTTTGAAATCTAACTTTTTAAAAAATTCAGTTCAGTGATGGGCTGGGGAGCAGATTGTCGGGGGCGGGGGGTGCAGATTAGATAGAGAGATAAGCAGTGAGCATGCGACCGGGCTTGGCCAGGGAAGAGAAACGGGTGGCTTGGATTCCGTTTGTTGCAGGGGAGATGGAGACAGGTGGACAGATTTGAAAAAGTTTATTAAAAATGCAGAACAGACTGGTCAATGAAGAGTGGGAGTGAGTGAGGAAGGACGAATCGAGAACGACTTCCAGTTTTCTGGCTTGAGCAGCTGGGAACGCTAAGGGAAGAGCAGTGAGAGGGAAGAAAATTCAGGAGCAGGTTGAGTTCCCGGTGCTAACAGGAATTTTGCAGGTAGGAGGGATTTGCCAACAGGGTTCAGTGCTGCAGAGAGGCTTCTTAGAGTTTGGTCATAAATGGGACAGAGTAACCATCATGCCACAATCATTTTAGGCTGATGCTGACCCCTCCTTTCTCATCATCCATCATCCAGTGTTGGAAAAATTTAAAATAAACTTTTATCCCAGGGTTTTTAAATGCATGCACAAGCTCACACATATAACACATACATAAAAAAATTACTGGAAGAAAATACACTCAGAAGTGCTCACTCTGGATAGTGGAGTTATGAGAAATTTTCTTTAGCATTCTCCAAAGGATTGGTGATGAATTTGTATTGGTAACATGATAAGTAAAAAAAACAATAAAAAGAAAACCCTAACTTTGAAGACTGCAACAATAAGGCTGTAGTTGAATAATGAGAACAACTTTTCCTTCTAGACAAGCAAGGTGCGTCACAGCTGTGACTTTTCTCCTTTCCGGCAAGTAGACAATTCTAAAGATGGTCTCTGTTTCAGATTATGATCAGCTGTCAGAGTGCATTGGCCTGAGCTCTCTTGGATTTATAAAATTACAAGAAAGGCTTTGAATTTCTAAACTGCTTCAGGGTCTTCTTCAAAGTTATTCAGGGCCTGGGACAAACTCCATTTTACCTTCCTACTTCCTCCCTCCACACAAATATTGCATAAATAGAATTCAATTTTTTTTTTTTGAGTGAGGAAGATTGATCCTGAGCTAACATCTGTGCCAATCTTCCTCTATTTTGTATGTGGGATGCTGCCACAGCATGGCTTGATGAGCAGTGTGTAGGTCCACACCTGGGATCAGAACCCATGAACCCCAGGACGCTGAAGCAGAGCATGTGAACTTAACCACTACACCACCGGGCCAGCCCCTAGAATTGAATTTTGATCATAATAATAACAGCTAATATTTATTAAGAGTTTACCATGTGTGGAGGTCAGTTCTGTATACTTTCCATGTAACCTTCATAACAAAGCAGTGAATTGGATATAATTATTTTTAAAGATGAAGAAATTAAAGCATGAGTGAAATGTCAGACAGAGAAAGACAAATACTATTTTATCTCACTTATATGTGAAATCTAAGGAAAAAAAATTAACTCATAGAAACAGAGAACAGATTGGTGGTTGCCAGAGGCAGGGGGGTGAGGGATGAGGGAAAGGGCGGAATGGGTGTAGGGAGTCAAAATGTACAAACTTCCAATTATAAGATTAATAAGTTCTGGGGATATAGTGTACAGCATGGTGACTACAGTTAACAGTCCTGTATTGCATATTTGAAAGTTGCTGAGAGTAGATCTTAAAAGTTCTCATCAGAAGAAAAAAATTTTGTAACTATGTGAGGTGATGGATGTTAACCAAACTTATTGTGGTAATCATTTTGCAACGTATAAACGTATCAAATCACTATGTTGTAAACCTTAAACTAACACAATATTATATGTCAATTATATCTCAATAGAACAGGGAAAAAACAAAACCCACAAACAAAACAAAAAAACAAACAAAAAGAAGAAATGAAAGCATAGCTAGGTTATGTGACTCGTTTAGGTTCACAGAGAGTAAGTGGAAAAACCAGGATTTAAATCTAACCATCTGACTTCAGAGCCTACTGTCTTAACTACTATACTGTTCCACTTCTGCAAGAAAACTGATTAAAATCCTCATTGGCTCAACAATGTGCTGGCCACAGCAGAGCCAGCAGAAATCAGAGTCCCTCGTCTTCAAGAGCTGAGTCTCTGGTGGTGGAGATAGTGACACCACTGTGTGGGGGATAGGGCTGTGGCAGGAGTCTGTTTCTACATTGCAGGAACGCAGATGAGGGGGACCTAACTCCATCTTGGGGCTCTTACCAGAGGAACAAATGTCATAGTTAAAACTTAAAGGACGAGTAGGAGTTATATCCCTATCTGTACTGTATACAAAGGAAATTTCAAGTTAGCCGGAAGAGCTGATATTGGTAGATGTGATCATAGCCCAGAAAAATATTGTTTCGATGGTGAGCAACACCATGTTGATTGCAATCCTACTCTGGAATTTATCACATGTATTGGAGATCTGGTCTGTTTCTGAATATAAAAGTAGATACTGTTTCTCTCACATAGACATTACGATAATAGAATTTTTGAACTTGAAGTGTCTGAATTTTCTCATTTTACAAGTGAGAAAATGAAAGTAATTTGAAAGTAATTACCAAAGCAGTTAAGTAATTTGCCTGAGACCACACAACTACTGGTTGGAAAAATGGGTCTAGAAACTGGGCTTCCTGTCTGGCAGGCCAGTCTGTCCTTTACTGAATCCCATCACCTTCGTGGCATGGCTGCGTCTATTCATGGAGGCGCAGCTGCTGTGTAAGGCTGTGTAGGTTGTTTACTGCACAAGAGCACCTGCCATGGGAGTGTGTGGGGGCTGAAGTCTACCCAGAAGAAGGAGCACCTTTTCCTCCTTTCACAAAGGCGCTTTATGGGCAAGCAACTGCCCTGTTGAAACTAAGGTAGCCCAGCCTACAGAAACACAAATTTTCTCCCATAGTGTATTAACACAGTGATATTTTCTGTATCCATGTGGTTCAAAGAATTTAGTGATTAGTGCTTTAGTGCCCATTGGCCTACAATAACCAGTTCTAGTAGGTGTGTTTCCAGCAAATTCTGTCAGTGTGGGACTATAGCAACTTCTCTGCCTGTCAGTGGGTCACAGTTGTGCCTTTTTGAATAAGATCTAGGGTGTTGGAGGGAAGAGGGGTTCTTCCTTGAGCGCTCCGTCTCAGCTCCAGGCAAGTGACTGCTCCTTATATCTAATCCTGCATTCCTTAGGGTTCCCCTTACTTCTTCTAGCCAATGCTTCGTTATTCCAACCCCTGTTACAGGTAATAGTTCTTTATATTAAATGCTACCTGTTCAAATGACTGTGTAGTTTTCTCTCTCCTGATCAAGCTCTCAGAAATTTCTCTACCAGCCAGACATAGCCTGCTTCCCTTAAGGAGAAGAGAAGAGATTATGGTCCTACCAAGAGCTACATGCTGGTTCCCCGTGCAACCTGGAGGGTCCATGTCCTTATAGATTAGCCAGGAGTTCATGAAGAATGAGTGTTACCCCTTGAATTTCCCTGAGCTCCCTGGCTACAACAGCAGAGAGACACGTGATGACATATATTTCATATGGTCAGTGCTGGTGGGTAAAACAGGCTTGAATGTACTGCTTATATATGTTTCCCAATACAGTGATCAGCTCTGTTTGGAGGGAGAAGGACGATGACAGTTACATGGGAAGAGACTCTTGAATCTTGAAGATTGATTGAGGCTTTGCCAGGAGAGTGGTGGGGAAAGAATATGCCAAGCAGAGGCAACAGGACAGACAGAAGCCTGCAGGCGTGGCAGGGCACAGCCACTCTCGGGGATTGTCAACCATACGGAATGGTTGGACATGGGTGGTAGCCCTTGTGAAGGGGTTTGACCTTATTCTGCACAGTTTTAAACACAGTATGGAGAAGAGTTAAGAAATGATTGTCTCCAGGCCCCTGTGCCTGGAGGGGATGGATTCCTACCCTAGGACAACACCAACGGGAATGGAAAAAATTGAGTTTAGACAAGATTAGAGAATCAGGTGGGTTGGCAGGATTTGGGACCCTTGAGGGCTAGTTATGAGGAACAAATGAGATAATGGTTGTGAAAGCACACTCTTTGAATGCTAATATACTGTAATGATATGAATGCAATTTGATTCTAAACATGAATAATGAGGTTCTATGCTCCTATATAGCAGAATTACCTCAATTGTTAGGCCAGATGACAGTATGGTGGTGGTAGCACCACCATAGGGCCAGAAATTTTTGTCTTGTGGGTGAACAGTCTTGTTATACATCTCAAAAATAAAGGCACTCCCTTCATGGATCTTTTTATTGCACGAGGTTATGTCAACAACTGTGACGTGATAATTATGAGTCCGTCATTTTGTCATCTGTAGCACAATTCAGTTGGGAAGCAGCACTAAATTCCTTGCTTTGAATATCCAGAAGGATCACTTAGATCTTCTGTCGGTCTTATTTATCGTGTTCTCTAGCTATGACCATTTCTATACAAATGGTCAACTGACCTCTGCTAGGGCAAGGCCTGTGCGCTTTCCTTACATCCTATCTCCTTAGTGATAATCTCCGCTCCCTGTGAATGCTGTTCATCCCATCTTCCAAATCTGCAGGGCCATCTTTGACAAAGTGGTTGTCAATATGCTGTGCCTGCAGGAGGCTGGGGAAGGCCCCTGTGCCTCCTGACACCCCCTCTTCCCCGTCTCTGAGCCTAATTGGAATGCATGTGTGAGGACTCAGAGGCAAGGTGAGAATGGGGTTGGGAGTACAGAGAACAATGCTATAATGAGACAGTTTATCAGTGACAAAGTTTGCCCTGGGCTGCGCACTTGTTTCTATTCTAGATATTTGTATGTGGACACCCCAAGGGTATAAAATATCTCTGGTCCCACTTTCTACTTATCATGGAGATAAACTCAAGCTTATCCCAAGAAAGAATCTCCTAAATTTCTGTATAATTACAATAATATGCTCCACAAATAAAATAGACTTTTCAAAGATCGGTTTCCCTTACTGCATCTATCAAACTAGCTTTTTGTGTCTTTGTTTCTAGTCTGGCTGACACTTCTCAGCCAGGGAAAAATAATATTCTCTCTCTCTTTTCTTCATAAAAGTTCCCTTGTGGTCACTGATATTAATGTCTCCTTCTTTTACTTATGCCTTTCTGGTACACCTTGTATTTGGAATTCTTTCTGCTCATTTTTATTATTTATTTATTTCAAGGTGCCAAAATTTTCTTCTGTGAATCTCAGGAGAAGAACTATTTCTGACAAAGCTTTAGCCAATGCTACTGTTCATTAGGTTTATAGTTCCCTTCTAAGGACTCGACAAGATCAGCGTTGCTGAGTTCACACTATGTTTCAAAGCCAAATAGATATTGCCAAATGTTATAGTGAAGCAGAGTGTCTGAAATGCATATGCAAAATACAGCCTCTGCTCTTGAAATGCAAGTCAGAATGTGATGAACAATAGAAGCAGGAACACAAAGGGACGTTCAGGTGACCTGTAATATGAGTCACTGCCCGGCCACTGACTTTGCAGGGAGAGTCACTGAGGCAAAAACTACCCTGTGCATATAATTATCATGGTTACAAAACTATTTAGCAAACACACCACTAGATTTTTGTCCCTTTTTCTTGTATCATTTGGAAGCATGGTATTAAAATTTCTTTAATGGTTTCCCAACTTGTGAGTGAAATTTCATGTGTAAGGGGTTTAAAGAAAACAAAACTCTGTAACCTAATTAACTCCAAATTTAACTCAACATTTTCCCCTTATTTACCATAAATTATCTTGAGGTTTAAAAAATTTTCAAATCTGTATAATGTTATGGGAATGTAATTAATCATCTGTAAAACATATAAATCTCCACAAGACACTTTGTCAAATTATCTCATCTCACGATCTTTTTATTCCACCAATTTTGCTTGGTTTCTGATTTCACTGAGTTGGGATTAAATCAGTGTGTTCCTCCCATTGCATAATTAGGACTGCTTTAAAACTATGTAATTACAAACCTCAACTGTGGATTGTGAACTCACTGTCATAACCACCATTAGCACAGTTTTAAGTTCTTCCAGAACAGTGGGGTATGTTAATAAGTTCCACCACTATATGTCTGCTATTGATTATCTGCAGCAATTATAGACTTGGATGGGATCCAAAACTAGACACAGAAGCTGGGAAAATGCCAATGTTTTGTGAGTCTAAAGGAATCCTTAAGAAAAAATTCTTTAAAACAATAAAACTATGGAAGAGGTCATATAAGATTTTAAAATTATGCAATTGCAGGCTTAATTTTATAAATGGGTCCAGTCCTAATACTTTTCCTGGAAGAGGAAAAGTATTTTGGATAGTTATCCATTTTAATTTTGACTACTTTTTACAGAGTGAAATTAAAATACTTTATGAAGGTGTTCCAGAGCCTTATTCGACAGCTTCTGCTCTATTCACTCCCATTGCTCTGCCAGCCCACAGTCACCTCCTGTACCATAAACCTCTTCTCAAGTCCAAGTTCCCAACTCTCTCTTCACTGAAGTCTGGAGATGGTGGGCCCCCCTAAAACTGATGCAAAGTCTTCCTTATCCGGGAAGCTCACCCTGATGAGACTTTGGTGACATACTTCCCAGTTCTAAATACACAACAAAAAAGCCTTTTTATGATTTTTTTTTAAAAGCTCACATATTTTCTCTTTTAATGTAAGATGTTCATAATCCTCATGTAAACAATTTTCTTTGGAGTGAGTCTTTGGTATGTGGAAACTCATGTACCAAATGGTAAACTCTATTAATTTGCTGGTACTCAAGCTTGATTCGCTAATTGAAATCCATTATAGCCATTTTCATCAAGTTTCTTTGTTAAATCTCTTTAGACAATCAACATCCTTGCTATTTTATAAATTACTAATTTGAAAGAAACAAAAAGCTGCCTCTCTCTGTATAACAAATTCAGAAGCATCAATCAAGTTCTTGCTTGTAATTATCTAAAAAAATATATACACTTTGATCATTGTAATTTCCCTGCTATGCATTTCTCAATGTTTATAAATGAACTGAATTGCAGTGGGAAAAGATCCCAGTGGATCTTAACCACTACAATAACTCTCTTGTAATTTGTTGAAAGCAAGTGGTATTCGTTTACTCTTTTACTTGAAGCTCATAACAAAAGCAAGCAGGTAGATTTTTGTTAAGAATCTTCAGGTTGGAGTCTAAAGCCTTTGAAACTAGATAAATGCATACCTCAAACTAAAAAAATAAGCTTTTGAAGCAAAGAGATGGGAAAAACACCGGCTTTGCACAAACTAAGAGTTCAGTCCATCTGTTCGAGTAAGTGTTTTCAGATAACTGTTAGTAAGATTAACAATGGATACTGAAAAGAATTATTACTAGCATTGTGACATTCTATTTTATGAAGATGCACTGAAATAAAAAGAGAGTTTAGGAATAATGAATTGGTATCTCTCTCTCCCTTTCTCGAATTTGATTAGTAAATAGGGACATCCGGCTAACTGGTTCCAGTCTGGCTGTTGCTAGTTTCTAGAAATGTTCCCCTCCCTGCAGCTTTCCAAGAGTATTATGTTGTGTGGCAAATGATTAACTCTGTCACCTTGGATTTTGCATGCTTTTAAGTATGATGCGCTTCAGTCTTGCAATGGAAAAAATACAAAAGTCGCCTTAAGTCTTACAGTGCAGCAATTTTAATAGTCCACGTTAAAACAGGCAGTACAGTTGTGTAGTTCAACATTAAAAGCAATCTTGCCCTACTTGAAATGCTTCTACTTAATGCTTGCTCTCTCCCATCCCTTCACTTAAGGTGTAAGTCTGCAGAAGGACTTCTAAAGTGCGTTTCTCAGGCATTAAAAACAGCATCCTGGTTTGCTTTCCAAGAGCAAGTCCTGAAGCAGAGCAGGCCTTCCTCATTTGAGAGGCTGCAGAGTTCCAACTGAGCTACCATCTCTTAGAGAAGTACCCTTCTCACTTCTGTAGGTGACACAAGGGCTGGGGGCCACAGAAGCTTTTAGAACAAAATACTTATGCCAACTTCCTCTGTGGCAGGTATCTTCCCTTACCACGAATAAATATTTAATACATCCTCGAGTCATGAAACACGGAAAACTCAACTGACACTTCAATTTTTAGGAAAATAAAATCGTGGAGGCCTTGTGTGAACGTTCTGAATTTGGTGGGATGAGACACATGGTACAGGGGCGGGTCACAATTCTCGGGTTTAGCACTGGGGGTTGGGGAGGTGGGAAGAGAGACAGTCCTGGAGCGCCACGGCTATTGCTTGTCGTCGTGGGGGTCACCAAGGAAGCCCGCCTCCTCCGGGGACCTGACTCCCTCGGGGAGCAGAGTGGCGCGCACTTTCCTCTTCTCCTTAAAGCGGCCCGAGCGCGAGATCTTCAAATTGCGGCGGCTGTTGCCTGATTTCTCCCCGCACAACTTGTCTGGCTTGTGGGGCTCGCTGGCGCCCCCGAGGAGATTGGGGTGCTGATTTTCCCGGGAGCCGCTAGTCCAGTCCGGGCTGGGCGGCGTGGGCGGCGCAGGCTCCCCGGGGCCAGGCTGGGCAGGAGGCTGCGCTCCCACCGTGGCTTCCTTGCCTTTCTTCCTGCTGTTCGTTAGCGATTTCCACCAGGGGCCCGAGCTGCCCGTGCCGCTGTCGGCCATGGCCGTCCGGCCAAGGGGCCCGGGCGCCACGGGTCGGGAAGAGCCTCGCGGCAGCTGCCCCTCTCTCCAGGTGGTCCCCGGCGTCCACTCCGCCCTGTCCCCGGCTTCTCGCAAGCAGGCTGCGGGGTGGGAGCCGAGGCAGCGGCCTGTGCTGGGGAACAAAACAAAACTTGGTTACTGGGTTTGTCGAAGTCCCGTGCCCTCTAATCCCGTTTCCTCCCCTTCGCTTCGCCTAGCTGGGGATTGGCCGGGATCCGAGCGCCCGGAGCCGCGTAGCCCTCAGAGGGCACCGCCGTGTCCCCGAGGACGCAGGCAGCCCAGTGGCCTCCACGGCGCCACCATCTGGTCTCGAGCCTGAGTCTTGGCACTGCCCGGTCTCAACCTTTGCCTCACCGCCAGGGGAAGTGCAGTGGTCAGCGCGCGAGGGGCACCCAAGGGAGGTTCCAGGGCATCTGGATTAACCGCGCCAGAGGGGCAAAATGGCCTGTCCTGTCACTCTGCCTGATGGTAGACGGACGCCCAAAGGTGACCCACCCCACCCAGAACAACCTCTCCTTGGATGAGCATCTGAGAGAAGGGTGCCCCGAAGCAAGAGCGTCCCCGCTATAGGTGAACAATGAATATTAGACCTCTGTCGAACAGTTCCGAAATTTCCCTCAAAGGTTTTTGCTCCATAGACTTCTGTCCCAGGATCCTTTTCGATGTGATTCTTCAAGGGAATTTACATGCCATTGAGAGCGAGGGACAAGCTCATGGTGTTTTCTTTCTTTTAAATTCTGATTTTGACATAACTTCTGCCTTGTGACTTTCAGAAAAGCATGTCTAGATTTAACTTCCCTTGAAAACCGCCATCCTGCTCTTTCTTTCATTCCCCAGAGGCCAATCTTGTGCCTCTTTGAAGTTACCCCCGGCCGACGGCTTAGATGAGGCCAAACGGCAAATGTTCTCTTCCCTTAGCTCTGTATTAAAATATGCACCTAGTCTGTTTGTACTAGGCAACTCAACGCTAGAGATTTTTAGTTACAAATTAAAGGCTTTTGTTCTTTTCCTTGTGCAATTCCCTCCTCCAAAGGAGAGAGCACGCGCAACCAGGAACTCCAGTTTGCTTCTTCCCAGCTTTTAAAACCGCACTCTGAGGAGCGAAAAGGCTGTGTATTAGCACTTAAGGTACTAATATCGGAAGCGAGACTCCTCTGCCCACTGTCTGTGCTGGGTCTACCCGCCACTAACTCCAAGAATGCGTAGGATTCGCCTGCGCCGCGGCTCTTGCCCAGGTTTCCGCTGGGCTCCTTCCCATCCCACGCGCCCGGCGCTCCTGGGAGTCGCCGGCGCGCAGGAGAACGAAACTTCAGCGGTGTTTGTGTTGGAGGTTCTTCTCCCCGAACCGCGGGGAGAGAAAGTCTGAGCGCCTACGCGAGGAGGCGCGGTGGCCTCCGGGGCGCGCAGAGACCGCCGCACCGGGTCCTCCCAGGACGCCCCGAGGGCACACTCGGGTTGCGACTACAAAACAATAGAAGAAAACACGGCCAAAAGTTCTTTCCGTACAAAAGGCACCCACACCCTCAGGCACAGTTTGCAGTTGAGTTTGCAAACATCCTGCTCCTTCTACTTTACAGATAGGAAAAGCACCCCAAGTTATTCACTGGTGGGAGTGGTGGGATGACCTGATGCTGCTTTCTGTCTTCTACCCTACACTTTTTTCTCCACAATCAACTTTGTGTGTACGGAAGGGCTTTCGCACGAGCTGCGCAAGGAAAAGATCGCAAATGACGCAAATGTACGCAGAGCACCTGAGGTTCGCAACTTCTCCTCGAGCGCCGGGGGAGCACCCTAGGGTGACACCCCGGAATGGGCTCCGTCTTGGCAGGATCACCCTGATTGCTCACCTGCTCGGGCTTCCCAGGACCCCGCGGTTCCGCGCCGCACTCGCCGCCGAGAGTACGGAGCGGGTGCGCTTGGGACAACCTAGAAAGCGGGGGCGCGGCGTCCCCCTGCGCGGTCTTCGGGAGGTCGGGCTTCTTTCTGGAAGGTGGGCCTGCCGAAATCTCCGCAGTCCCGCTACGCTGATTGCATTGCTGTTGCTGGTCTCTCCTGGCGCCTCCAACTTCTGCCCGCCGCAGCGGCGGCGGCAGCCCCGGGCTCGCAACGCGGTCGGCTCCAACCGGAGGGCGCCGCGGCGAGTGGCTGCGAAGCTCACTGCCCCAGGTGAATGCCCAGGCAGGCTCTCCCGGTTAGTAGCTTTTCATTCTCGGGCGCGTCCCTCTGCCCTGCTAGCGCCGCCGCGGAACTGCCGGGAGATGGGACCCCGGCTGCTCACTCCGGTGCATTGAACCTTCCTACGCGTCTGTCCTCGGCGCGGGAAGGCATCTGCCCACCTGCTGGTTATTCGCCAAATGATTCAGGAAACCAGAACCCCAGTACAGCGGGAAGAAAAAAACCCCCAGGAGGCGGCCACCGCTGCCACAGGTGTAGGTAGGAACTTGCGTTCCCGCCCTCCCGGGGACGAGATTGGATCAGGTCGCATACGTGGCGCCAGCCTTGGGGTGTCTGATTGGAGAAAGGCTGTGCTGCGCCGCTCACCCATCCGACTCCTTCTCGAAGAAGCAACGTTGGAAGAGACGGGAAGCCGGGAGACAGAGGTGGGCTGTGGTAGATAAATGTCGCCGCAGCTCTCCCTCTGCTTCTCCCCTGATTTTTTTCCCCTTCCTCTCCGGGTGCCCAAGCATGGCCACTTAGCTCTAGGGACCCCAAGTTTTGTAACTCACATGAGCTATTTCGTACCCGGGCAAAAGGTTGCGGAGTTTCGGCGCCCGTAGTTGAAAGGCTATAATATTAACAAGTTTGCCATGTGCCAGCCAGGCGCGGTTCCAAGCGCTTTCCGTGGATTAACTCATTTTTTCCTCACAGCAATCGTAGGAGGTAGGTACTGCTATTACCCTCACTTGACAGGCATGGAGATCCTAGCACTGAAAGGTTAAATGGTTACCCAGGGTTGCATGGTTGGGACGTGGCAGAGCCGGCTTTGAACCCAGGAGGTCTGACTTCAGCTCCCGCGGTCTTAACCAGCACGTTATACCGCAACCTGCCCGTCTTGGGCTCTTAACACGACTAAGTGAGGACGTGAATTTCCTTCCCTCAGGTCTGGATGTACGCCCCACCCGGGGAGTGCAAATCCAGCCCTGAGCCGCTGCAGGAAGTGGACCAGGGAAGTGCTTCAAGGTTCAGGAGGCGTTTGCTCCCAGGCACGTATCGGTGCTTTTTATTGGTTGGACAGAAAGGTATCGACATAGGGCATTTTCAGTAATGAAGGCAGAGGTGCAGCCTGCTTCATATTCCGGTTTACTCTTCTTTTTCAAGCAGAGCACTAGAACTTAACCACTACAGCACCGGGCCGGCCCGTCAAAGAACTATAACTCCTCTGAAGGACTGAGCACAGAGCAACTGAGTCTGAGCGTCTTTGTTCTGAGGACGTTCTGAAGTATAAAAGTAGTGACAGACGTCCTGTCTACCTCAAATAACTTACAATATAGAATTAGCAGAAAGGAATTTTTATAGAGTATTTCAATGCATGAGATATAAAAATATTAATACTGTATATTAACTTCTTAGTTGGCGTTCTTGGATTTTAAAATGATATGCACAACAGTGTGTATTTGAAAGTGATGCATTTTCATCTATTTATTGGGATTAGTTTTAGAGAGAAAAAGTTCTGTGATAGCACCAGGACTGAAAAAAGACAGACCACCCACTATGAGGACGGGACAAGTCATCATAGTGCCATCTCATTACAGGTGAAGACACTGGACTAAGGAGGAGGGCCCTTGTCAAAGGTGTCATCCCCACTAGGAAGTTGGGGAGCTGGGTTGCTACACTGTTTGTTGATCAAACAGATGAAAGAATGAAGATGTTTAGGGAAAGAAAATTAATACTGCCAAATAGCTCCTCATCGTGTGTGATTTAACAAAGGGGCAGCATTTTGTTAATAAATGAACACCGACTAACCGCTGAAATGAAAAATGCATTCTCTTCCATCCCTCCCATTTATATTTAACAACTTGGAATATTTCTGTTATGTTTCATTGATTTAATGATAACACCTTACAAATAACCCTTGCATGCAGTGAAAACATTTCAATGGAGACATGAAAACGAAGGAGAAATTAGGCAGAAGGGACTAGGGAGGTGGGGAATGGGTGAGCGTTCCAGAAGGAATAGCATGTGTAAAAGCTTTGAGGTGTGAAGGAGCTTAGGATTTTTGAGGAGCAAAGAGAAGGCCAGTGTGATCTGGGTACAGAGAGTGAGCTGAAGGCATGCAGGAGATGAATCTGGAAAGGTGGTGTGACCAGACCATTCAGGACCTTGTCAGTCATGGTAGGATTTCTGAACAGAATCCATTGAAGAGGGAATGACATGCTAAGATCTGCATTCAAAATATCCCTGTAGCTATAAAGAGTAGATGGTAGAGGGGACAGGTGGGGCTGCAGGGAAACCTGTTAGGAAGTGTTGGAGTAGTTCAGATGGGATATTTTGATGGCTTGCAGTAGAATGGTGGCAGAGGGGGAGGTGAAGAGAATTAGACATGTGTGAAAGAGATTTTGGAGGTAGAATCAACAGGACTGTATTTCATTTAATTCATACAAAAGAGGAGCCTGAGTCTAACTAGAGGCTTAAACAGGAGATATTTTCACAGCTTTCCTTGTAACTATGGGTACCCACGGGATCCAGTTCTGACTTATGGAGCCATAAGGAAGACTTCTGGAAATGTTTCTTCCCTGGATAAAGGACAGAGCCTTCTGAGAGAAGGACACCTTTTGCTATACCCTCGATTCTTACATTTAAGTGCAGTGTGAGGATGTGATGTCTGACGCTGCAGCAGCCATCTTGCAACACTGAGGCAGGAGGCGTGGGAATAAAAACCACTAAGCCAAGGATGATGGCGCGGGAGTGTGAGCAGTGTCTGGGTCCTTGATGGTACTGATGAGCCCGTGAAAGAAACCTGGAATCACCTACCTCCAGATTTAAGTTTGGTGAGATAATATATATTCCTATGATTTAACCACAGATTTAAACACAGTTTTCTGTCACTTGCAGCCAAACACATTCCTCTTTGATACAGTTTATTACAGTTGCATAAAAAGATGATATTGTTCAAAAGGGAGAAAAGTAGAGTTGTCCCTTTTTTCTAACCAATCTGAAAAGTTCTTCGTGGAAGAAGGAGGATTTAGTGAAATATTTAAGTGATGGGAAAGTTTTTAGAGGCAAGGAATTCATCTGTAAAATAAGGCATTTTCACTGAAAAGGCTTGGAGTTAAGGGAGTGAGTAGATAAGGGTACATGCACAGTGCGTGGAGGAACAAGTCCAAAAGGTGAGGGTCATCAGATTATCTGAGACGTCGCAGTAATTTGACTTTTAAGGACAGAGTTTTAAAACAAAACAATTAAGAGCTATTTTCCTCCAAATTTTGAATATAGAACTGTTTTAATCTATAAAAATTTGTATAACCACCCCCATGCAAAAAAAAAAAAAAAAAAAAAAACCGGGGGCCAGCCCTGTGACATAGTGGTTAAGTTCGCACGCTCTGCTTTGGCAGCCGGGGGTTTGCAGGGTCAGATCCTGGGTGCAGACCTGCACACCGCTTATCAAGCCAGGCTGTGGCAGGTGTCCCACGTATAAAGTGGAGGAGGATGGGCACGGATGTCAGCCCAGGGCCAATCTTCCTCAGGAAAATAGAGGAGGATTGGCAACAGATGTTAGCTCAGGGCTAATCTTCCTCACCAAAAAACAAAACAAAGCAAAACAAAACAAACCCCAAACCAAAGCCAAAACACACAAACCTCACCCAAAGAAGGTAAGTGTTACATATAACTGTGTTCTGTGACTATTGACTTAGGAATCCCATGGTTGGTGCGTAGGGATGACATGGCTGGACCCACACTTCCATGCTGGTGAGCTGGACATCATACAGTGTAGATGCAGTTAAAGGTTGATTTATCTATCCAGTGAATAGCAGATGACTTTTAATGTTACAGAATTTAGATGTGTTTGGATTGGCAATGCTTACATTTCTTAATAATATTTTATCTTGTCATTGTTTATTTTTCAAAAGTTTGTTGTTGGTTTGAGTAAGAACACTTTATTTCTTTTCCTTTTTTATATTAAACTGCTTCTTTCTCAGGTGAACCTTTAAGTGCAATAAATGATTACTCTCAAAGGCAATAGAGAATGAATTCCTAGAGAGCAAGATTCACATAGTAGAAATTAAAATAAGAGCTTTAGATGTTAAACCTGGCATTTGCAATCCTAGCAAACCTGGCATTGCATCGGAGGCTGAGAAATTGATTATCTTCCTTTAAGGCATTTATAGTGGGAACTGGGCAAAGGAAAGCACACAATGAGAAAATTTAAGAAACATAGCTAGTCAAAATGAGGAAAATAGAGATCACTTACATTCCTTTCACCCAAGGATAACCCTGGTGAATGTTTGGGTATTTGTCATTTTATTCTTCTTGCCCTCTATTTTCACGTTTACTCCTTTCATCTTTTTCTTTCCCTTCCTTCATTCCCTTCTTTTATGGACTCTTCCCTTTGAAAATTAGATATGTGTCTCCCTTGGCCTTTTCCTTCATAGTCACCAATGTACTGGTAGTTTAATATTTATTTTCTCCTTTCTGTGTAGTCACACCAGTGTTGTTGGATTTAGTTTATAAACTTTTAGAGAGTGGGCACTGCCCCCGTGCCTGAAGTGGGAATCCACTTTTTATAGCATCTCATCCGCACCTCATCAAGTTAACATGAATCCATATCTAGACGTCCACAAATTATAGTCACAAAGTATTACTGACCATTTCAGTTTACTTGACCTAAGCAAGGCTGGTTTGTACAGTGCAGCCTCTCTCTGAAATTCTGTCAACACCAGCTGACTCTTCCTAACTCCCCATTCCTACTCCCTTTGTGGATCTTGTTTCTTGGTATTCTTATATATTATTGTATGCTCCTCATTTTCCTTAAAAAAATTATTTGTAGGAAAATTTAAGTCCTAAGACAAAGGTGACTTTAGAAAGGATTTTCAAGAGCTTAGGGGTACTGCTAGACTGGCCTACTTTACACTAAGTTCATGGCTTGAGGGTTTTTGGACAATAAAAACAAGAGATTCATGTAAGCCCATAGTGATACCCTCTGGAGACAAGTCCATTTGTTATTTCCCTCCCTACCGCTCAGATCTTTTCTGCTCCAAAGTAACTTAAGTGTCCATGCAGACTTGTGGTGGTGGGCATGGGTATAGTTTACTTCTGGGCTGCCCAAACCCTGGCCGTTTGAGGCCTACACTTGACAAGGGTAGGATCTCCTATTAATTGCTCTTCTTTGGATGAGTCCTATGCTTATAATTCTGTCCCTTTTTCTCCAGGAGTCTATCAAAACTGAAGTTGTTTTGGTCCCCAATTGTTTTCAGCAGAATTCAACCACATAACCTAGCTTGCCACTGACAGGAATGAGTGTGTTTTGATTATATTGTAAATTGCTTGGTGTTTGTCCCCACAGCTAGACTATAATTTTCATATTTATTTGTTTATTGTCTGACTCCCTCACTAGAAAATGAGTTCCATCTCATCTAATGATCATTTACATAACTCTTCCTGTATACCCGACACAGTTCCAATTGCTTTATAAATATTAACTCATTTAATCCTCCTAAAAGCTCTGTGAAATAGGCACTATTATTATTATAGATTAGGTAACTGAGACACTAAGAACTTAAGTTCCTAAGGTCACACAGTCAGTAAGTATCAGACCAGCATTTGACCCCAGGAACCTGGCTTTAGAGTCCAAGGACCTGACTAATCACTGTGCTGTGCGTCTCTCCATGAGAGATAGGATGTGTCACTAACGAACCTTTAGGACCTGGCCTGCTGCCCAGCAATAATCATTCTTCATAATGTTGAATGAGTGAGCATCAGATGCATAAATACGAATGCTTTGTTGGTTATAATATGACTGACTTGTAAAAAGAAACGTAATAAAGTGGCAAAGAAATAAAATTTCAGTTGGTCATTACATGTAATAATAGCCTGATGTTCTTTAATTTTGAGATGTGACCAGTAGGTGGACCAAATTATCTGATAAATTTTTGTTTTTGTTGTTACAAAATTGGAAGAACACTGTCTTGTTGCAAGATCCTTTGAAGGAGGTGGAGTTAGGTGGTAAGATACAAGTGGGGCAGAATAACGTAATACTGAGATTTTACTAAATATTGCACTTAGGATATAAATGAATGATCTAGAGGACATGACATCTCAGGACAAGGCTCCACAGCACATCCTGACTCTCTCAGGAAACAAAGATAATTCAACTTTATTGTTAGAAAATCATTGATGTAAATAAAAATCATGTGTTACCATCCAAGGTAATGTTCTCTGGCTGGTCACCTGGTTCCAGGTCAGGGCTGGGGTGAACTAGCTCCTTTAAAAGGTGACCTGCTATCTGCAGTAGTTAATTTCCCTCTTCCAAGGATTCATTCGGTTATGCTTCATTTGCCAGGTTATACTTTCTCTTCTGTGGTTTGTCTGTGTGTCAGTTCGTTATGTCACATGTGTACAGGTAGAAGGTGGATATCTGATGGAAGGGTAACATGAAGCAGGAAGTGAATCTTTTGGTTTCCTCACCTGCATCAAGGCCAATGTCAAACTTACGTAGTTAGAAATCCATAAGAAATAGCTGCTTTCCTAAGTCACAGGCCATCAGGGAAGGTGCACCAAAGTTTGGGGACTCAGCTCTGCTCAGTGCTAACACAGGTAATGTCACACTCAACATGCCCACTTAGTGAACGTTCAAGTTTATCCATTTGATGTAATTTCATTTCCATAGTGGGAGAAACTGTTTCAGCTGCAGCTATAAACCTTTTATAATAATGGCAATTTTAAAATTCTTACTACAGGCTTTTCACTTTACTGTGAGTTTATCCAAAAGTGGAGAGTGTGCTTTCCACTTTTTTAGTGGCAAGGACTACAAGTCCTACAGTTTTATCTTAGAAACTTGAGGCAATTTGCTCAAGGTCACAGGACCAGAAGAGGTGGAGTTATTTTGATTCGGCCTGAGTTACTCTGTCCCTAATACAATGTTTTTCTAATATTGCTGTTTGAATCTCAGATTGCCTTTTAGTTAATCATTAGATCAATAAACATTTGTTGATATCAAGGCTATTACATCAAAAGAGATAGTCATACTTTAAAAATTCTAATTAGGTCATTGTCTTCTAAGTTTCCCAGTTAGAACAGTGTTCAATTATATGTGGTTGCTTAAATATTAAAGCCCCATGGAATCACAGAGCACTCAAAGCTCAAATTAACACTGGGAATTGTAATTATATACATTTCTTATGAAAAGACTTGATGATCAGTTTGAATTACTAGCTGTGTAGCTTTGGGAAAATTATTTAATATCTTTAGGCTCCGGTTTCCTTAAATGTGAAGTGCGTATAAAACTATCTACTTCTCTGGGTGGTTGCCAGGATTAAAGTAGACAATACATTTATTAAAGTCCCCAGCACAGTGCCTGACACATAATAGGCACTCCGTAAATGTTCGTTTCTCCTTGACTAATTTCTTTCATCAGCTGTGTGGGAAAATTATGTGAACAAACTCTACAAATCAATCACTTCCAAGTGTTGTTTGAAAGTAATGGTAGAGAGTCTTAAAGAGCACTGTCATTATTGTTGGTTAGGGCCAGTTTGTCCCCCCCCGCCAAGAACATCATGTTAAAATTTACTGGAGAGTATTTAATATACAACAATTTGCTATGAATCTAACTTTTTTCAGGAACACACAATGAATAAATCAAATCAAGCAGAAGTTTTCTGTATGTGATTCAAGAATGCTCTTCATCCTTTCAGCACCAAAATTACATTACCTGTAGTTAAACGAGGAAGTGTGCTCAGTTAAGCTTGAAAGCAATGTTACCAGAAAAGGATTAACAAATCATAAGACAGAATCCTTAGAAGTAAGGTCACTACCAGCATGTGGCTAGAGCACAAGCCAAGGAATATGTTTAATACGTGCTGCTCCATTAGTTCCTGGAATCTTAATATATAACCTGCATCACTGAATCATACCTGCTGGAAGGAAAGAACAGGAGCATCGTGTCTCTGCTATTTTAGACAACATGGCACCATTTCGTTTTTTTGAAAATTAGTTTTTTGTTTTATTAAAGTAATGTATGCACATAGTTTAAAAGTCAAATGTTGTTACAGGGCTTATAGCAAATTACAGGGATTTCTTACCTCATTTCTTCCCTCAGTCCTCTTCCCCAACCACCTTCAACAATTTTGGCTCTTTATTCTCAGCGTTTACACATCTCCATAATTCTAAATAATATGTATATTATGCTCTCTTTTGGTTTATCAATATCAGACATTCTCTATTAATTTCCTATTGTGCTATTTGCAGATTTAATTATCTTGTTCCATCACGCCTTCTGCTTCTCCACGCCCATATTCCCACTAGCGTCGTATTACAGCCTCTGTTTAATTGACTTTTCCGTGTTTATATTATTGTGCTTATGTAAATATTGTTTGGGCTAGGCATTGTAGTGTACAGATGATGATATTTGCTTTCTTACTTTTTGTGTTTTCCTGACGTTAATAATGGCCTTTTCCCCCCTTTCAAATCACTTACCTTTTTTCCTATTTCTAATTTTTTCTATGCCTTCCATTGGCTTCTTGGTACACTTTTCTATAAGTTCAATCGCATCAATGGCATGTGTTCCATTTTGTTTTTCCTAAAAATATCACTCCTGGACACCTCCTTCTCCTTCAGTGTGGGCTGACCTCTCTCTGGCCTGCTGCACAGCCTCCCCTGGGAATGCCTTGCGTTGGATTCTCTGTTTTCTGGATTTTGAGTCTCCTCCTCTTGGTGGACTCAGGTGTTTTGGGGCAGCATGTTGTCAGATGGTGCAGCAGCAGAAGGCATGGTGGTGGCAGTCCTCAGTGTGGTTGTCTCTTTAGCCTCACAGATCTAGTCTGGACTGTTTGTCCTCCATGCCTAGCACACAGCTGTCCTCCTGGGGTCTCCCTTTACCCTTATTCTGGAGAATTCCTCCCCCCACCCCAACACTTGGACATCCAAAGGCACAAAATGAACCTTGACCTAAACATCACACAATATATAAAACTATAAACCATAAAACTTTTAGAATAAAATAGCTAATAAAACATCTTTGGGACCTAGGGCTTGGTGAAGAGTTCTTAGACATGGCTAAAGGCACAATCCATAAAAGGAAAAATTATTAAGTTGGACTTCATCAAAACTAAAAAAACTTTACTCTGGAGAAGATTCTGGTAAAAGGATGTAACAACAAGCTACAGACTAGGAAAAAATATTTGCAAACCACATATCTGACGAAGGCCTTGTACACAGAATATATAAAGAACTCTCAAAATTCAACAGTAAAAAAAAAAATCCAGTTATAAAATGGGCAAAGACATGAACAGATGTTTCACTAAAGTGGAGATACAGATGACAAATAAGCACACGAAAAGATGTTCAATATCATTAACTATTAGCGAAATGCAAATTAGAACCACAGTGAGATATCAATATGCACTCATCATAATGGCTAAAATAGGAAAGAATGAGAACACCAAATGCGAGTGAGGATGTGGAGAAACTGGATCACTTACACAGTAATGGTGAGAGAGTAAAATAGTGCGCTGCCCTGCAATACAGTTTGGTAGTTTCTTAAAAAACTAAACATAATGTTAAGAAACATTTAGTTTCTTAAAAAACTAAATACGACTTGGCCATTGCACACCTGGGCATTTATCCCAGAGAAGTGAAAACATATGTCACACACAAACCTGTACGTGAATGTTCATAGAAGCCTTATTCATAATAGCCCTGAAGTGGAAACAACCCAGATGTCCTTCAATGGGTGAATGGGAAAATGAACCGTGGTCACTCCACACCATGGAATACTTCTCAGCAATAAAAAAGGAGCAAATTCTCGATGCATGCAACGACTTAGGTGAATCTCCAGAAAATTATGCTGAGTGAAAAGAGTCAATCCCCAAGAGTTATAGACTGTTTGATTCCATTTACACAACATTCTCAAAATGACAAAATTAGAGATCTGGAGGACAGATATTGGTAGGCGACAGGGATAGGAAGTGGGATAAAGCCGGGGCCTGGATACAAAGAGACAGCAGGAAGGAGTTCTTTTGCCGTGACAAATTGTATCTTGATTTTGGTGGTGGTTACACAAATCCGTATGTGGGATAAAATTGCATAGAACTACAAACACACACACATATGCGCACACAGGAATGTGGGTTTAGAAACTTGTGGAAACTGAGTAAGGTCTGTGGTCTTGTAAACTGGTCAGTTTCCTGGTTTTGGTAATATACTGAGTTACATAATATGTCACCACTGGGGAAGCAGGTGAATGGTACTTTGGACTCTGTACTTCTGTCTCAACTTATAATTATTCAAAATAAAAAGTAAAAAAAACCTAACACCTAGAGGAGTGAAAAGCAGGACTGTCTGCTGATGGCTCCGGGGCTGCTTCTCTCTCCTGCAGTGGCAGGGACTGTGCCTGAACTTGACTTCTCACTGGACCAGGAGGCTCTGAGAATTCCAAGTGCTGGGCAAGCTGGAAGTTGAATCTAAAATTTTTATTCCTCTCATACAAGGCCAGTCTCAATTTTTGCCTATAAAAAGAAGTGCTGCAGCCCAACTCTAGTGGTGTGTCCATCTGGGTCTTTGCTCAAGATGCCTCTTCACTGGGCACTCAGGGAAGAGAACTCCGTTCCTGCTAATCCTTCTCACCATGAGTTGCAAGTGAGGCATGTTGTATGCCCAAGCCCTTTGATCAACAGACCCGAAGGCAGGAAGGGAGACAGCGAGCAGATAAATGGGGGAAGAGCATTCCAGTCAGAAGGAAGAGCCATTGCCAAGATCCCCAAGGCAGGAGTGTTCCCAGCCAGGTTGAGGAGCAATGAAAGGGCCTGAATGAGTCTGAAATGCAGTGAGTGTGGGCAATAGTAGTAGGAGAGGAGATCAGAGAACTTATGGAGGTCCAGAGAAGTCATGTGTGTAAGCCTCGTGGGCCACACTGAAGACTGGCATTTATTATGAGTGAGATGGGAATGGAGGGTTTTAGGCAATGAAGTGATGTGATCTGGCATATATTTTAACAGGAGCATTCTGCTTGCTGTGTGGAGATAGACTCTTGGGGGTGGAATGGGGGTGGGGGGAGACAAGGGCAGAAGCAAGGAGCTGAGTTAGAGGCTGTTACAGCTTTTCAGTGAGAGACAATGGTGACTTAGACCAGGGTGGTAGCATTGGAGATGGTGCAAGTTACTCCTTCATATTGCATGAACTTGAAGCACTGGTAGTGTTTTTAAAAACAATTATAGGGTCATAATCTGCCTATTCTTTTGTTACTCAATATTGAGAACAATTTCCAAGTCAATAAATATTCTTTTTAATGATTGAATAGTATCCACTATATACCAATACCATGAGTAATTTAAGAAATCCACTATTGATAGGCATTATATTATTTTTCCGTTTTTCTGAGATGATGAATTCTGGAACAAATTGAGTGACCTGATAGGCTTTGCCAGTGGATAATAATTTATCAGGTGACTCTGCACTTCTCATTTCCTGCAGCTAGGTAGTCTATTTTAAACTGCCTAAATATTTATTTGTAAAACCTACATTTTTTCTGATTGTCAAGTAATATTTTATTATTTGAAAAGTTATATGTTATAGGATTTTAAATGAGACTTTTCTTGTTGTCACCAAGTTTCAGACAAGGCCTCAAGGACTGAGAACAATAGATGATAATCCAACAATGTAGGGAGTGCTAAGAGAGCATGAAACATTTTTTGATCCTTAGTTCCCCACCCACTTTGAGGGTATATAAGGGGAAATAGAGGAGTGAGCAAGAAGCTTGATAGGATTTTTTTTAAGAAAGAATTTTTGGGGTACTGTGGCAATGCTCTGTGATGAAGGGAAGTCCAAGCTTGGGGAGTTTAACAGAACTCTTCTGAGAACTTGATGTGTGTCCCCCAGAGTTTCGGGACTTGGAGAAAGATACCCAACTCATGCCCAGAAGAGTGTAAAGGTAAAAGACTTGCTGATGGTGGTAGGGTGAGTAGAGCGGGCTATGGTGGGAATGAGCTGCTCTCTATCAATGGCGTTGCAGAGGTACATGCATTGTTGTGGCCAAGTGGAACCCTAGGAAGGCTCAGATGAGAAAGGGACTCAACCTAGGTTGGGTGATTTGAGCAGAGACAGGTGTTTGGGAGGAGAGTCCTTTGGAAGCCAGGGCTGTGAAGAGAGTTTAATGAAGCCTGTAGGAGGAGGCAGTGTTATGTGGGGGAACCACAGGGAGCTCTCCACTGGAACAACCAGATAGAAGGAACTTGGTTCCCCAATGAGTAGAGCTTCCATATTAGACCCATACCTCCCACCTGGAAATTTAGATCAGAGAGAAATAAACTTCTATCTTGTTTAATCCATTGTAATTTAGGTTCTCTGCCACTTGCAGCTGAAATTAATACTAACTACTAATCTTATTCAAACTCTTTCAGAGAAAAGAAAAATAGAGAAAGCTATGCAACTCCACTTATGAGACAAAAAATCAAATGGGGACTATTCAAGCAAAGACGATTATAGATCAATTTCACATATGAAGCTTGATGTAAAATTCTAAAAAATAAAAGAAAGAAAGAGAAAGAGAGCTAGATGTACAATTCTTTAAAGCATCATATTAAAAAACATATTGCATATGACCAGGTAAAAGACTTTCTAGGAGTATAAGGGTGGCTCAACATTAAGAAATCTATTTATGTACTATACCATTTTAACAGAGTGAAGGGCAGAGTAGGAATAAGATTTCAAGACCTATTATAAAGTCATAAAAATTAAGACAGTTTGGTATTGGTGCAGGGCTAGGTAAAATGACTAAGAGATCAGAATAGAGAGTCCAGAAACAGACTTATACAATTACGGAAATTTGCTCTATGACAAATTGGAGAGTCTCATCCATTTGGGAAAAGACGGTCTATTCTAGAGCTGTTCAACAGAAATATAATGTGAGTCGCGTTTGTAATTTTAAATTTTCTAGTAGCCACATTTCAAAAAGTAAAAAGAAACAGGTAAAATAAATTTTAATAATATATATTATTTAAACCCAAATATCCAAAATATTGCTTCAACATGTAATCCTTATAAAATTATCGACTTATTTTGCGTTTTTTGTACTACGTCTTGGAAATCCAGTATGTATTTTACACTTACAGAACATATGGATTTGGACTAGTCACATTTCAAGCACTCAATAGTCACATGTGGCTAGTGGCTACACTATTGGACAGCATAGCTCTATTAAAAAATGGCACTAAGATACTTCGTTATTATATGAGAAAAAAATATATCCCTAACTCGAACTTCCAGACCTAAATGTGAAAAACATAACTTGGACACTTTTACAAAAAACTTGGAGGTTAGGATGAATTTTGTAAATAAGTTACATAAAGCATAAACTATAAAGGAAAAGATTGAGTATACTGGGAGAAGATGTGTACAATGCCATGACCGATAAAAAAATAGTTTGGAATTTATAAAGAACTCCAACAAATCAATAGACGTAGAAAGAATTCAGTGGAGAAATGAAAAAGCTTATGAATGGCCGATTCATGGAAGAGACAATTAAATGACCACGAAACCAAAAAGGCACTCAGCTTCAATAGTAATCAAGGAAATGCAAATTAAAACAAAAAGACATGATATTACACCAAGATGTTAGCAAAAACATTTGTTGGGTAATGCCAAGTGTTGATAAGTATACGGAGGAACGGGAACTCTTAGACACTACTGATTGGTACAGTCACTTTGGGAAACATCTAGCAAAGCTGATGGCATGCATCATCCGTGATAAGGCAATGTCACTTCTAGCATATGCAGACTTTAATCAAAATGTTCATGGAAATGCTGTTTTCAATAGAAAAAAAAGAAACAATCTAAATGTCTACCACTTGCAGACGTGATACATAACATAATAAAATATTTAGAACAGTTAAAATGGATGAAGTAGATCAGTATGAATACATTTCAAAAACATCACATGGAGGAGAAAAAAATAAGTTATAGAATGATAATGTAGAGTAAGGTACATTTATGTAAAACATGGTATGTATTGAACAAATGTAGTAACAGCGTAAACTGCCAAGGACTGGAGGAGAAGAAAGGAGAATAGGATCAAGCCCTTTAAGTTATTCAGAATTTTAAAATTGTTTTGGTGCAATGCAGGTATGGCAGATGTGAAGATTTTAAAGAGCTGAGTGGCGGAGTCATGGGTGTGTTCATCAGGGACCTTGGCGTGGGCAGTAGATCACATGCTAGCTGGTTTAAGCAGAGGGATCTGTTACAGGGCACTGGGTAGCTTACTGAATCTTAGGGATCATTTGGATTTGTTGACAGATGGCATTTGGAGCAAGAGTGGATGTGATTGCCGAGCAGAAAGTAGGGTTAGAAGCAGCGTTGGAGTGCGTGCCGAGGGACTTGGACAGTTATAGAGGGAGGAAGGGCAGAGGAGCCTGAGCAGAGGATGCGGGAGAGGGTGTTGTCACAGCAGCCAAGAGAGGGCTTTGAGAAGGAGGGCGTGGTCAACTCTCCCGGCAATGAGAAGCCAAGTAAGCTGACACCTGAAGCCGCAGGGTGGCTGGTGGGGCTCGGGGAGAGCACCGGCGGTGGGGTGCCGGAGCACCGAGGCTGACCGAGTGGTGTGAGGGTGTGTGACGGCACCTCCATGCCTGCTCCCACGCCATCTGGTCCCAGTGATAACCCCGTGAGGTTGGTGGGTCGAGCAGGCAGGCAGGCATTAATTTTCATGTTTCAAAGGGGGAGAAACCTGAGGCTCAGAAATGTTCAAAGCCTTGATCTGTGCCCGAGCCAGGTCTTGGTCTCGTGGCTCTAAAGCTAGTGCTCTTGTAGGGCTACCCTGCTGCCATTCCACCACACCACAGCAAGGGATAGCTGTGGCTTCAAAAACTCATTGGGCAGTAAACTGCTAAAATCCCCATGGTGAATTTGCTAGGCAGCACTAAGGGATGATGCCTTATAACTGGGAAGAAAGGCTATCAATGGTCTAAGAATTCTCATAAAAGTTTCCCTAAGCTGTTGAGATTTTAGACAAGCATTTGCATGCTTACTCTGTGCCCCAAATACTATATTGAGTGCTGTACATAGATTATCGTATGCCTCACGATAAACTTCTTGGACTAGGTACTGCTATTAGTTCATTATGATGATGAGGAAACTGAGGCTTTAGAAGTAAAGTAACTTTCCCTAAATTACACTCTCAGAAAGTGATAGAGCCAGGATTTAAACAAGGGGGTTGTCGAGACCCAGCATCTGACTTCCTCATGTCTACATTGCACTAGATCCCAGCCAAAAGAAGCTACCACTTCCTGTGTAACCTGCAATTGAACTAGAGCTTAGATCTTCAGATTCTCCAAACTGAATTATTTTGAGGCTTAATCATTCCTACTAGATAGAAGGAGAAAGAATATGGTGAAGATTAGGTGAGTTAAGGATAACTAGTTCTAAGAAAGCTTCAGTAACTGAAGGGTTCAGATATTGGGCAGAGCTCTGAATGGTTGACAAGAGGCAATATGCATCTTCAGATTCTCCTGCTTCTAGAATGACCCCTCCTCCATCGGACCACAGTGTTACAGGACATTTGAGTATTTGTAGAAGGATTATGCCATTGATTTAGAAGAGGTTTGAGTGCCTATAGTGTGCTAGGCACAGTGCCAGTTAGGGGCTGGGGTAGAGTAGTGAGCAAAGTAGACCAGGTTCCTGCCCTCATGAAGCTTACAGTTTAGACAATATTATATTAGAGATAGAGTTGGTTCTATGGTTATGGGGTTGAGGCCCATAGGGATCTTGGTCTATGTGTGTGGAAGGTCCTATGCAGCTTCTGAGAGTTTGAACACCCCCCCCAATGCTGCAAAGCTGTTGCCCCCTTCTTTGTTAATAAATCCTGATTTTCTTCATATATCCAAACACTTTGGAGAGAGTGGATTTAGCCCCAGTTCAGGCGAGACCCTGATTGTTCTAAACCAGTACTTCTGAAATTTATCCTGCATGGCAATCACCCGGAAGACTTGTTAAAGACAGATTGCAAGGCCCCAGCCTCAGATTCAATGAGTCAGGCCTGAGAAGTTGCATTTTTAACGAGTCCCAGGTCATGATGCTGCTGGCAAAAGGACTACATCTTGTGAAACACTGATCTCAAGTGATCATGATTGGCTCATTCTTCTTGCTCTTGACTGGTTTAGCCAGAAGCATGTGAAGCAATTCTGGCCAGTGAGTTGTGAGGGGACATACGCTGGGGGAAAGATTTCCTGGCTGTTGAATGGGACACACAGGAGAGAGACATTGTCCTGCTTGTCCTGGCGGCTGCCTTCTTAAAACTAAGTGAATCCAGCCTGAGGAAAATGCCAATGAGCCAGGATGGTGGAGGAGAAAGAAAGACAGCACCAACCTTGGAGATGCCCTGCATCTTCTTGTTGAGATAATTAATGTCCTTATCCTTTAAGCCCTTTGCATCAAAGTTTTATGTTATGTGCAGGAGACATTTTCCTGACTGACGAATCTACTGCTTCTCATAGGTTAATGATGGTCTCCTTATTAGTCAGTCAGTAATCCACGCTCAGGAAGCAGTCCTGTGGGCTCTGGTACTATATTGATCTTGCCACATTGGGACTGTTCCTGGGGTGGCGAGTGGTCACCTTGAACCATTCAAGAGTTACGACCCTGTTGGCTCATAAAGACCTCATGGGTTTTAGCAGTGACTCCCTGGAAAAGAACGCCATGCCCCTCTCTCTCAAACACATGCGTGTGCATACACACCCACACCCACACTTACTCCTGACTTAGTCCGTGGCACTGAGTTTCTGGCCTAATGAGGTCTATTTTTGTCTTGCCACAGGTCGTCCCTGCTTAGCCTTTGGAGTCTGAACGTCTTGCCTTGGTGGGCTATTTGACCTGCACTTCTGATGCCTGAAGACCCATGTTGCCCCTGATGGGAATGCCCTGCTCCAGTCCCACGCCTCCACATCCTCCACACCTGCCAATTAATGGACTGACCTGGGCTTGCCCCACCTGGCAGGGGATTGGTTTTGGAAGGAAGGCACTGTGCACAATAATTAACATTTGTACATTACTATACAGTTTATACTGAGCTTTCCGTTCCCACATTCAGGATCTCAATGGATGCCTAGAAGCACTCTGATGGGGAGGGGGAACAGGTACTCTGTTATGCTCATTTTCAGATTGGGAACCAGAACAAACCAAGATTATACCCATTTTACAGATTAGGACATAGAAAAAACCAGATATCATGCTTAGTAACCAGAGTGATCAACAATCTATTCCAATAATACTTGTTTAACTCTTTAAGAAGATTTTGAAGTACACAGTTTTTTTCAAGAAAGTATGTTAAGGTTATAATTTTTTGGCAACAATGAAAAATTTGCTCCCATTGATGATTTACCATACATATGAGGTTTATAAGCCTATGAAAGGAGAGCTTCATCTGTTTTTCTGACTAAAGATTTTATCTTTTTTCTTCACCCCTATTCACTCCTTAAGGTTCAGCCTTTCAAGAGCCTGAAAAGCTCTTGTTAAGTTACAGAGGACTCCTTAGTTGCCATATCCAAAGGGGACTCATCACCTTGTCACCTTGCAGCAGCATTTGAGCCTGGTGGCCCCTCCATCCCTGAAGTTCTGTCTTCGCCCGCGTTCCTCTTACACTCCTGACTCTTGGCCTCCTCCTCTGGCCATTCCTGACCTTCCTCGCCAAGTTCTCTAACTTTGCCTGCTCCTTAGATTTTCTTCTTACCCAGAGACCTATTATTGGTCCTCTTTGCCTCAGCTGTCCATACAGTCTGACCAGGTCATAGCTACCAGCTCGTTCTTCTCTCTTGAGCTCCAAAACCATGTGTCCAGCTGTCTACCAGGCTTTTTCACATGGGTGTGCCATTAGCACCACAGTGCATCCCGAAAACTGGACCCTGGTTTCCCCCTGCTGAATCTGCTCCCCTTCCTATATTCTCTGATCATGCTAAATATTCATTTAGTTACAAAAACCAGAAACGGGGGTATCATAACTCTCTCCTTCCTTTCAATCCTGGCATCAAATCAGTAAGTCCTGACAACCTCCTTAATATCTCTCATAGCCATGACTCTTTTCCGCCCCTCCTGTGGGAGCCAAGTTCAGGTTGTCACTGCTTATAACAGCTTCCTGATCAGCCTCTGTGTCTCTAGTCTTACGTCCTCTAGACTATCCTTCACCAGACAGATCTTTCTAAGTTTGACTTGTGCTTGGCACACGAGGTTCCCTGGCACAGGCCTGCTTGTTTAATCTCATTCCCCCTCCTCTTCCCTCACACTTCATGTTCTCATTAAACCTAGCTCTTCATAATTCTCTTAACTTTCCGTGCTTTCACGTGTTTACGGCTGGCACCTTCTCTGCCCAGGGAAGCCAGAGAAAGTCTCAGCAGGGAGTTGAGACTTGCAGGATGAGTGGAGTGTGCCCGGCCAGCACATAGTACCCTCAGTTCTTGATCTCAAGGAGTTTGCACTTCAGTGGGTGACTTCGTGATCTTCACGGTACTTGGTGGTCACTGCTGGATTAGAAGTATGTACGAACTACAGTAGGAAGGCAGTGAAGGAGGTCCTTGAGTATGATAACATCTTTTCAACTTAGGAAAAAAAAAATGATGCTGGCTCAGGAGACCCTCTGTATTTTATTACATTAAAATGGACCTCATTGGCCCTCTCCTCTTTCTCTTCCCCTCCCTTGAACGTTGGTGCTTCAAAGAACTCTGAATCGGCTCTCTCCTGTATTTCTCTGTTCTGTGTCCCTGATACTCTCATTCAATCCCAGGGTTTCAATTGTTACCTATGGGGAGTCACTCCCAAATCCATCACTCCAGTTAGGGTCTGTTAATGCAATTGCTCATGAAACATCTCTGCTTGGAAATTTCACAGGCATCTCTATTTCATCATGTTCAAAATGGAACTCATCATCTTCCTTACTTTTTCTACCCCTCCTCAAGGGATGGAGGCATGTGTTCCTAGCTCCTCTTTTTGTGTTCATTTCAGTAGATATTATCCAGTTGTTAAATTAAGCAACAAGGGAGTCATCCTTGATTCTTTAATCCAATCTATAATGAAACTTTTTCAACACTACCCCCTAAATATAACTCAATTCTGTGTATTTATCTCTGCCTTGTAGCCGCCCAATCCTGGCTACATCACCTCGGTCCTATACGGCAACAATGAACATCTGACTCCCGGCATCTACTCTCACTACCCACATCCACCCACATATTCTCTGATGGATCCAAAGTCAAGTAACTGATCTTTTGAAAATGTAAACTAGATCATGTCATCTGTCCCTTGAAACCAATTAATGCTAAAAGTAATGGGGTGCCCTGGATTGTATCCTGGAGCAGCAAGAGGACATTAGCGGAAAACCTGTGAAATCTGAATAATGTCTGTAGTTTAGTTAATAGTAATATACCAATGTTGATTTCTTAGTTTTGAATAAATGTACCATGGTTACATAAGATGTCAACATTAGGGGAAAGAGGGTGAAGAGAACACAGGAATTCTCTGTACTATCTTTGCAACTTTTCTGTAAATATAAAACTATTCCAAAATTAAGTTTATTTAAAAAAACATTAGTAGCACTCCTTCCCCTGATGTTACAGTCCAAAATCCCTAACATGACCAGCTTTCTCTCCCAGCCAGACTAAACTTATCATTTCATTCTCCCAGTGAGATTAGCCTCCTTCTTGCCTCCAAGTATTCACAGTGCCTGGCCCGTTAATAAATGCTGGATAAATAATTGTTGAAAATTAGTGAGCATTACATTTTTAAAATCAAAAGATTGACTATAAATTTGGGGATTGATAGATCTTGGGAAACTGTAAGCTAACCAAGTAAAGTGTTCAGGAGGAGTCAGGACAGCCCAGGCAATACCTCAACTCGGAGGTATGTTGCTTTCTATGCTCCCTTTACCTCCCCCTCCCTCTGCCCTTCCAGGCTGCTATCCTTGAAATTCTGCACCGGCCCCCTCCAAGCTATGGAGACCAGGTGCCCGTTTATGTTAATGGGAGAAAGAAAAGGGTCCTCCTCCCCTCTTCACACCCACCCACCCTGCCCCTGTCCCACCTCCCGCAACCTACTTGTGGATATTTTAACAATGAGTTTCTGGAAACAACACTGCCTCCCTTCAGGTCTAACTACTAGAGTGCTTCCAATGACAGGAATTTCAAGCCAGGTAAGAGGAGCCATGTCAGGCTGCCAGATGGTGGGGGAGATAGGCGTGGACGAGCAGGCTTGAGACTAAAGTAAGGTAGAGAGGATCAAGTGTTGCAATCACATTCGAGAAAAGGAGTCAAGTGAACCTCATTACACATTATAGAGCCCTGTTATAATATCTCTTATTATTATGTGGACTTGGATTTAACCTGGGACAAACCCTTTTCTTCTCATGCTTCTTCCTTCCCACCCCCACGTTATATCCTTTCCCCTTCTAAGTCATCACTCTTAAAATAATAATGATAATAAAAAATAACTATTACTAATTACATTCATTCTCATTTCATCTAAAATTTTACAGTTAAAATATTTTCCCCAGTTTTTCAGATGAGCAAACTCATTCCCAAGGTCATATGCAGCTGATAACAGGCAGATCTAGGATTCAAACTTGAGTCTTTCTGGCTCCAAAATTCTTGTTCTGCTCTCCTGCAAGTGGCTGAGGGTGATTTGCTCTAAACACCACATCTCTCAATGAAGGACATAAATGCAATAGGTCTTAGAAAAAGTGAAGGTGAAGCTTTAGAATCCTAATTTCAAGCCAGCTCTCCAGGAGGAAGCTGGAGGAGGGGGTGGGTCATGAAGTGGGGACTTAGTGGGATGTTTCTGTTTTCTCATCGTGTTTTGGTGATGATCGAAACTTTACTGCCAAAATCCATCTGGGAACAGCATTTTGAATATTCTCCCCACCTCACCCGCCACTCCCTGACTACCAGTTTCTTTTGCATACTCCAAAATGATACACAGAAGAATTTAATACATTTAATGCTTTTCTTTCCATTTACACTATCATAAATTACAAAGTATTGTTCACTTCACAAAATAAAACCATTTCCAGATAATTTTTTGACAGTATCAAGAAGTACATAAGCTACAACAAACAAATCTGTACAGTTGGGAGGAACAATACTAGCAGGGAACAAGCAGAACCATTTTGACCCCATGTGCCAACCAAGTCCATCCGTATAGCCCTTGGGACTTTCCAGGACAACACGTGCAGTGCCTCCCCCTTTCAGCTCACTTATCACATAGTAATTCTCTTCTGGTCACTCCAAAACAAGACGAGTGAGTAATTACATGAATCATCTCAGACAATCAGAGGAAAAGACATTGTAGTTGGATTTAAGGAAAAAATCTAGATTTACCGTTTTTGATGTTTTAAATATTTTACCTATATTAAAAAATATAGAAATCTTGGTGTGAAAAGCTCCTGCTAAGATAAATATAAACAAAAAGATGGAACTATGGTAACAAAATCATATTAAATTATTACCCATACAGAGCTACTTTTATCAAGGAGGAACAAATATTTGTAAAAACCAAACTTATTCATTCTTACTTTTAAAAATAGGCTTTGTAAAACAAAAATGAAAAAAAAATCAACAATATTATGCAGATTCACTTTTCATAAATACAGCAATGTGGAAAAAATTCAAATTGCCACTAACAGATGAATTCAGAATGCTTGCTTGAAAAGAAAAGAGGAAAAGTGCTAACTTTTTACATGGCCCAGATACAACCAGCGTTCCCAAATCATTTTATGTAAAATGACTGCACACATGACATGGAAAGACTACGACCAATTACAAAACATACTGTGGGATTTCACAAAGTTTTTATGGAAAGAAAATTTGTGGATGTTTCAGACCATCCTACAATTGCTTTTAACATACACCCTATGATAGCAAAATGCCAGCGCTTAACAGCAAAAACTATCAAAAGCAGGGACACGGGTGGCAGGTGAAATTTCATTGAAAAGCACTATAAGGACAGAGGTATGTCAAGATAATACTGCATTCATGGTAAACCTTTTCAGGGCATCACAGCAAGAAGGCAGGATAAGGAACACAGGGTAATAATCAATGCACTGCATTGAGTTCTATTTGCTAAAATAAAGTAACATTCTTGCAGCTAAAATAAAAATACATTTTACAATATAAGTTTCATTTAACATTTAACATATAGAATTGTCTTCTTTTTGTAAGTGGAAAATGTATAACTGTAACAAGTACCTCTATGAATGAAGTTCCCTTTCATTACTGATAAGACTGAAATTTAAAAGTCTACATTGCTTTTTAATAAGTTAAAGAAGGATTTATTATCACTCTTCCAGCAAAACAGACATTCATAGGAGGCACGGCAAAGACCCAAGGCGAGGGCTTTTTCCCTACCCTCACTCTCGCTGTTCTCACATGGAGGCGAGTGTCTATGAGACACAGTAGCTGACTTGGCAATCCACCGTGGTCCAGGAAATTCTGTCACTTGTTTGGAAAACAAATCAAGAGTAAGAAACGTTTTTATTCCTTTAGCCTTATCAACTTAGAGGGGGGTGGGGCCATTCAGCTCATTTCCCTGGTGGATTAAAACAAAACATCTTCATTTTCTATTAAAATCTGCACAATCAGCTTTTGGTACCGCATGTCATGGAGGGTGGTGAGGGTGCTGTCCTCAGGGGACCTCATCAAGGTGGGCCCAAACACGATCCCCAGATTTTCAGCGTTCATGAAATTGTCCTTTTCATTCATAGTCACCCTGCAAAACAAGCAAATACACAGAGACATTATATAGATTTGTGGACGAATTTACATACTTGATTATGTACGTGTGCCCCCAAGAACTTCTCTGGTTTGGGAAATTGCAAAAGAAAACTGAGAATCAGAATTACAGAAAAGTATTTTTAAAAAGGTAATTTTTTAATTTTTTTTTTGGTCTGTTTTAGATTATTGACATTGCCTTCAGCCAGTAGAAGTGATTTACTAAGTAAACCTGGTATAGACACAATCTTAAAATTAGAAAATCAGTTCTTCTTACTAAATAAATGTGGAACTGTCATTTAGGGGATATTGGTTTGAAGACGCAGCAGATTATTAGCTGGCCTATAGTGCATACAGATTTTAGTCTAGGCTTGTACAGAAGTCTTTTTTCTCTCTTGTCACTTCCCACTGGTCTATATGCTGGTGAGCAGGGAAGCTGAGGGCAGATTCCCTGTCTGCTGGCAGGGCTAGTGCCAGAGGAGAAAGGTTCCTTGTAGGATGGGGCTGCCGTGAGTTTTGGAATAGTTAGGCCATTATCATGGGACACAGGAATGGCTTGAATGTGGCCAAATGGGAAAGCAGTTGAACATTATTTCTAGTTCCCACAGGATGAGGTCTGGAGCAGTAATTATTGTTGGAATTGAAAATCATCATTTCAACATCCAGATAATAACTGCAAAGTCTTTAAGAAAGAAATTCAAACTCTAATGTTGGCTTAATACTTTCCTACTAGAGTATAATTACAATCTCCCAGATTCTTTTTTTTTTTTTAAAGCTTCAGGGTATAGTTGTGTATCCTAGTTGTTAGTTCTCTATGTGAACCGCCGTCATGATATAAAACTGACAGATGGGTGGTGTGGTTCCACAACTGTGAAATGAACCCAGGCTGTGGCAGTGAGAGCACCGAACCTTAACCACTAGACCACCAGGGCTGGCTCTACAATCTCCCCAATTCTTGCTTTAAGGAATTTAGGTTTTAGGATGTTCATAATAGATCTAAAAGGGAATAGGTTCTCCAAAGCAGAGCAAAATATGATGAAAATATGTTTAGGTTTTGCACAGAAGGCCACATCCCTTTGTGTCTATTCTCTTGGAGCCAATTAAGATTAGCCATTTAGCATTATTTTAGGAAGGTCAACTCAGCTTGCATTATTTTCATGTTGCAAAGTTAGGAAGGAGGTAGGAAAGAGGACATTTTCACTAGCAAATTGGTCACATCTCTCCATTAAGTCAGGCACCATGACTGACCAAACAAGATGGCAAGCAAACCCTCCATGACAAAAATAATAAATTATTGGCATTTAAGATTTAACTGGGACATGTCAGTATTTTTCCTGATAATGATACTTTGCCTTCCAAACTGTAACAAATGGACACTGAAAGAAATAATTTATAGCAAATTAAAAGCCAGGCTGACATTTACCGTCTATACTTAAAAATTACTCATATTCTTAAATTCAATAAATTAATCAAAATGGGAATCTTCTGAGCTAAATATTACATCTCTGACCACCTTGAATATGAACAACAGTATTTATATGTTTTATAAGGTAGAAAAATAAACACCTCAGCACCTGTTTTTATATAGTATTCTCAACTTGCTTCCTTTCCCTTATTAAATGGATTTGTCAATTGGTCAATATAGACAATTCTTAGTTCATTTTATCTAAGAATGGGCTGCTGCCATGTGTCTTCCAAAAACACAGAGGAAGGCACACAGAAGTGTGTCCTGGCCCCTCCAACATCTCAAAGACCAACTCATTGACCCCAGTACACATGTATGGTGAAGGAAAGAGATCTATGGTTTAGGTAAAAGAGTCTGGAACCAGAGGCTCTAGTGTTCTGTAAACACCCAGAAATCTCCATCTGTCTCGTGTGCTCTTATACAGATAAGCCCTCTGAGGCAGGCACCCTCTGAGATGGCCCCCAGTGATCCTGCCTCCTGGGATTCATAGCCTTGGGTAATCCCTTCCCCTAGTGCATGGGCTGGACCTAGTGATTTGCTTCTAACAAACAGAATATAAACAGTGGGAGGTCACTTCTGAGATTAGGTTACAGAAAGACTGTCTTTCATCTTCAGTGCTCTTGCTCACTTGCTCTGAGAGAAGTCAACTGCCATTTTGAGAACTGCCTTTGGAGAGACCGACGTTGCACGGAACTGAAGCCGGCCTCCAGAGAACAGTCATCAAGAAAGTGAGGCCTCCAGTCCAACAGCCTCTGAGGAACCAAATCCTGCCAACAACCACATGAGTCAGCTTGGAAGTGGATGCTTCTCCAGTCGAATCTTTGGATGAGACTGCAGCCTGGCTGTCAGTTTGACTGCAACCTCATTATAGACTTAGAACCAGTGGTACCCAGTGAAGCCACACCTGGATTCCTGATCACAGAGACTGTGAGATCATAAATGTTTATTGTTTTAAGCCATTAAGTTTATTTTTTATTTTATTTTTTGTGAGGAAGATCAGCCCTGAGCTAACATCCATGCTAATCCTCCTCTTTTTGCTGAGGAAGACCAGCTCTGAGCTAACATCTATTGCCAATCCTCCTCCTTTTTTTCCCCAAAGCCCCGGTAGATAGTTGCACGTCATAGTTGCACATCCTTCTAGTTGCTGTATGTGGGACACGGCCTCAGCATGGCCAGACAAGCGGTGCGTTGGTGCACACCCGGGATCCGAACCCGGGCCGCCAGTAGCGGAGCGCGCACACTTAATTGCTAAGTGACAGGGCCGGCCCCTAAGCCATTAAGTTTTGGGGCAATTTGTTACTCAGTGATAGATAACTAATACATCAAGAAAAACAAGAGATCAGTATGGGAATGTGCTTGCCCAGAAGGCAGGCAGGCTCAGGAGTCTGGGACTGGAGTGAGCAGAAGGAGAAACAGCAGAACACAGAGTACAGGGCTTGTGTGGGAGGAAGAGGCAGAAATAGAGGCAGTATAGACAAACGGTTAAGACATGGTATAGGCTCTGGATCAGACTGCCTGGGTCTCAATCCTGGCTTCATCTCACCTCTTCACATCAGTTATTTAACCTCCATCAGCTTCAGCAATCTCACCTGTATCATGAGGCTCCTACCGGTACCCACCTCACGGAGGTAACATACATAAAGTGTGTGGAGCAGCTCTTGGCACAGAGTGTTCTAGCAGTCATGAATGGGGCTGGCCTGGAGAAGGCAGCATAGTTCACTTTAAGGGAGTGTCTGTCCACTCAGTGGGTTGCGGAGGAAGGTTGTGAACTCTTCCTAATGCAGTAACTGCCCCGGGGCAGATAGGGTTTGTGCAGGAAATGTAAAGGAGGTGTCAGCTTACTTCTTGAGGTGGATCATTAGGTATCTGAGGGTCTCATAGTGGGCAGGAGGCAGCAGCATCAGCACTTCATGGACTGCTTCCAGCCTCTCATCTGCGTTGGCGATTTCTGTGAAGATCACACATAATGAACGTTAGTACAGTGTGGCGACCTTCAAGTTTTCAGAGAAGTAACAAGAAGTTTGGTTTCTTCTGGCTACAGATGGAAGGGAAGTCTAATAAGTTCATGCAATTTCAGGTAACATTTCACTTAAAGTAATCAGTTTGTTCATGTCTTGCCTGTTCCATAAAGGGGTTGAGGCTGGGAACCACATGCATATCGAATATCCACTGGGTGGGTGGGAGGAGGCTGGACATGGTTCTTGCCCTCCAGGCATCTGTAGTCCTGTGGATGCTTACTGGCAGCACATGCACAAACTGTGCTTTGCCCATCTTCTGAGTGCTGGATTTGCTAGAAGTCTCACTATCACAAGCTTTCATTTAAACTGGACCACACCTGGTAGTGTTCTCTTGAAGTTGTCTAATAAGTCTTTCCCTGGCAGGCTTCCATAACTGAATACACTTTACAATGCAAGGGCACTGGCAGATGAGCCAGCCAACTCAGCCTGCATTAATAGCACTTTTCACCAAAGTTTTGGCATGGTTAACCCTGGTGTACAGCCCAGGTTAGGAAGTAGACACTAGGCACATTAACAATGGGAGGAAGCATGCAAGCTTCTGCTTTTCAGGTCTCTAGTAGGTACTGGCAGCCATTCAAAGACAGCTCTCCCGTCATTCCTCTTGGGGTGCAGGGTACTCTGCTGATGGAACCTTCTCCACCCAGGACTACCAGGACCCAGGAAAGAATGCTCTTACCAGGGAGTAGGGCCACAGCTCATCTGCAAAGTGCATCTTGCATTAATCCCAGCCTGCCCACGTATCTCCCCAGCAGGCATCTCATTACTATATTTAGCAGCTCATACCTTTAAAGATTAAATTTTTTTATAAAAACATCCTCAAAGTGTGCTTGAATTCTATGTCATGCATTCTAGCATCTGATCTCCCCTTCCTACGTTCCTGGGCAAAGCGTAGCACACCCTGCCCCTGCCCACTATGGTCCTCTCTCCTGACAGCAGTAGACCCAAGTGCCAAACACCGAATGAGCAACCAGGGGCGGATGCAGGACAAATGCTGATGTTCCACTCCTAGCCCTGCGAGCTCAGCTCTCCAAGCCTCGCTTTCCACCCTTGTAAAATGGGATTAAAATATTTGCCTCGTTAGGTAAATTAGAAGATTAAACTAGAGGATATTGGTGAGAGTTCCTAATATAGGAACATAGTATATTCTCAGTCTATTATTAATTTTGAACAGCATCAACGGACAAAACTTGGGATATGACTTTAATTGATTAGCAGTGGGACTTTGCCTAATGGATGAAAGTAGTTATAACTATCTACACAGTATATTGAAGAAAATGTGACCTTTTACTACAGAAACATTCTTGCTTTCAACATACAAAGAGTAGGCCTGGCTGTGCTGCTTCCCAACCTAGAAGGAACGATGGGGAGAGACAGAACTGCCTGGCACCCAGCTTCAGCCAAGTAGAGTTGGCTTGGTACTGGTTCAACTCAGCTGGTGAGCTATGCCTGCTTTTCTATTAACTGGGTACCATTGTGCCCTCACTTGGCAAAGCAAGTACTCACGCAATAATTCAAACAGTTCTGAGTTTTAATTTTCTTGAAGTCAAAAGCATTGTACTTAAAAATTTGGCACAAACAAAAAATTAGTTCTCAGTACTTACTTGCTGCTTCTATAAATTTGGAATAGGTATCGTAGGTGATGACAGGAATGGGTAAGTCTCTGAAATACAGTTTAAGGGCTCCAGTGATAATGTTTATGTCTGGATAGATGTTGGCAGATATATCTGCCTTTTCACCATCTGAAAAACAATCAATGATTCAATTCCTAATTAGGACCTTATTTCACCAAGTTAAAGCATGCCCAGAAAGAAAAAAAAAAAGATCCAACAATGAATGCTCCCTTACAAGTCTCAGCTGACTACTTTGGCTTCTAATAACACGGAGATGCAGGAAGTAACAAAAAGAAGTTTGGTGAGAGTGACTTTGGGTCTGACGGTAAGTGTAGCCAAAAGGGGAGTGAAATAGACTTAAAATAGTTCTTTGGGTCCCAGCCTCTCGTAATTCGCTAAATAGAAATTTAGCGCAGTCATTCATACTCTAGACCCAAAGGTTCATAATAGAATAACAATCTAATTTGAAGTAAATATCAAGAAGCTCTTATACAGCTCCACCAGTATTCTTTGGACTTGGATTTAAAGATCACATACTATAAAATAACTGTTGAGTATCTTCAGGTTCTATTGTCTCTTTCAGGCTCACTGAAATTTCTCTTAACTTAATTCTTCCTCCCCCAGTCCCTAGGACTTTAATTTGGGAAACTTTAACCTTCCCACATGTATAGGTAATGTTATACCTCTTACCGTTTTTACAATCACTCTCAAGACATTTTTTGACTTTTTGTTTTACCATTAGTAAATATCCGTCCAATTTAACTGTCACAGACTATTAAAATTTTTGGATAAAAAAAGTTTTAATCTTATAGGGACTATTAGCATTTTCTTTTATAGAGAGTTGAAAGAAAGAACAAATCCTTCAGCAAACCTGGTTCTGAGGATAAAAAAAGCTGCTGATGTACAGAAAACAGTAAGAGTGTAGCAGATATGCCATATGATCCAATTATTTACATAGTTAACAAACACTTATTAAGAATCTACCATGTGCCAGACACTGTTAAGCCCAGTGAATCAAAGAGGTAAAGACATACTCCCTTCAAATAGCTCTAGTCAGATTGGGATCAGGCATGCAACTCAACAATTATAAGGAAGATTGTTATGCTGGAGACGTGGAAACATGGGGGGACATGGGAAAAGGAAATGGAACTCTTAGGTCAGCTGGGGTGGTCAGGGAGGATTTATCAAAGAGGAAAGATATGAGCGGACACCTGATTAATAGGTAAGTGTTTGCCAGGCAGAGATGTGAACACCTTCTAGATGGACAGAATAACGTGAGCCGAGGCGCTTGTTCATGAAAACAGGTAAGGTGTATTTCAGTATTGATGGGGTGTAAAGTATACAGGGAGGAGGAACTGGCCATGAGCTTGGACAGACAGGGTGGCCAGATCATCAGAGACCTTGTCTACTATTCTATAGAATGGAGGTTCTATCTATTATGCTAGGGGTTCCATCTCTTGACTGGCTGCACCAGAATTATTTGGATTGTTCAGTAGAAACAGATTCTTGGGCTCACTCAGCTTTCTGCATGAGTCCCCAGGGTGGACCCTGGTGATCTATATTTTTGACATGTTCCCAAGTTGGCTTATGATATCTGACCTAAGAGATAATACAGCCTAGAGAACATATGTCACAGTCATAAAGAAGAAAAGGAGTTACCTCCTAAACTTCCACTGGCTTCCCCTAGTTCAGTGCTGGGGGTACCCCCCATCCCTATGCTCTCTTCTTTGAAGATTTTGGAGGAGAAGAGTCAATGGGATCCTGAGGTGGGGAATGCAGAAGGGTACCCCAGTGCATTGTGGACTGACCATAAATGTTAGGCAACCAAGTTAAGAATCTTAATGGCACCAAGTGCTGGCTGCCCATTTGAGTAGTATTTTAAACTCACTTTTCCAAGTGGTTACTTGTTCACAACTTTTAAGGAAATGCTTCCCCCAAAGAGGCAGAGAACTACGAGATTTGTAAACCATTATTCCTTGGCTTCCTGAAGAACAGCTCTCAATAGCTCTGAAACCCCATTCCCACTATGAATAAAATCTGGTTCCAAAAGAGAGAGTGCTAAGGATAAGTTATTTGGCACTCAAGAAAGCACAAGCCTACCTCTGTCAAAAGCCATTTTGACATCTTCGATGTGTTCAGTGAACCCGGAGACTCTGTAAAGGCCTTCTGACTTTAATCCTGTTAAAAAAAGAGACAGAGAGACATTATCTTTTGCTTCCTGAAACATCTAAAAAAGACTCTAATTTCATATTTACACCATGTGCTATCAGGAAATGAGCAAATATAGTCAGTGCTCTTATATATTACACACTGTCACGTCAGAACCTGGACTTGTCCATCGCAGTTTCCGTGCAAGTCTGTCTTCATTTGCTTGTGCTGCACTGGAGACCTCAGCGATGTCTTCTTGTCTGGCTTTGCAAAGGGAACCCATGTTTAAGATTCTCATCAACCATGATCTCCTTCTTCCTTTGTTCATCAGACTGTTGGGGGAGATTTTATTGCTTCAGGCAGCAACCTGCTTTCTCCCCAGCATCATCTTAATCCATGTGCCATACTGTGTGCAGCACTGTGCTAAGTACACACACATACATGTAGCACGTGTGTGATACATATGATCCTGATTTTATTGGAACAATCTAAATTTGATAGCCTTTTATGTTTAATCATAAATATGACAATATGTTAAATGTTTAACTAAATATGACTGATTTAGTTGTTACACCTTCAAATAAATGATCGTACGAATAGATGCAGGAAAATAAAATTCTAATGAATGATTCCGGAAACTTGATTGCTGTATATTTAGGGTAAGAAAAAGATGTGGTTTCTGCTCCCAAATCTTATTGATTCATTAAGATATGTCCTAAGGCCTAGCCAGGGCCCAAAAGTATCAGAAGGGATAGAGGACCAGACCTTATATGTCAAAAACTAGCTGCTATCAAACTATAGCTACAGCAAAAACAAGCAAACAAGTAGCTTCTACTACTGCTGAGTATACTCTGTCAAATTTTTGATAACTAAAATATATTCCTGTTTTTCATTTGGCAAACATTTATTGAGTGTGTACTATCTGCCATATACGTGTTTGCATTAGGTCTGCATCAGAGACAACAAATGCATGGCATAAATACCACCCCTCTTCTCTCCTGTGACCATCAGAGACATTCTTAACTAACTTCAGCTCTTTCTCCCACTGAGCCCCACTTAGCCTCAGAATTCGTCTTGGTACAGTTATCCAGGTTCCCACCACTGGTCAATTGAGTTGGTCCACAAGATAAGACCTGGTGTCATCCTGTTCTAGTTGGCAGTGCATGTAAGCACACCTCAGCAGGCTGTAACCTGCACTGCAACAGAGGTGAGGACACAGTGGCACACAGGAGCACAGTGCAGTGAACACTAACCCTGCCTGTTGACAGAAGAGGCTATGGGGAAGGTCTTATTGAGGAGCTATCTGTAAAGGAAGTCATGAAGGATGGGTTGGAGTTTGCCAGAGTAGCAGAGGCAGCCAGCTCTCCCTGCAGTATTAGTTCTCTCATTCCTCTGTTGTAATGGAACCTTTGATTTTTAAAACAACATGTATTGCAGTGACTGTTAAATTCTGGCCAATGTGAAGAGAGCAGAAATGATGTGTACAGCGCCTGAGTTGTGGCCTTGAAGAGAAAGAGCGTGCCCTTTTGCCCTTGGTTGGAATGCAAATGAGATGGTGGTAGCCATCTCAGATCAGGTAGATGAGAGCACTCAAGGATGGCAGAGCAACAAGTTGCAGGGCCTGGTTTCCTGCCCCTGGGGAGCTGCTCGACCAGCCCTGGACTGCTCCCAGCACCTGGACTGTCACTGGAGAGAAAAATAGATTTCTATCTTGTTGAAGACACTACTATTTGGGGTCTCTGTGACAGCATTGAAGCATATGGGTTAAGTAAGTTGGTCAGACAGACAGATTTGAAGGTGGAATTTGGGGAGTTGGTGATTCCAAGAAAAGGTGAAAAGAAATAACACAGGTTGAATCCTATATGTTGGGCCCTGTACTAGGTCATTTATATCGTCATTTATATTTTAACCCTTACCACCACCTTATGAGGTACAATTGACTCCATCCACTTTATAGATGAGGAAACAGACATTCAAATGGAGTAAGCAACTTGCTCAAGCTCATACTATAGCTAGTATGAGACAGGGCTGGGAATCTAACTTCAAGTCCGTGATCTTTTTACTCTGCCATGTCATGCAGAAACAAATGGCCATAATAGAGCATTTGGAGAACAATAAGGAATTTGCTATGGATAGAAAATGGGGTAAGATGTTGATAGTGGTGGCAATGAAGCTGGGAAAGGAAGCATCATGTGAATTTCTTGCAGCCTCTTCTCTGGTTCTGCTCACATGTGCAGGCCCCTAAAGCCTATGGCTCCCAATCCCTTTGCTATGACTCTCCTGGCATAAATTCCTAATTTGTGCTATTCTAGTTCTTGTACTATGCATGCTTAGTGCTGTGCTCCTCGTGGGCACATCAGACATCAGACATGGTGGTAACTTTGCCTGAATTACCAGTTGCCTCTGATGAGGATCACTAGGAGATAATCCCAGCTTCTCCAGAGAAGCAGAAGTCCTGATTGCAGGCTCCAGAGAGGCTGATGATCTGACCCCAAATTGCAAAGCCCTCTAAACAGCAGGACCTAGGGCTATTTTTCCTAGCCACTCATTCAGAGTCAGGGCACCCCTCCTCAACTCTCAACCCAGCTCAGCCCCTGCATCAATATCTTCAATATCTTCATAAAGCACCCATTAAGCTCTGACAGTTACAGCAGTCAAAAGGCAGGAGGCATTTCTTATAATCCGAGATTAAATGAACAAGTCTTAAGGGAACAGAATAGCTATAGTTTTCATCCTGCATGGAAAAGGGAATAATTTCCTATCTCTAAAAGGCTTGGGATAATAAGCTATAATGTCCTCTTTTGTTTTGTTTTGGAAAGAATGGGATAGTTGGCCAACGCATAAATACCTGTAGAATATATGAAGCCAATTTGGACACAATAATGGATATTGACTATAGCAGAGTACATACACGGCAATTATCCAAGTCACACCCAGCAACCAAGTCCTCCCCACCCAGACTCGATCTCCTGTATCGCTGAACATTTTGATACTGGAGAGTGGCCAAAAAAAGCACAAACAAAGAAAAGATGACTCAAGCATAATATAAGAAAACTTTTCTTTGAAATGTTATCCTCTTTGCCTGCTTGATTTTTCATTGCACAGATATTTTTAATCTTTTAACTCTCCTTTTCAAAATAAACAGAATCAATACTAGGAGTGGACTTCTATACGGTAGGAAATGCATGTGTTGATCAACAATTGCTTTACTTATTTAATAGGAGCACTTTTTAAGACTGTATTCAAACCTCACCTCTGCCATAAACCCTTTCTGAATTGTCCTCAAATAAGATTAAAACGTATTCCTCTGTGACTCCATGGTGTTTTGAATAGATGCACCTACAACATTTATTTGCCCCTCTGATTCTGCATACTACAGTATGAATTTCTTGAAGGTGAGAACTGTGCCTTTTATATCCTCAATCTACAGCATAAAATAAATGCTTAGCAAACGTGTTGAGTGCATACATGCACAGTTTATGTACGAAACAAATTGATGTAGTTGGTTGGATTTAGTTTATCTGTGTGTGTATGTGTGTGTATGTGTGCACCTGAGTGCTTGTGCAGACCATTTCCCCAGCATCAATAGTGGAGAAAGAGTCAATTTAACAATTATAAGAAAGTCTCCTTGACAACAGTAAAAATAAAATCACTATGATAAGGAGTTTTTTCCAAACCTCTTGCTTCGATTTCCCGAATGCATATGTCCACCACCATGGGTCTCTGTGTGTTGTGAGCCTTCACGAGTGTTGTGAGGTCACAGCAGTACACCTTCTTGATCCTCTTGAGATCAGGTTGGCAGTCATTGGGAACGTGCTTGGAACACTGTTTGTGTACGTTCAATCCACAGTCTGTGAACCAAGAAGCCACATTAGTCTTGCCCGGCCTTTTTGTCAAAGCCTAACACAAATTATGTTACCAAAAACAAAAATGAAAACACTCAAGGGTTTGCTGTATCTCTCTGGAACATCCATCCCATTTAGAGGTGATACTTTCCACAAGATGAGCATGAAATCATCTTTACTCAGGAAAATCTTATATAATTCCATTTTTCTCATTAAGCCTCTCTGTTGCTGGACCACAAGAACAGCTCACTGAGATAGTTTTGGTAATTAGCCAGGTTGTTTGTATGTTTTTTTCTCTTTTTGGACTGGACCCTTTGGGTCCACATGTGGGTTTTTGGGTTTGGATTCCCAGAGCTAGCCATGCCTCATAAAGGGCACCTAGGACTTTTGCTAGTTTATTTCCCTTGAGGCTTTGATGCTTCTTTTGTGGAAGACATGACTGCTTTCTCTGTAGGAATCTCTAATCTTTGGTCTGAGGGACCCATGACCATTGGCATCTTCTCCTTTCCTAGAGAGTTGCCCACAGTTTCTACTCCCTCCCTCCTTGCTGGGCAGTTGGGGTTGGCCATTTTCCTTTCTGCTTGCCTTATTTTGACACCTGTGAGTGGAAATAATGTCTAAAGGGACACAAGTGGGAGCACCTGAGAGGTTACAGTTTAGAACAACACCACGTAATGTGATGATTGGAGTAATTATTTATAAAGCTCATATCAAGACCCGAAGCTGAAAAGGTGCTTTTAAGTTCAATGAACACATTAAAAGCCTTGTTAGCAGTTGGTATCCACTGACAGAATTTCTCCAACAATAGCAAGGCACAGTCTACATTCTGAAAAATAAAAATTTAATGCTGAAGTTGTTCAAAGTTGATGCATTGTCTATTCAAAGTGCTCTCTAATATTGATTGTTTTTCTATGTATAAAGAATAATAATAATTATATATATTATTATATAATTTATCTATTTTATATATAAATATTACACGCACATGATAATGAATATTGTAATCAGCTGCTTTACAAAAAAAGCACTTAACCACACCAAGGATTCGAGAGGATCTAAACTTTTGTAAAATCATTAAGAAATGATTTTTGAAAATCATTGGATGATTTTCATGAAATGCTTACTGGTTGAGTTCTCTCTGTCCACCCTCCTTCCAAAGAAAAAACCAGCTCTACTTCATCTTAGTTTTATCAACATGAGAAATTCAACAAAGCTCAAGTAAACTTCAATAATATGTTGATAGATCTATTTGGTGAATGTAAATTCTGGGGAACTGAACTAAATAGAATTGGTTGGTTTTCTTGTTTGGATCCTCTTTTATAAAATGAGGATAATAATAGCACCTACCCCCAGGATTACCATGAGGATTAAATAAGTTAATATATGTAAAGTCTGAAGTGTGGTGAACACTACATGCGAGTTAAATAAAAGAAATAAATACGGTGATAGAAAATGTAAAGATACCTCCCCAGCTATTCGTAAGTTATTTCATTAGTAATTTTTACTATGTACTTACAAACTTCATTTAAAACAATTTTATAAATTGTGGTAAAATATACATAACATAAAACTCACCATTTTAATCCTTTTTAAGTGTACAGTTCAGTGGCATTAAGTACTTTCACATTGTGTGCAACCATCACCACCATCCATCTCCAGATTGTTTTCACCTTCCAAAACTGAAACTCTGTACCCATTAAACAATAACTCCTCCCCCAGCCCCTGGCAACCACATTCTTCTTTCTACCTCTATGAATTTGACTACTTTAGAATCCTCACATAAGTGGAATCATATAGAATTTTTCCTTTTATGACTGGCTTATTTCACTTAGCATAATGTCCTTAAGGTTCATTCATATTGTAGCATATGACAGGATTTCCTTCCTTTTTAAGGCTGAATAATATTGCGTTGTGTGGACAGACCACATTTTGTTTATCCATTCATCCATTGATGGACACTTGGGTTGCTTCTACCTTTTGGCTATTGTGTATAATGCTGCTATGAACATGTGTGTACAAGTATCTGTTCCAGTCCCTGCTTTCAGTTCTTTTGGGCACCCAGAAGTGGAATTGCTGAATTATATGATGATTCTATTTTTAATTTCCTTAGGAACTTCATTTTAAGTTCTGAAGCAACAGTGTGTTTATATAGAGTTAAATACTGATATTTTATTAAAATGATGTTTTATAAAAAATATAATAATCAGTTTTTGCAAATGAATACAATTCCATATGCTACAAATAAAGTCTAGTTCACTTAAAAATATTTAAATATTTAAAAAATATTTAAAACACGTAAAATATGAAGAGTTGAGAGACAATGATGGCTCTACCTAACCTTTAATGATCAGTTTTCAGTTTTCCTGCAGCTCAGAGGAAATATGAGGCTAAACAGTCGTCACTGGAGAATACTAACATTATAGCCTTAGAATATGTTTTATTAAAAAAAAAAAACAAAAACAGAAAAAAACCAAATACCCTTTATCCCAGAGAAAGTTGCTGTTCACAGCTAATCCAAATTCCAGAGTTTTGTTCTCATAATATTGACTTTGGACCAATTTCCTGCTGAAATTGGATAATACCAGCAATTAGGGATATTTTTGGTAGGTATAATCTGGACAGGCTGAATTAATAACCACTGAGTAATTCACATATTGCACCACACTGCGCAGTGATTGAGCTTTGTAACTCTTGGTGAATAAGTCTTCTGTGTTAATTGGGGTATCTGGAACATTTCTGGAGATGCTGCCTCTGGACCTATGTTTACTGTTTGTCTCATGGATCTGGGATGGTGGCAGGTAGAGTTAACTGACAACATGAGCACTACTTGAACCATCCAGGTATCACCACTGGCGATTGCCCTATCTACACAGTAGAAGCTAAGATAGTCCCTTCCAAGCAGAGAAAGGATTTAAGGTCCCACAATCCTGTGAACCAAAATAGGCAGGATGGGGAAACAGATCATCTTAATGTAATGTCACTAGTTTATTTTATTTTAAATGCTTCATAAGAATTATTTTTTAAAATCATACCCTAGCAAAGAAGAAATCAGTCATGGTGTCAGTGGAAACCCAATCCATACATCACATGAGGCTGTTCTTGCTCCCAGCCAGAAATGCTTGCCAGAAAAAGTGTGCTAAGATGAATTAGCAAGCCCAGTTACACATTAGTTTGGCAATTCTTTGCTATTTTGTTAGATATATCTTAATAAGATGTATTGTATGCTCTTAGCAATGGGTGTGTGCATCTAGTTCTATGTGGAAAAACACCTAGGGTTTCAACGTGCTTTGAAAATATGCAATATCAAATCAAGGTGTGTAGTTTCGCTGCTAATCTGATGGCCAAAAAATACTGAGCATAGGCTCTGGAGTTGAATCAATGTTCCACTGCTTACTATGTGGCCAAGGGCAATTAGCAATGATCTCCAAGCCTCAGTTTCTTCATCTATTTAGTGGGGAGAATAACTGCATCTCCCCCATGGTCTACTCATGGGGCTAAATGGCAGGATAAATAGAACATGCTTAGCTCAACGTCTGGTATGTGGTGAATGTTCACCAGTATTATTATTTTTATGCCCTGCCTTTTGTAGTAAAATGGGGATGGGAAAGAAAACTGGTTTTTCTATCCATGCAGTGCCATTGGAACTGATTTCTTCTTCTTTTAAGAACTACCGCCTATTTGGGGTTGCAGGTTGGTGCCTAAGGAAATGTACTTGCTTGGACTTTTTTCTTTTCCTGTATAAACATGAGATATTCCTTTTCATTCTAGCAAACACCTAGAATAGTCTCTCCAGGAAGCACAGAGATGCGTTGAACCTTCCAGAAAGCTAGACTTTTGAGCTAATCTAGGCCTATTTCCCAGCTCTGGAGAGATGCCCTCCAGCTCAACATTGTGGCACTTCATATAAATGAAAAAGGATAAGAAAGTTCCAGGTCTACCTGAGCACCGGACCCCTTGGGCAATGAGCCCCCACATGAAGTTGGCACAGTATTCACACCAGTGCGGGCCTCGGAACGTGTGGACCTGTGATCCAAAAAGAAGAAAAATTTCAGAAAATTCAGTCATTTGGAGGCAGGTGGCCCCGGACATGAAACAAAGAGATGAAGTCAAAAAATAAAGGCCTAAGCAGGAGTGAGAGTTCCTCACTGGGCCTTTCCTTTTCAGTGAGATGGAGTTGTAAACAGAGGCGGAGAAAACAGAGACGTGCTTTGATCTTTGAAAATCCTCCACCGATCCACCATGCCCCAGGCCAGAGCCAGAAAGGAATGTGGAGAATCAGTAAGATCCTAGGGCCATGCCATCAGCTAAGCAATGAGACTCTCACCACCCCAAACAAGGCACTGTGTGGACAAACCCAAGAGAGCCTGAGCCGCTGCTATGACCTGCATTTAGTTCAGTAAGTTCTGGAAAGCAGAACTCAATTACTGTGTCCTTTTGACCAAAGTTGCCCCATCTGTAGACTATCCAGGCAGGTATAAAAAAGACATGATTATGGGATAATTAAAAGGTTCCCAAAGTTTGAGCCACTTTCATAAAAGGTATTAGGAAAGTCAGGGAGTTTGCTGAAAATGAAGGCTACCAATAGGATCTATGGAATTGCCTTCCCCAGAGATTAGTCCGTATTCAGCAGGCCCTGGGTGGCCTATATGTGTGTAAGATGAAAGTCCCTTCTGGCTGGCCAAGATGCCAATCGTATTGGTTGGTGCCCCAGCCAGGTGTTAAACATTTTGAACGTCATGAAGCTAGGATGGTGTTATCTCTAATTATTCAGATACAGGTCCTCCTGTGACAGGACCATGTACTAAGTCATGATTTACAAACAAAAACAAAACAAAACAAAACAAAACAAAAATACACATTCTCTAGCACCAACAAGCTTCCAGCAGCAGACCTAGAAGAGTCCTGGAAAGCAAGTGTGGCTATGGTAAGCCAAAAACCACCACAGGTAGTCTGTTTGGGGGCATACAAATCTACGTGAAAAGGTTTTGAATTTTTACAAAATTAAAATTTATGAGACATTATATAAGGACTTGCAAAGTTTTAGACCTCCATTAACAAATAAAATAGACGCAGACAATATTACTTTTTAACATACTGGGAGGCCTGTATACTACTTTTATTTAACGGAAAAATCAGGATGACAACTCTGGTCACAGTTTCGGAAAATGCTCATCAGAGCTCTACTTGAGAAAAAATGGCATCACTTTGAGATCCTTATTTATTTATACATGCTAATAATGGGGTATACATACAGTGACAAACAAAACAGACCTGGCTCCCTCCTAGTGGAACTCACAGACTTGTAAAGACAGAGAAAGTAAGCTAGTTAATACATCAAAAAGAGCAATTTATGACCACGGTTTCTATGCAATAGAACTAGTTATAATAATCTTTTGGTATTTTAATTTATCACATACAAATTGCCCATTATACTATTTCTGCTTTGAAAAATGATGGAAAAAAACTCTTAGAATGTTTTTAACAAAATGGAGACTTGTGCTGCAAGGAAATGACAGTAAGATATGACAAAGCACTCCTTGTAGGAACGCAGAGAATCCATCCCAGGGATGTATTCTCACAGAGCCAAAATGCCGTGATTCATTTAGAGGCTCCCTCAGATTAAACTTGGTACTAAAAGAACTCCCCAGTAAAGTGTCCTATTGAAAGCTGAACATTTTCTAAATTCAGCAATCACAAGTGTCTCAATATTTTACTAGAAATGCTCTAAAGGGACTGCTGGTTAATTATGGCAACAAAGTTGATTGTTAATATACTGTTGAAATTGCAAGATCAATTAAATAAAATAAAATAATATGTAAAATAATATAACTCCCCCCCCCCAAAAAAAAAGAAAAGAAAAAAAGATGGGGAAAGGGCTATAAAAGAAAAAATGAGGCTGCTACCAGAGAGACTTAAGAGAGTCCCCAATGTTATCCACGATGGTCAGGAAGGCATCTCTCGGAAAGTGACCTCAAACTGCTTGAAAGAAGAGAAGGGGCCAGTCTGGTGGGGGCAGGGGGGAGGAGCATTTCAGGCAGAAGGAATCTACGGAGGCCCTGCAGGAGCAAAAGAGCTTGGTGTGACTGAGGAACTAGAAGGTCAGGGTGGCCAGAAGGCCAGGGTGAGGGGGAGATGAATTGGAATGAGGTTGAAGGTAGGAAAGGGCCTTGAAGGCTTTATTAATCTGTGGATTTGGTTTTAATATAGGTCCAATAGGAAGTTCTTGAAAGGCTTTGAGTAGGAAGATGCTTTTTAAAAAAGATATTCTGACCACTGTGTTGAAAATGGATGGGACAGTAGTAATAGCAGAAGAGATTCAGAAACTAAGTAGCAGTTTCTAGTTGAGAAACGAGAGAGGCCACGGCTGGGATGCTGGAGGTGAAGACGGGAAGTGGATGGACTTGAGATATATTTTGAAGATGTAATTTACCGGACATGATAATACAATAAATGTGGGTCTTTGAAGGAGAGAGGAATCAAGAATGACTCCTAGATTCTAGCTTTAGAAACCAGGTGGACGGTGATGCCATTTGCTGAGATAGGGAAGATAGTCTTTCTGGGAGAAATGAAAGAATTCAGCTTTGGACAGTTTAAGGTTAACTGCTGCTGAATTCCAAGTGTTAGAGTCAAGCAGGAATTCACACATAATTCAATAGCTCAGAGGAGGAACGAGGGCTAGAGGTATACATTTGGCCATCTCTGACAAATAAATAGTATTGAAAATTGCATGAATGGATAAAAACTATTAGGGATAAAGAGCAGAAAATGAAGAAAATAGAGCCCATCCCAAGCCTTTAGTGCTTCGATGTTTAGAGAGAACCGAGAGAGTAAAATGTTTTAGAAGCCAAGAGGCAAAGAATGTTTCAGGGAAGAAGAGGTCAATCATGTCGAATGCTAGAAAGAGGTCCAGTTAAATGAGGGCTGAACATTGGTTCAGACACATGAAAGTCATTAGCAACCCTGCCTAGAGCAGTCTCTTTGGACTTGGGAGGGCAGAAGTCATACTCAAGTAAACTGAAGAATAAATGGGAGGTATGGAAGTAGAGAAATGTGTAGGCAAACTCATCAAGAAGTCTGGCTATGATGTCCAGCAGAGCAACGAGACAGCTCTGGGGAGATATGGGGTCAACAGAGGATTTTTTTTAATAGAAGATGGGAGACATGAGGGCATGTTGACTTGTTGATGGGATTTATACAATAAGTAGAAGAGACTAGAGATGCAGAAGAGAGAGAAGCAAAGGAGTGATCACCTTGAAAAGCTGAGAGATGAAAGGGTTTAGGGCATATATGGAAGCAATATTCAAAAAGAGAATCAGTTGAGATCTTTCCAGAATTAGTAAAAGATATAAAATCTTCAGATTAAGAAAAGCTAAATGAGTCTCAAACTGATAAATAAAAAATAATCTATACCTATATAGATTATAGTGGAATTGCAGAATACAAAAAGATAAGCAAAATCCTAAAAAACATTTAGGACTGCAGGTTACCTGAAAAAGGGAAGCAATTAGAATGAAAACAGACTTTCCCTCAGCAAAAAGAGACTAACAGACTATGGCATACTTTCATCAAAGTGCTCAGAGTAAACTACTGCCAACATAACCTCTATACCCAGTTAACCACCATTTAAGAACAAGAGTGAAATAAAGATATTTTCAGACAAATGCCAAGATCCACTCACAGATCCTCACTCAAAGAAATACTAAGGGATAATATACTTACATAGGAAGCATATTGAACCTAGTAGGAAAGAACAAGATTCAATAAGCCATGGGGAGCAAGAAAACTGGTAAACATGGTCAATTTAATCAAGCCCTGTCTGTATAAAACAATAACAACAAGATGACTAATTTCAGGGCACTTAAAAACAGGGTGAAAAAATGACATGGAAGATTGGAGGGGCTTAAAAGATTTAAAGCCTTCTAAGGTCCTTATAATTTGGGGTAAGTAGAGCTACCAATTGAGGAAGATTTTAAGTCAATTACACATTCGTTACAATTTTGAGTATACACAAAAAGAGTGGGATGGAATCCACAAATTTAAAAAATGCGTAAGAGAAAAAGAAATAAAGATTTGGTTAAGCCAATAAAAAGCAATAAAAGAGAAAAACAAAGCAATAAAAACCACACTAAATAGAGAAAAAAAGAAGAAAAATACTTATACATGTCTAATCACGATAAATATAAATGGCTCTAACTCATCAAATAAAAGACAGAAATTTTCAGATATTTTAAAAACCTTTGCAAAAAACATACTCAATATATAATGTGATAGAAATGTTGAAAGTAAAGGGATAGTAAAAGACATACCCAGAAAATGCTAGCCGACAGAAACTCAAAATAGATATACTGATATGAAATATATTTTTTATTATAAGTGATAAAGATGGTCATTATATAATAATTAAATATATTTAATTTTACCATAAATATATAATCCTGAGCTTTTATGCATATGACAACTTGGTCTCAAAAAATATAAAACAAAAATGGAAAGAATTACAAGGAGAAATTGACAAATCCATAATCATAATGATTTTAACATCTATTCACAGAAATTAATAAGATCAAATAGATAAAGTTAATATACTGAATATAAAAGGAACTTCATATCCAACAATTCAAAGAACATACACTCTTTTAAAAAACACATGGAACATTTACACAAACTGACCACAAACCAAGCCTCAACATCTACAAAAGAATTGATACTACAGAGACCATATTCTGACTACAATGCAATAAAGTTAAAAATCAATAAAAATAGCCAAACTCAATATATTTGGAAATTTAAAATAATTTTTAAAATTTAGCAGTCAAAGAAGAAATCCTAATAGAAATTACAAAACATTTAGAATTGAAAGACAAAGAAAACTCTCCTTTGTGGGGTATAGAAGCTTTAAATGCATATATTAGAAAATGAAAGTTGAAAATTAATAAGCTAAGCATACTCTTTAGGAAGCTAGAAAAATAACAGAGTAAAACAAAAAAATAATAAATATTATTGCAGAATATAATAAAAGAGAAAGAAAAAAATAAAAAGGATTAAAAAAACTAAAAGGTAATTTTTAAGAAGATTTATAAAATAGGCAAACTTTTGGCAAGATTGATCAAGAAAAAAGGCGCAAATGATGAAAGAGGACATAAATGCAGATGTAGTAAAGATAGTTAAAAAAAAAACCCTGAGAATACTAACTTTATACCCACAAAATTAAAAGTTACATGAAACGGGTAATTTTCTTAAAGGATATAAATTTATCAAAAATGACTCAAAATAATATAGAAAACCTACATTCAACTATGTCTATTAAATAATTGAATCTGCAGTAAAACATCTACCCTCAAATAGTCATGGATCCCAAATGATTTCATTAAGTTTTATCAAATCTTTAAGAAATAAATCATCTCTAGCCAAATACAGACTATTCCAGAGTGGAAGGGAAAAAAAGAACAGCTCCACAGTTCGCTTTAAGAAGCTACTAAAATCCTGCTTAAAATCTATACAAGAACAGTAAATGAAAGTAAAATTATAGGTCAGTTTCAATTATGAACATAAATGTAAAAATCCTTAAACAATCCTACTGAATGTAGCATTATATTTAAAAAATGACATGGCCAAGGAGGGTTTATTTCAGAGATTTGAGGTAGTTAACATGTTATTAGAATTCACTACAATAACAAAACGAGAGAGAAACTACATAATCATTTCAAAAATTAGAATACTAACAATCAATAAAATTCAACATCTATTCATAATAATAGTACTTAGCATACTAGGAATAGACAGAACTCTCCTACAAATAGTTGATTAAAGGTATCTATGATACACACATAATAAACTGCACATGTAAAGATGAAACATTAGTATAATTTCCTTTAAAGTAAGCAAAAAGAGAAAGCTGCCTGCTATGAATGCTTCTCTTGAGCATTAGCCTGCAGAGTTTAGCCAGTATAATAAAACAAGACAAAGAAATACAGTATTTGATTGAAAGAAGAAACAAGGCCATCAAGTTTGCTTAATATAAGAGCACTATGAAGAAATCAGTAGCATTGCTATACACAAGCAATAACTCATTTTATTAAATAATAAAAATTAAAGACTCCATTCACAATAGCAGCAAAAATCTAAAATTAGAAAATAATTAAATAAATGACATTAAGGACATAAGAAGGGAGATATTCTATATTCATGCATGGCAATGCTCAGTATTGTAAACATATCAATTATTCTCCAAATGAATCTATAAACCCAATGCAATTTCAATCAATCTCCATGGTGCTTTTCACAAAACTTGACAAGATGACCCCAAAATCCATATGGAAGAATAGAGCAGAAAAGAATAGCCACGATATTTTGAATAAGTGGCAGAATGTAGGAAAACACATCCAACCACATATCAAGACTTCTATATTATGAAAAGTAAAACACCATGCAGGATGGACCAGTGGTACAGAGCAGAAAGTCAGAAACCAAATCACACATATATAGAGATTTGGTATATTTTAGAAGTAGCATTACAAATTAGTAGGGGAAGGGTATCAGAGAGATGAATTATTTCCTGTTTCATCCACCTATCCACCCACTCATTATTCACTCATTTATTCAATACTTACATGCTGATTGCCTACTTTGAATCTGGCACTGTACTAGTCCTTGGACATACAAAGTCAAAATAGATCAGAGGAGTGCAGACCTCCCTGCACTCAAGGATCTCATGTACAAGAATAAACAGGCAACATAAATAATTATCCCATGGTAGTATGATGGAGAGAACAATAAATTCTTCCTGAGAAGGCTGGTGAAAGTGATATTTGAACTGAATTTTGAAGGACGGATAGGAGTTCACCAGACTGGGAAAGATGGAGCTGGTGAGGAAGTGATGGTGTTGACTGGTGAGGCAGATGACGGGGAGAACATTCCAAGAAGAGGAAACAGCATATCCAAAGGCCAATGAAGGTGGGCTTGGTTTTTGAAAGGCTTTCTTTTCTTGTTGGTCATGCAAAAAAAACAGTGACAAAATTCTTCTCTGGAACATCTCCAGCGGATAAAGAAATCACATGGAAAATATCTCCATACTTTGGGGTAAAAATGAAAGTGTAATATTTAGAAATTAGGAGAGTAGCTACAATGTTTACTACACATTGACAAAAGAGAAACTGGCCTAGCAAAATACAGGATATGCTACTCATAGATTTTGTAAAATTTCACTTTTTGCCAATATTTTAAAAAATAATTATGCATATCAAAATTGCTTTTAATGCTTATTAGCCCTGCCCATATCTACCAACATCCTTTCCCATCCTGTATCCCCACTGCCTTCAATCTCATTTCTCCAGCCAAACAAATGTAGGTAGATATTTCTGAATAGCAAATAACTCTTGAGTGTCCCCACAGTAATAAAACAAAACGGGGATAGAGGGGAACATAAAGTTAGTTAAACATTATTTTAGGCCCACTGCCTAATTTCCTCTTTGTGATGGGCCACTGTTCATTTTCATGGCCGATATATTGTTCAATTTTCTTTAGGGTCCACAAGGACAATCTCTAGACACTAGGCTGTATGTAAATGCTGAGGGCATCCTCTCTGAGCCCATTTTATTTGGGGTTCAGTTATTATGTCTACTCTCCCAGTGAAATACCCCATATCTTTAAAAGTCACTGATCAGCTTTTTCCATTCTCTGAAGTTTATTGATTTTCAAGAATATCTTTTCAGAAAAAAGAACATTTTGCAAACTTTAGGGCAGTAACTAAAATACCCTAGACAGGAAGAAAATACCCCAGACAGGAAGAATGTCTGTCCAAGACTATTATACTGGGCATGGTCTGCCCGGAATTCCAAAACCACACCAAACAGAAAAAGATGATATTGCAGGAGATAAGGGATGTTTGACAAATAGCCCAGGAACGGCTGCTTAGCAAAAACAAGAGCAAGAAGACCTGTCAAGAAAAATCTCGGGTGTTTAGTGAGTATCCCCTGACTTGACTCTAAATGAGCAGGATGTTATTTGTCTCACATCTGCTGAATCTGGAAGGCAGTAGTCCCCGGTGGTTTCCTAACAAGTAGGTTTTCATGGGTCAATGTAGACACCGCCCAAGTGTATACTCAGCTCAGCCCAGGTTCTAGACTGTAAGAAAGTGCTATTTATGATGTACTACAGTTGAGAAATTTTGCTTTTTCTTACCAGTGTATATCAGGGTTTCTTAACCTTGGCACTATCAACATTTGGGGCTGGATAAACCTTTGTGCCTTGTAGGATGTTAGCAGCATCCCTGGCCTCTACCCACTAGACACCAGTAGCACCCTCAGCTGCAGCAACCACAAGTGTCTCCAGACATCACCAAATGTGTCCCAGGGGGCAAAGCAACCCCAATAAACAATCACTGGTATAGACTAAAACCATATTGCCTCAGTTTGTCCTTTTTATTACTTGTGTTAAAAATGAGAACTTTGCTCTTTTACTTTGATTTGAAAAAGACTCTGGGTTAAAGACAGTTTTTTCTTAGCTGCTTTGTATGCATAGAAGAGGGGGCTGGTGGTGGCTAAAGTCACTTTCAAGCTACCAGCCGCTGGGTTTGAGGGGGTCACCTAGTCTAGCTTTTGCCCAGAGTTACCTGAGAGGCTGGAGGGCAGGTGGCTCCTCCGTGGTCACCCCCAGGGTCAGCAGAACTTGGCCTCCTGAATGCAGCCCACGGTTTTCCCTATAATCTACTGCATTTCCTGTAATCATGTGACATTGAATTCATGTAAGAAATTAGGTTAACTTTGGACTTTTCCCTCTTGCAAGATCAGATGAAATAGTGACCTTGAAGTGAACCTTTTCAGATGTAAGAAAAATAGCCAAGGGGAATCACAGCCTGTGACAGAAGCCTCTGGGTTTCCCTGAGAGGCCTGCTGAGCAGATGTTGTAGGAAAGCCAGGTTTCTCAACCCTGGCACTGCTGACCCCCAGATCTGTCTATTCAGCAGCTGTTCTAGTACATTTATGCAGAAATAGAAGTACAATGATGTACACCTGAAATTTTTACAATGTTATAAACCAATGTTACTGCAATAAACAAAAAATTAAAAAAAAAAAAAAAAGATTTAATTTCTAAAACATTCATTGCCACAAAGCTTTTTGGGAATCTCCCCATTGCATAAAGTGAGATATTCTTGTGCTAGCTAACTTCCTTTCAGGTTTATGAGGGCTTCAGCACCAACGTTCTTTTGACATTTCCCCACTTAGAACCCTCCAGCGGACTCCCCCCCTCCCTACCCCCTTTGTGTATTGCAGTTTTTCCCAACCTTGGCACTACTGATATTGGGGCCGGATAACTCTTTGTGGTGGGGCTGTCCTGGGCATTGCATGATGTTTAGCAGCATCCCCAGTCTCTACCGGATACCATTAGCACACCCTAGTTATGAGAATCAGAAATGTCTCCAGAGATTGCCATATGTCCCCTGGGGAGCACAAGCACTCTGGTTGAGAACCACTCAGTAGAGGAAGAGTTCACATTCTTATGTCACCACTGTCTTTCTTGTACCTGGTAGTGTCTGGCATATCATGGGCCCTCAGCCCATATTTGCTGAATAAAAAATGAATGTCTAAATAGTTTCCTCTTCAGAACTTTCAAAAATACCCAACTAACATGAACAGTGATCACTGGTGCTTTTTTTTTTCTCCCCACAAAACACAAAAAGAGTATTTCTCTGGACTTACAATGCTAGAATCAGCCATTTAGTCAGTTAGAAAAGTCTCTTTGAATTATATGTTCTTTGGGATAAAACAAACTCAATATAAAATTAATAGGAGATGATTTACATTTGTGCAACAGCTTGGCCAAGTGTGTGGCCTAAATGAGGAGTCCCTGTTGGGTTTGCTGTCAAAGCTTATTCTCTTTCCACCGGGCTCTGCTGGTTTGTAAAGGATTTACAATGACAGTGTCCTGATATTTACATAGAAACATGCCAAAGGGATATGAGATAAGCTTTAAGTCAGACCCTGGCAGGCAGAGAAAGCACTCACCTATGTGAGAACCTCGTCCAAAAATTGTTTCCTCAATTGCCTGAAATCCCCACCATGAATGAAATTCTACTGGATAAAGGCATTGTGCTGTTGGTCTCAAGAGGATCCCTTTAAAACATGACTACTGAATTAATTTAGCTGTCATTTCCATGAACAAGCCCTTTTAAAATCGAGCACATTCTATCTGCAGAGCAATAGTAAATCTTGGTGAATCACAGAAGAAAGGGTTTTTGAGCAACTTACCAGGTTGGTTTGTCAGGAAATAGGTGATACTTCAAATTAAGCATAATGTGTAGCCTATCAGCAGAATGCAAAGCCTTGAGGAATGAAGTGGAGAAGGTGAAGCTAAGATCTAGAAACCAGGGCTGGCAGGTGGTTCGATGGAGTCACTTAGCAGACAGGAACAATGGGAGGGGGGCAAGAGAGACAATCCAGGGGCAGAGGATGGAGAGTTTGCTAGAGATAAACCTCATTGACTTCCCAGTTTTGCTAAGGGCTAGTCCTGGCTCCAAGATGGCACAACAGCAATAGGTACACTGTATAAAAGATGAAACCCAAAGAATAGAGACTCTTCCTTATCCCCAGACAGAGGACAAGACTAACTCGTGCTGCAGAATGCCTAGGCTTGAAGATATTAATATTAATAATAATATCTAGGCTCAGAGTAGCTTCATGATTTACTTCAAGCAGAACAGCGGAAAGAGTTGGACTTTGATGTGAAACTTTAAGGAAAATTCTTTAAAACAAGGAGGAAAGGATTATAGCGGATATCTTCAGGCTATCTACCCAGGAGGATTCCTTTCTTTTCCACATAACCTGGGCACTGTTCACCCCCAAGCATCCTGTAGCTCCATCCATGGGTTCACAGGAATGAGCTCCATGGTCAGAGTTACCTGACCACGACAGACACCCGGTCCAAGTCAGGCTATTCTGATTCTCTCTCTGGAAATTTGGAATTGGGATTTTGTGGCTGGTCTGGTAACATATAAATCAGGGAGTTATCATCATCAGCCATATTCTGCAGACTGTAGGGACTAAGACATTTTTGTGCAGGGAGAGAACAATGGGGCTGATACCCAGAGAGCAGAAAGCAATGAAGTGGCAGGGAGAGAGGGAGAGAGAGTGAGAAAAGGAGGGAGGGAAATGGAGAGAGTGGAAGGGAGAGGGAGAGGGAAGAGAAGGAGAAACCAAGTCCAGATGTACTCCCAGTCCCTCTTCCTCCCCTGCCTGCGTTCTGAGCAGTCCCTTAGGGCTCTATGAGACCTTCCTGTGCAACAGCCTCTTATTTAGCTTAAGACAGTTTCCAGGGGTTCTAGTACTTGAAAAGAAGGAGTTTCTAGTAATCATAATGGTAGAGCAGGCTATAGTAGGAGGTAGATAAAAATGACTCTTCTTCATAGCACTTTGGAAGCAGAAACTATATTTTCTTCATACAGCCCCATATTTCCAAGCCTATTTATTCCCGTCTCACTTTGAGTCTCTCATTTTATATTCAAAGTGATGAGGTTTGTCTTTCCTTTAAATTGTTCCTTCCAGACTTGTTTCTGCCAAAATAGCCTTTTCTGGTGATTAAACAAAAGAAAATAAAACCCACACTATTTCTGAAGCTGATTTCTGCCTGTGCAGGCACAATATTGAATTGCCCCGGCTCCCCAGGTGCATGGAAGGGGGATCAGGACAGGCACAGAAGGGCGATGGGCCACTGCACACCCGCAAGAATGCAAGGCAGGCAAAATACTGGGGACGAAGGGCTAACACATTTTATGAGGTCAAGGAGGACAAGGAAAAGAGAGGAATTTGCATGGAGGAAGCAAAAATGGCTCATTTCAAAGCAAATGACCACTAGACCGATAAGAATGCAAAAACAAGTGATAGGCATAGAAACCATACATGAGCCACAAAACCCACAGGAGGAGGCCGTGGCGCTGCCACACCGTAGACAGGTGTCCTAGCAGTAGCACCAGGACACACTCTCAACCCCCTGAACTTCTAGTCCTGGCCCCAGGATCTTATGCGGTGGGAAGGCATGTTTAGAAGGAGCATGCTACGTGAGCACACATGTACACATGGTGGACCATGGGAACAGGATGCTACTGTGCAGCCAGTCTATCGAGAGTGGGAACATAAAAGGGTAAGTTGGGCAACCATTTAACCTATGTCCAGATCAGGCCACTTTTGAGAGACACCACAAAGGAAGCTGGGACGACAGGAGTGAACCAGGGCACCTGTCTCCCCAGCTCCCCCGTATATAAGACACTGGGTAGCACTGCATGGCCAGACCCTCTGGCTGGCTGGAATGAGAGCCAGCCTGACACACCCTGATACGGTCTCCATCTTGCTGGCACAGTCTGGTGACCCTGGCAAGGACCCATTACCTGGAAGGACTGGAGCACAACTCACACAAATGCAAAGAACCACGAATGAGAGCAAACTGTGGGGTGGGGAGTGAGGAGGGAAAGTGCCCTCTTAGGTAGAGGGGCCGTGAGATATGTGCTGCACATGCCTGCAGCCAGTAGGGACAGCCCGCTCCAGGCCAGGCCCTGTTCTAGACACAGGGCTTCTGCAGGAAGTAAAACAGACAAAAATCCCTGCTCCCACGGGAGTTGAAGGGTAGGGGGACGGGGTGGGGGAGTGTTTCCATCTGGTAAGGGAGGGGCAAACACACAAGTAAATATGCACAATGTCAGCTGGTGATCAGTGCTATGGAGAAAAGTAAAGCTGGCAGGGGCCTGGGAAAGGGATGGACAGGAGGATGGGTGGGGGGATAGACGGGGGGATGGAGAACACTGGGTGAGGTGGGTAGAATGGTTTGCTCTTGGACCTTTAGAACTTTCTGGACCTCTGCTCTCCATCCACATTCTGTGTATAGAGAGAAGAGTGCCCCTGAAGTGCCTTAGTGGAGGGAGAGAATTCACCAGAAGGAGTGAGTGAGGTACAGACTGGGCAGGCTGAGAACATAAACGGGCTGAGTGGAGAAAATGCCCCAGGGTCATGAGTCTGCCAGGATCTGGCCCACCCAGCTGATCATCTAGATGTGAAGTGAGCACCCCCTCTCCCAGATGGTCTGTTCCCTGCACCCTATTCACTCCTGGCTCATTTCCGACTCCAAGTTTTCACTCATGTCTTTTACACTGCCCAGAATGCTCTTTCATTTTTCTATTGCATCTTGTTAAGCAGAGAGGAGGAAAGAGATGATAGAAAAAAGAAAGAACGACATGAAGAAGTGAGAGTAGAAAATAAGAAATACAGAGACAGAGAAAGCTAAACATGAAAAGAAATGAGAGACACAAAAAGATGAATAGTAAAATAATAATAGAAGTTAACCTAACTGGGTGCCAGGGACCACGGTAATTTACATGTTCTTGAAACCTTACAACACTCCCATTTTACAGATAAGGGAATTGAGGCTGAGAGAACTAAGCTCTTTGACAGAGATCAAGTCATAGCCAGGAGTATCAACCTGACCACAGCTACCTCATCACTGTACTACGTGGGGAAGAAAGGACAGTTATCCAGACTGTGGGGCTCTGGGGTTCACTGGCTTAAAGATTTTAGAGCTTAGCCACGAGGAGTTATTAGGATAGATCATCTAAAAGAAAGCTATTCCACCTACAGGAGAGTGCCTCTTTAAGTCAACTAGATAAACAGAGATGCAGATGTAACATAAGTTAAATAAAGGAGTGCTTTTTCTGTTTATCAAAGAGGTTTCATTTTAGAGAGGAGTCTACTAATTTCATCATTCCTGCAACAAACTATCTCGTAGTGCCTAGACGTGTAAATAACCTGGGCGAATTTAGGATTTAAATTAGCAACAATTGCATCTGCATACAGTGTTGCAAATACATAATTATTGCGTGAAACGAAGTGCAACTTGAATTTGCTTCCAGAAGCTTTTGCTCCCAGAGCTGAATTTTGTCTTTTCGTAGACATGCTTTGTTTGGAAGACAAGGACAGTAGATATGCACTCAGGAGCAGTGACTGGGAGCTTTCTGAAAGAATGGAGCGAGAGTTCCCAACCTGTACAGTGTTGGGAGTTTCTATTCATTCCTCTTGACGAAGTTCCTGGGGAGAACCAGGAGAGGGATTTTTACCTGGGGGACTAGTCCTCACTGGGGAAAAAAATCTTGTTGTGGGTGAGACATTAAGATCTGCTGGCAGATTTGAATCGCTGGTTAAGAGGCCTCTAGAGGAGAGTGCAGACAGGGCCTAGCAAGGCTTATTTGCTGATAAATCACATGAAAATGTGATTATTTGTTCTTTTCATTGAACACTTACTCTATGCCACGCACACAATATCCTCAAATAATAAGCCGAATTACAAATCAAGAAAGTTTCAGAATAAAGTCTATTAGAAGTCAACATAAAGAAAAAGTTTGTGTTTTATGTCTTAATTTTACACTAATTCTAAACAGATGGCAGGGACTTTTGATAAGAATTTTCTTTTTTCAGTAAGTGTAGTGGCGTGTTACTAAAAACCCACTGCTCTATTTATAGCACTGACCTGCTTGTAGAATGTTTTTCCAAAGACCATGCAAAGTTCCCACTTAAAGTTAGTTGGGCATGAGGAGAGGGCTGAATGAGGGTGGAAGGGACAAGAAATGACAGAGAAACCACCCCCTCCTGCCCCTGCCACTCATTCTTAAGGACAGTGGCACGAGCAGTACCATTGAAAGCCACAATCAACTGACACAGAGACTCAAGGGTCTGCTACGTCTCAAAGACGTCTATTTAAAACTTGGAAGAGAAACACTCCTGTCTGGCTTGTATATTCCTCTCTAACAACCTGTCCTTTCTCTGCCCTTTCCTCTCTCAATAGCTGTAAGTTAGAAGAGATCATACCAAATTGGTATTGACCTTTTAAGCAAACATTTAAAAAGCTGTTTGTGTTTTTCAGTGATAAAAAAATATAGATCATGTTAGCAACAGTACTATTTAAGAAAATAAGATTCAACTATCCTTTTGCTTTAAATGTCTTCATTTCCAATTCAGAGATCTAAGACTACAAAAGACTGAAATTAGTTTTGAAATTACCAATCAACTAAATATACTTGCGTGTTTTCCACACAAGCTCAGATACAATGTAAATAAAGAGAAGCTATCCTGTGCAAACACATATCAAGGTAGGGCATAATTCCAATTGTATCTTCCAGCCAAAAGAACTGGAATTTTCAAGAGGAAGGAAAAGAATTTCCAAGTCCAAGAAGATCCATCCTCCCATTCGTGGTGGTGCATCCACAGGATGCAAAGAATCAGGATTTCTGCCAAAAGTCAGGAAAACACTTTCTTACGGCAAAAAAAATTAATGAGGGTAAACATAGGAAATACGAAAAGAAGAAACAAAGGCTTTTTATGCCCCCAAATTAGACCTGTCACCATTCAGTGATGGAGGAAATATTGAGAGCCATGGCTAAGATGAGGACCTATATAATGCAATTCTTCATCCTCATGCTAAATATGGAGGGCTGAATAATTCCATTCCTCAGTTCAATAATAGCATGCAAATGCCTGAGCTGCTTGCTTTCTAAAAACAGAAGCAGGGAAAACAGACCAAACTAATACAAACGTCTATTTAATAGACACATTTGTCCTTATGAAGGATGGGAAGGCAACAGAATAAAATCAGTTTCACTGGTCACCTCTGACATAGGGGCTATTGAGTTTCATCAGTCACTTGGGCTACGGGCTCTAAAGGAAACAAGAGTTTAAAAAAAGAAGGCAATTCACAGTTTGCTACCCCTGCCTCTTCTTGTCTTCTTGGATCCTTCATCTCCATTCTCTCCAACTTCCTAATTGACAGCCCAGTTGCTGGGGTAAAACCTCTAACTCGGTCCTCTCTCTCCTCCACTCAACAGCATCTCAAGCCAGGCAATTTGGCCTCAGAATCTCCTCCCAGCCCTTCTTGGAAAACACACTAGGGCATAGGAAATAGGCCATGATTTTCTGATGGCAGGCTGCTTCTACAAGTGCTGGTCTGAAATGAAGATAGCAGCACTTCCAGTTTATAAATACACATGGGAAAATCCACTTAAACTCCCAGCCGCTTTCCATATCTTTTTGTTTGGTCTGGTGAGCAGGATCAAGGCTGCGACGGGAAGGAGCTTGGCCAGGCTGCCAGGGTGCCCCATACGCCCAGAGCACAAACAAAAGTGACAGGATGGTATCTCCTGTCATCATTTGCTTTCACAGCTGTCTACACATAAACCAAAGCAGTGAGCATCTCTGAAAACAAAAGACGAAACACAGAATGTGAATGGTCAACTGTTTTCACTTGCTCAGAGATAGCAAGAGTCTTTACTGCTGCTCTGAGCGGAAAAGTACTGTTCTACACTCACCCCAGATCTCTAAATGCCACAGAGTGGGCATGCTCTGTTTTTCTCTCACTGGACATGGGAATATGAAGACGAAATGGGCCCAATTCTCCAGAAGGAAGCTTATATACATAGAGGTGTTTCTAGGCATCAGGATCAAGCAAAGTGCATTCTGAGTCTCCAGTTTGATTCCATACAAAGCAACGGTGTATGCACGTAGTTAAATGGGGAAAGCAAAAGAATTTGCTGTCTCATTACTTTACAAAGACCAGATGGAAACCATAAACTGTCGCTCTCCACCTGCCCTCTTACAACAGAAGAAAGAATGCAGAGGCTTGCTTACCTTAAAGTTGTGTGTCTTCTCATAGTTGAAATGGTTGTCGTTGTGCGTGAGGGCGGCCCTTCGGACCAGGGAGGAGATCTGTGGACAGGCAAAGAGTTTGAGAGGGGGCCAGAGAAAGCCGCCTTTGACTCCCACCTTCACCCCCAAGGCCACGGCCAGCAGCTCCTGGCGTTTCCTGCCTTGCTTAGGCTTCCGAACCACAGCACACTTTTTCTCATTTTCCAGCCACAGTTCCTGGGAAAACATCGTGCCTGGCCCCCAGATCCTTCTGGTTTCCCCTGCGGAGCCTGGGAAGCTCAGTGCTGTCAGGTTTTTCGAACCGCGGCTAATGTTAGGCAGCAGATTTGAGGCAGCTGCGTCCTGTCTGCAGAGGCCTCCGGCATGTGACCTGGAAGGGCTGGTTTGAGTGATGGAGGGGGCTCTGCATCTGAATAAGGACGGGCCTGTTTTGTGCTATTTCTTATGGCCGACGTGTGCCTGGAACAATAGCACACATTCATGCTCACAGCAACTGAAGAATCAATGGAGGAGGCAGGGGCAGGCAGCTTTATTCCTCCTGCCACAGCACACTGCAAAAGAGAGACCTCAAATATTGGCTAGCATGTTTCACACACACACACACACACACACACACACACACCCCCCACTAGCTCTGATGTTCAAAGCCTGAGGCTGCATCCAATTATTCTGGGGCTCTGCACCCCATCCTGGGCTGAACTCCAGCAGATTAAACCTTTAAACCCTGATGATTGTTTAGTCTTATAGGGATTCAGTCTGCATGTATTTTTAAAAAATCTGCCCCAGCACAGGGAAGCTTAATTTTTATTCTTATGCGTGCATTAAATTAGAACAGTCTGAGCACCCAGTGGGGCAAGGAGGAAGAGCATAGCATTTCAGCTCTGAGTCCTACAGCCAAAGTTTCAAAGTGAGAGGTAGGTGTCTCACTCCAGGATACCCCCAGTTCCTGTTCTCTTCCACAGCTGCAAACAACCCCCCCGACCCACATAGACAAGACAGGGTTCCCAAACTAAAGCCAAAACATCATAGTTGCTTTTCTTTTAAATAAAATATCTTCAATGTTCATTCTGTTAGTGCCCAAGCCTAATGCCCTCCTTGCTCTTAAGAGCATCATGTGTTTGATGGTCTCTCTTGAGACCATAGTTTTTGGTCCTAGGTCTCTCCATTAATAGAAGTGAGGAAATCATTATGTCTTGGGAGTACTCCTGATCTGTTGGGAAAGTTGAAGGCAGCTAATGCCAGACAGTAAAATCAATGCTTTTGCAACTAGAAAGCAAGAAGAATGTAGATGGCTGGACCATTACATAGGTGGACAGTGCGTGAATTCATCCTGTGCTCTACTGAGACGTGGCCCCATGTTCTAGCCCCTCCAAGCAGCCTTGTGGAGAGTAATAAAACATCAATCTTTTCCTTGTATAATTTATTCCTGGCAATTATCATGATTCCAACTTACTTCAGCAGTGCATCCTCCCATTTTACCCTCTTGTTATCTTCAATAATAATAACAGCCAATTTTTATATTGCACTTTGAGCACAATAATTTATATTGTGCCAGATAATATTCAGAATGTGTTAAATGCACTTACTCATTTACTCTTCAGCTCATGTGTATGAGGAATAAGACTTCTATTTCCATTTTTTGGATGAAGAGATTGAGGCACGGAGAGGTGAAGCAATTTGCCCAAGGACACGCAGCTGGCTTAAGTGGCAGAGCCAGAACTAGAACCCAAAACATCTGCGTCCAGCCCCTGTGCTCCTGAACACCAGTGGTGCCTAAGGAAGCTGATGTGGTGCCACATCCTGCCATTGTGTCCTGCCAAATGCTTTATCTGAAATATTGGCCAAGTCTGCCCCCCCTTACCATTCTTGCCCCACAATAAGTCAGACCCTTGATATCTCTTCAGTCCACCTTACACACAGCTGCACAACAGTCTTCTTAGTCCACTCACTACTCCACATCTGCTCAGAAAACGTCAATGACTCTCCGTGGCTTAACTGTGTCCTGGCATTGTGGGTTTTTTGTGAGCTCGTCTCAGTCTATCCAGCTCATCTATTTCCCTACACTCCCCTCCACAAATCCTACAAAACCTCTTCCCTGACATATTCAACTTCTCACCTTGGTAGCTTGCTCTGTCCTTTAGCGTATCCCAGCATCATTTCAACATGTCTACATTTTCACCAACATTCATATTCTAACTCAGTTGCTACTCTCTCCAAAAGGACTTCTCCAAACTCCCCACTGGAGGCCAATTCTCTTTTCAGAAATCCCATAGCAGTTTTCCATATTTTTCTTATTGCCCTTATCACTTTCTATCTTATAATATGAGTGACTTATGATGGGTCTTACATCCCTGACACATTGGGAACTCACGGTGACCTGCTCTATGTCTAATTCATCTTTATTTCCTCCTACAAGAGTGTCTGATAAAATTCCTTGCCATAGTAGGCACTGAATAAATATAAGTTGCCAGAAAGTACCCGTACAGATAGGAGGTCAGAGTTGTGGAGGAAGGTGTGCAAAGGTGACCACATGGGGTAACGTCTCTTGCCCCATCCTATGATTACCCATCACCATGCTTTAGCTTCCAAGGAGCTGAACCTCCAGAGGTCTGCCCTCCTGAAGGGCTCCACCAGACTCCTTAGCCCTCCTTCCCATTGCTCAATCCTAAAGCACAACTGCCACTCACAGGGAGTAAAGGCATGGCATACCTTTGAAAGGCTTCTAATCCTTAGCCTAAAGGCAGAAAGACAGAGAGGAGGAATAAGGGTCTCTTCCCAAGCCTACAGCTAGCAAATCAACGGAGACCTTCTGATGGGGAGCCATTCCATGTAAGAGGGGATTCTGTGATCTGAACCAGGCTAATTATATGGATATATGGTTTTAGAATCTGATAAAATAACTCTTTAAATGGTAAATGGGTAAAAAGGATCTCCTTTTCCTTTTGGTATATGGGTGGTTGAATACGAGGAGATTTAATATTTTCTCTTCTGTCCGTGCCTTTACTTATAACAAGTAATTTTTATTTTTATCTGTGACAGTGATTTCTTTTACAGATATTTGTTCAACAGAATTTACCCAAACACAAGACACATTCAGACATGTGAAGGAAATACACACTGTTCACTTAAGATGCGTCTTTACAGGGAACCAGAAGTGTTGGCATTTGAGTGAGCATTATTGTGAGTCGTGTGGATGACCCCAGATCACCCTCTGATTAAAGGAAAAATGATTACAAATGTCTCTTGGTAAAAACTTCTCTCTTAAATCACTCCATCGCACAGAGCTCTTCTTTATCCAAGCTTCTCAAGGACAACGCGTTGGTTTCTTTTGTATCCCCCACAATGATCATACATGTTCACTAGACACGGTGAACATTTAATACTTTTGCTTACAGTCTTTTTCTAACAAAAATCTCTATTGGACCCATTTTTATCTATACATTCATTAGACGAAGCACATTTCTCTACATGCTCTATTTAAATCCGGGATTCTCAACCTTGGAACTATCAACATTTGGGGCTAGATAATTCATTGTTGTGGGGGCTGTCCTGTGCATTGTAGGATGTTTAGTGGCATCCCTGGCCTCTACACACTAGATGTCAGAACCTCCCAATTGTGATAATCAAAAACCTCTCCAGACATTGCCAAGTATCTCCTCTGAGGCAAAACTGCCCCTAGTTGAGAATACCTGGGTTAGATTAATAACACAAATATTTACAGCATGCTTCCTATGTGCCGGGTATTGTACTAAGCACTTTGCATATATTGACTCATTCAAGATTTATAACCTTATGAGGTAGGTACTGTTATAATCATACCCACTTTACAGACGAGGAAATGGGAACTGAGAGTTTAAGTGACTTGCCAAGGTCACAAGGCTGGTAAGTGGTGGAGATGAGATTAGAACCCACATACAACTCATTAGGAGTATGCTTTTTTTTCCCCCAAGAACAAATTAATTTTTTTACTGTGGTAAAATACACATAACATAAAATTTACCATTTTAATCAATTCAGCAGCACTAAGTACATTCACAATGTTCTGCAATCATTACCACATCCAGGTCCAGAACATTTCCATCACCCAAAATGAAACCCCATACGCATTAAGGAGTCACTCACCATTACCCTCACCCTCCAGCCCCTGGCAACCACCAATCTGCTTTCTGTCTCTATGGATCTGCCTATTCCGAATATTTCATGTAAATGGAATCATACAACATATGGCCTTTTGTGCTTGGCTTCCTCCACTTAGCATGTTTTCAAGGTTCATACTTGCTGTAGCATGTATCAGTACTTTGTTGCTTTTTATTGCTGAATAATAATCCAGTGTATGGATATACCACATTTTGTTTATCCATTCATCAGCTGATGTACATTTTGGTTGTTTTCACCTTTAGCTATTGTTAATAGTGCTGTAAGAACATTCTTGAACAAGTTTTTGTTTGAACACCTGTTTTCAGCTCTTTTGGGTATATACTAAATCTATGCTTTTAACCACCCTCTAAACTGCCTCTCATCCAAATAATGTTCACACTTAAAAATCCAGGGATTAAATGCCAGAATGACTCTCCTCCCCATTGTTAACCTGTTAACAACTCGCAGGGCTGGTGTTCCCTGGTCTGGTTTTTAAAGAGGAGACTTTGTTTTCCCTGGGGCCTCTTCCAAAGCAGGTATTACTTAAGATACTTTTGGAAGTAGGTGGGGCTATAAATAAATGGTGAAATAAGCTCACCACTTCCCCTTTCCTTTTTTATAAATAAGGGTTGGGATTCTATTTTCTATGGCCTCTCACTGTTCTTTTTCTCTATGATTAGGATCCTGGATCCAAGAAGGAATCAGCTGACAAGAAGGCAGTAAAAGGCTGTCTGACGAAGTCAACAAGGCAAGGATGGGTCAGTGGGCAGGAAGACACAGCAAAATGAAGCCCAAGGGGATCCTTGTGTAAAGTGCCCAGGGGTAAGGGATGGTGGGAAAAAGAGGAATGTCCTGACCTCTGTGTTGACTATAGTAGCCTAGCATCATAAGCCCAGAGGAGACCTCAGAAGTTCATCTAATCAATGGCCCCTTCTCCACCTGGCTCAGGCAAGCCCACCCCTGGGCACCATGACATTCTGCCTTATTAGTACCAATTTCTAGAAAAGGTAATTTATCATCAACCTGCAATTCTCCCACAGACTTCAAGTAAATTCCAGTTCTGCATTTTAAGGAGGACTCATTGGAAATGTATCATCAGTCCCTTGATAGTCTCTCCCACTATTCCGACCCCAGTCCTTGTGCTCCTGGACCCCTCTCACTTCTCTGCCTCTTTATTCTGAGGCCCCCTTAGGTATGAAAAGCCCAAGCAATACCCCTGCTATAAACACTACTCTTCAGCTGCAGGCATCTGCTGCCTCGTGGCAGTATATGAAATGAAAATCAATATGACTAATGCTGGCGAGGGTCATGAGGAGAGCTCTCTAAAATACTGCTGGTGTTTGTGTGAAGTGGCTTGTATCTGGGAAAAAAGTTGGCAATGTATCAAATGCCTAATGTGCACTGATCCAATCATTCTGTTTCTAGGATTCTCTTATGAAGGTCTTCAGACAAAGAATTAGATAGGTAGAAAAGATAGATAGATAGATAGATAGATAGATAGATAGATAGATAGATAGATAGATATTCATCATAATAACATCAAGAAATGAGAAAAGGCTTAAACATCCAAGATAGGGAAAGGTTAAATAAATTATGGTATAAACATGTAATGGAATATTATGTAGACACTAACAAAGATGATTAAAATAACTTTTAATGATGAAGAGATATGTCCCTGATATCATGTCAGGTGAAAAGTAGGCTCCTGAACCATATGTAGTATCACTCCCAGTTTTGTAAGTTGATGCGCACAGAAACTATCAGAAGAAAACATGCCAAAATATCTCCAACACACTAGAATATCTCCAACACACCAGCATATCTATCTCCAACACACCAAACTGTTGGATATAAGCAACAGTTATCTTTGGGTGAAGAAATCTTAATTGAAATTTATTTTCTTCTTTATTCTTGTCTGCACTTTTTGAGTTTCCTACAATGATTATGTTCTATTTCCATTATATAAAAATATAAATTTTGTAAAGTACATTATAAAAACTTTCTTGGGTTTAGTGTGCATAGATAATAGATTCTTAACATCATAGGTAACTATTAAGCTCATCTAATCCCTCCAGCTCTTTTTACAGGTGAAGAAACCGAGGGTCAGAGAAGTTCAATGATTTGCCCCCCACCACAGAGCTATTCTACAAGTAGATCTACAACCAGATAGACTCTGGGTTCTCTTGCCTGCAACCCTCCACAGCTAGTGCATCTTACACGGGGGCGGGACTCAGGACCCCTAGAAGGCTTGTTACAACACAGGCTGCTGGGCCCCCACCCCACCTCGACTGAGCGAGGGTTTCTTGCTCAGTCAGTGGGAGATTAGGCCCAAGAATCTGCATGTCTAACAAGTTCTCAGGTGACGCTGATGTTGGGACCACACTTTGAGGACCCCTGTGTTGTGCTTTCCGTTGAACCTGTGGGTCTCAGCTTTGACGATCATTGGAATCACTGGGGAACAAACGAAGCAACAAACAAACAAAAACCGTGCTCAAACTCCACGGCAGACCAATTAAATCCGAATTTCTGGGAATGGACCCCGGACTTGCAAGAAAATCCTCCAGGGGATTCTAATATGCTCCTAGCATTGAGAGCCACCACTCATCGCAAGTGCTTCGCTTCAGGGAGATTGTTAGAGAAGACCGAAGTGATGACCGTGATAAATGCTCTTGACACCCCCCCTCATGTGATCACGTTTCTATTCCACCCCACCCCCACCTCCCATCACACCACTTAAAACCTTCATAGATTCTTAAGCTAAAGGCAAAAATCCATACCATGGCCTACATGGCCACCTTTCCAGCCTCACTTCCAATCCTTTTCTTAGTGTCACCTTGAGAATTTATAACCAACCTATTAGTATGATTTTTAAATTATTGTCTATGACCTCCATTAGACTGCCAGCTTTATGACATCAGGTAATGTGTGTGCTTCATCACAATTAAGACCCTAGTATCATACCTCGGGCCTGGCACAAAGTAAGTGCTTACTAAATTTTGCTGGCTGAATGAATGAATGATTGTCCCTGGCTATAAAATATCTTGAGGTCAAAGGACCACTATAGAAGCTTATCATCATCACTACTTATCTAGTCAAATTACTCTGGTGAGTCTCTGCTATAAAATCCAGGAGCCATGCCCTTTGGCATTTCCTTTTGACCAAACTATCAGATTTCTGGTATCACAGATGGGGTACTGGAAACAGGGGGACCCTGCAGAGTCAGGTCTAAAGGGACATGGCCAGGTTTGGGACTAGCATAATATTAAAAGTAGCATTGTATATTTGTGGAGCACATTACATTATATGGTATCTTTCCTCTACGAGGAAGGTAGAGTGGGTGTCATTATTCTCTTTTTACAGATAAGGAAACTGAGGTCCTAACAGGTCTCCTGATTTTCTTTCCGTGGAAATCCCTGATACTCCAGTTGTAGCAAATCAGCAGTGGTGGCTACTAACAGCCCATTGACACAAGGAATCATTCCTCCTCTCTGTTCCTAGGGGACTTTCCAGAAACCTTTAAAACGGAGCTCTCCCCATAGTTCTTCTATTAACTATATCTCCAGTGGGTAGCATGAGGCCAACATTAGCTTGGCACTCAGGAAAGTTTTGTTGTACGAAAAATAAACATACTAGTTTTTTTGCAGTCTTTCTATTTTCCTTGCCTTTCATCAAAATGACTTCTAATTTTAAAAAGAGTCAACATGCTCTCATTTTTTCCTTAGACCCTCAGTTCACTTCCCACACATACGTCTGGGGTTCTGGGGTTAGGTGATGAGTCTGGGCTGCACATAATTTCCCCAAAGCCACAAAACGTTAAATCCTGCCCAGAGACGCTCAGGAAAATGCTGCAGGCATTCATTCAGCCCAGGATGGTGGTGGGAAATCTGTTTTTTTCTTTTATTTTCATTCAATGGGTCACACTTAAATACTTTTAATGGCTGGCTATGGGTATACTGAGTGTATGCTCACTACTTATTATTTCAGGATCTAAAGTACATATATACGGAGCAGGGCTTACTACAGGGGACTGGTGGATAAAGGAGCAGGGAGATTTTCATTATGGTCTTTGCTGTGGCATCCTAGTTCTGGCTCTCTATTCCTGTTTGCAAGTGAAAAAACTAGAAATGTGAAGTGAAATAAGCCCAAATTACTGAATGATATTCAAAGGGGTGGTTTTCTTTTATCAGCACTACTAAGCCCAGCCCGTTTGATCCTAAGTACTCTGAACACCTCCTTACACTGCCAAATAAATCTTCCCTGCTCTTCCTAAGAGCTGCCCCGTTAGTGTTTGTTATATTCTTTGCTTGTGGTTTGCAGTCCCGAAAGAGGAGGACAACAACAAAGGGATATGACTAAACTGCAGACTCACTCTCATGACAGCCAAAGAAATGAGAGAGATCTGGGTGGGACCCTGCCATCTTTCCCACCAATGTGCTAGTTAAAGCCTGGCTTTATTTGAATCCATCAAAGCATCAGGTGTCGAAGGCCGACCTGGCTGACTCCTAAAACTCCCGATGACCTCCAAACCTGCTGCGTTCTGGTCCAAGGAGGAGAGGCCTTTGTCTCTGATGGCACAACATGTCCAGCTGCCACTCCAATTATTCTCCAGGGACAGACGGCCACTCTCAATACGAGAGACACAAAAGGGCCGAAGGACCAACGGTTTCGTTGCCTCGCTTATGACTCATTTCCGTTCATCCAGAACACTCAGCGTCTACCCCAAACTGAAGGGCCCATGTGGACTCTAAAGTGGACCAAACTACCTTGTTCGGAAGCAAATAAATAATCTGATGCTTCTTGGGTTGATTGATTGTGCAATGTTATAATCACTGTCCTTCTCGTGTCATTTCTCCAGCTGTTTTATTGAGGCTGATGTCAACAATTTGGGCTAATTGCTGATGCTTTTCACAGATTGCTTAGATGTAGGAACAAAAGATACTCCATGTTATAGAGAAAGACTTTTTAGGTTGCGTTAAGCATCTCATACATTTCAATGTGTAGTTGTTGTTGTTTTGTTTTACATCAGAGGGTAGTAATCCATTTCCTTAAGCAAGAACTTTACAATTTAGTCAAATTTCTTAAATGGCAGGATTATTTTCCAGAAAATGGAACATTTATCAAACCAAGTTGCTTAAAATTGCTTTACAACACTTTAGGTAACCTTTTGTAAAACTAAGACCCAAGCAAACAATGCAAATTTTAAGGGAGAAGCAGCTATTGCAAAGTTCCCAGCTGCTATTTCCTTCTTGCCCTATTTTACTCTCTTCTCACATTTGGTGTTCATCTCCTTTTCTTTGCATTTTTCTTGCTGTCACGTACCTTCCCATCTCTGAGCAAAGGAGTAAGTGCCCAAAATGATTGACATAGGTCTCATTACAAAAGTCAAAGATGCTCAATTTCCGGCTGATGGCACCCAACTGGATTGTATTTCAAGTGTATTTCCCTCTTACCCCCTCCCTGCCACTGTGGCTCACTCAGCGGATCCTGAGAAATCTCTGCCAGAGGCTATATGTTTGCTGAATCACATTTTCTTGTCACACTTCAGTGTGGTGATTTGCAGAGCAGAATGTACCAAACAGAGCCTCAAGTTGCTTTTCTACCAGGTTCTTTGGTCAGCAGTTGGAGTAAGGTGTACCTTTATTGAAAGAAAAAAATAAAACTAACCAGCTGTTTTCTGCATGCAAACTGTCCCATGTTGTAAATGACAGAAACACCTATTAAACGGTTTTTCAAAATTCTACAAAAAATATCTCAAATCCTCTACCGTGCTTTTTTACAGTGAACAGTCACCCAAACAAAATAGTCCTCGACGCCATTCACAACTGCAGCTGATACTGGCCAATATAGTTCCTGGGGGTATTTGTGAACTCAGTAGTTCTGAAATATGGATGCTTGCATATTCCAAATGTGAAGCTAAGTTTATTTCTGGTCTCCTGTGTGAGTGGTGACTAGGATTTTCAAATTCTACAATTGGACCTCATATTTGTGTGTTGGGAAGACCAGCCTTATGCCAAGTATATGGCCCTCTAGCCCCTGCCCAGATGGAATATCAGAGTATGTGTGACGATGCAGACACTTCTACCAGCCACTGCCTGCTGAGGGAAGAGACTGTCATGCTAATGTGTAAGCATGAATATTCCAGAGAGACAGTTCAGTATGAAATGACCACATCCAATTTGACCTCAGCAGTTTTAATGCAATAAAATTATTCTTGGACATGTTTCAAACATAGTTCTTTCCTTCCTTCCTCCCTCCCTCCCTCCTTCCCTTCTCTCGTTCAGCAAATATTTATCAAGCATCAGTTATACATCAGGCACTGTTTAAGGTCGATGGGATAGAATAGTGAACAACTGAAAAAAAATCTCTACTCTCTTGTATAATGTAATAAGTACATTGTATATTATTCTAGAAAGTGATAAATTCTACGAAGAAAAATAAAGCAGGAATATAGGATAGAGACAGACAGGGAAGGAGGATGCAATTTAAAACAGGATGGTCAGGAAAGGTCTCACTGAGAAGGTGACATTTAAGCAAAGACTGGCAGGAGGTGACAGGGTGAGTCATGCTGATATCTGGAGGAAGAGCATTCCAGGCAGAGGGCATAGCAAATGCAAAGGACTTTGAGACAGGAGCAAGCCTGGCATGTTCAGGAAACAGTAAAGATCAAGAGTGGCTGGAGTGGCATGGACTAGGAGATGAGGTACAGCACCCAGGGCCTTGGGAGGGAGAGTAAGGGCTTCCACTATTACTCTGAGTGACATGAGCAGCCACTGCAGGGCTTCAAGCAGATTTATGGTATGACCTGAATTACTTTTAAAAAGCATCGCTCTGCCTGCTGTGTTGAGGACTGTAGGAGGGCACGGGAGGAAGCAGGGAGACCACTTGGAAGGCTATTACAGAAATCCAGGTAAAGAGAAGACAGTGGCTTGGACCAGGGTCAGAGCAGTGGAGTTGGTGAGCTGTGGTCAGACTCTGGCTATCATTTCAAGGCAGAGTCCATAGGATTAGCTGACAGGTTGGATGTGACATGCAAGAGAAAAAGAGGGCTCCAGGATAACGGCACAGTGTGGGGCCTGAGCAACGAGATAAATGAAGTTTCCATTAAATGAGATGAAGAAAATCATGAAAGGGGTGAAAGTGAGGGACAACAAGGTCAGGACCTCCATTTTGGGGATATTAATGTTGAGAAGGCACTTGGACATACAAAGTTGGAGTTCCAAGGAGAGATGGGTGCTGGAGATATCCTCCTGGGAGTCTTCATAGGAGATGGACTTACAGCAAGAGAGTGAGTGGAGACAGAGAAGAGCAGAGGCCCCAGGACAGAGCCTTGAGACACTCCAACCATTATGAGATCAGGAAATTGAGAAGGAACTAGCCAAAGAGAAAGAGAAGGCCAGTTTGATATCCTGGAAGCCAAGTGCAAAGACGATCAGTTGTGCCTAATGCTGCCGATTGGTCAGTTATGATGGGGACTGAAAAAGAACCAAAGAATTTAGCACCGTGAAAGTGAGTGATCACCTCAGCAAGAGCAGTTTCCACGGCGTAGGAGGGGGAAAACCTGATTGCAGATGCTTTAAGAGAGAACGAAAGGAGAGCAATCGGAGCAGAGAGCATTGTAGAGCCAGTACTGGACAGTATGGAGAGCAAGGGGGAGCAGCAGACAGGGCGGGATCCAGAGAGACTGTTTCTCCATTTTTTTTCTCGGTGAGGAAGATTAGCCCTGAGCTAACATCTATGCCCATTTTCCTCTATTTTATGTGGGACGCCTGCCACAGCATGGCTTGATGAGCGGGGTGTAGGTCCACACCTGGCATCCGGGCCTGTGAACCCCAGGCTGCCAAAGCGGAGTGCACGAATTTAACCACTGTACCACTGGGCCAGCCCCTGTTTTTCCTTTTTTTTCTTTTTGTGAGGAAGATTGGCCCTGAGCTAACATCTGCCAATCCTCCTCTTTTTTGCTGAGGAAGACTGGCCCTGGGCTAACATCCATGCCCATCTTTCTCCACTTTATATGGGACGCCGCCACAGCATGGCCTAACAAGCAGAGCGTCGTGCGCGCCCGGGATCCCAACTGGCGAACCCCGGGCCGCTGCAGCGGAGCACGCGCACTCAACAGCTTGTGCCACGGGGCTGGCCCCTGTTTTTCTTTTTAAGAAAGGAAGAAAGCCCCTGGGATTTCCTTTGCCCATCATAATAGCCCATAGCCCATGTAATAGAGTCTGCCTCCATTTTTGGTATTTGGCTGCTGACAGCTTTCAAGTCAATCAGAAGGCCCACATGCCTCCTCCCTTGGTGCCAGTGGGTAGTCAAAACCATGGAAGCCCCTGCTGGTGCGGGCTTCCTCCCCCAGCCCCAGCCCCTAACCACCAGCAGTGCTAAGCCAGTTTCCCTCCCCGCTGTCCTAAGCCATTTTCAGACCTGCTGGGGAGTCTGTCTTGCTCTCCTCAGAAAGCCTCACTACGTGAGTAGTAAAGCTTTCTTATCCTCTTGATGGGCAAGTGATAACATCAACCTCAACACAAAACCAAATTTTGGGGGGGGGGGTCCATTCCACCTCTGTGAAGGGGCCACAGCAGCCTATTAGAACTGGAAAGCACCTTAGATGCGGCCCGTGACTCTGACCTCCCACACAGGCTGTGCCTCTTCCTGCTCCCCCACGTTTTTTCAATGCTCAGAGCCCATGACCCGTTCTCTGAACCCATGATATTCTTTTGTGAAGCCTGGCCTCTGCACATATGCTCCCTACCACCTAAAACTTACCAAATGTGTTAGAATCACACCAGCAACAAAATAGGAAAAAACAACCCTAACAATTATTGAGCACATATTGTTCCAGGCACATTAACCATTGTTGCATTCAATCTGCACAACAGTCCTGTGACGTAGGTATTATTGCCCCCTTTTCATATATGAGGACAGTGAAGCTAAGAGAGCTCTCACTACTCAAGTCTGCACAACCAATAAGCAGGATTTGAACACAGGATCAGCCGCTTCCATAGTTCAAACTCCTAAACTTCATGTGATTCTGACTCCACATATGTGTCCCCCAGTAGGATGTAATATCCTGAGAAAGGACCCTGCATTCACATTTTCTAATCTCTAACCATAAAGAGCACTCAACAAAGGTTTATAGATAAATGAATGTGTCTGGTCTGGCCCAATATCCCCACTTTACAAAAAGCAGAATGGTAAGTTAGTCGCCCAGATTCTCACGGCCAGTTAGTCACAGTGGTGGGACAAAAAGCCAGGTTCTTGGAGCGCAGGTCCAAGCTCTTTTCACTAGGTAACAACAGACCTGGTCACTATTCATGTTCTCCCAGGCTGCACAAGTTAATCAAGACCCACACACACACACAGATACACACACACACATTAAAAAGCATAGCAAACATAGGCAGGAAATTGCCAGACAATGTACATTGTTAAAATCATCTCAGAGAGTAATTTGCTCATGTACATCAAGAGTTTCAAAATATTAATATCCTTTAAGATTCTGTAATTCTATTACTAAGAATCTAACCTAAGGAAATGATCCTAAATACAGAAAGGCATTCATAGCAGCATTATTTCTAACATTAAAATGGAATATACTGTGCATGTCCTGACATTAGGAAATAGCTAAATAAGGAAGACACTCATGCAACAATCAAAAATTATGATTGTGAAGAGTGTACAGTAACATGACGATAATATATGCTGTGTGAAAAAAGCAGGATACAAAATTACAAATGTACTATGCTTACAAATATATTTAAAAATCCCAATGCATAGGAAATCACTGTAAGGATATAGACCAATGTCTATATTTTCCTTATCTTTCAAAATCACTTTAATTATATTACCTTCATAACTGGAATGAGGAAAAGAAGAAAATTTTTCCACAGAGGAAAAAAAATCATTTTTTTCCCAGTTTGCATCAGTTTTGTTTTCCACTAGGAGGTCTTTATCTTAGAGGAAAAATTAGGTAAGTTTTAAGCATAACTAGAAACTGGATAAATCTAAAGTATTAGTCTTCTACGGTCTGGATCTCACAGCTATAATATATTTAAAGAAACTCTCAGATGTGCAAAACAAGTGGTTAAATAACATTATTGGAAATGAAAACTCTTAATCTAGCAGGTATTAAGAAAGGATTCACCCTCTGTGGGGCCTAAAACATGCCATTTCTATGGCCTCTTGATATAAATTAAAATCTGTCCAAAATGCAAGGAAGAACACTATTTCACGTAAAAACATGATTTAGGTTAAATCTCTGAAGAGATTTTGACCTTGAGCCAAGAGAAATAAAAGTTTTAAAATAAAAATACTGTTTCTATGATATATATTATTGTTTGTAAGAGTCAGGAGATAAAAGAATAAAGAATAAATATCATGTTCACATATCAGATTTTCTCTAAATAAATTTATTCAGACCCAGAAAATGACCTCTTAACATGTATAATGTAGCTATGAGAATTTAGATTTTGTAATATTTCAATAACGATTTGGGATAGAGGAGCTTCCATTTTAAATAACTCAAAAATTTTCTAATTTAATTTTTCTGACGTCAGTCTCATAATAATAAAAATGAAATATGGCTCTGTTTTTTATTTTTATCAATAACTAAAGGTTTCCAGCCATGTCCTGATGAGTTGGTGTAAGAAGCCACGGTAATTGGCCGTGTGCTATTTCAGTTGAAAAGGCTGTGTGTGCTTATCAAACCCCGCAGTCACAGAAATGGCAGTTAAATTCTAAAAATGGTGAAAGGTTTCTCCTGCTAAGAATTCCTTGTTAAGAGTAAAAACTCTGGGGCTGGCCCCATGGCTTAGCGGTTAAGTGCGCGCGCTCCACTACTGGCGGCCCGGGTTCGGATCCCGGGCGCGCACCGATGCACCACTTGTCTGGCCATGCTGAGGCCGCGTCCCACATACAGGAACTAGAAGGATGTGCAACTATGACATACAACTATCTACTGGGACTTTGGGGAGAAAAAGGGAAAAAAAAAAAAAAAGGAGGAGGATTGGCAATAGATGTTAGCTCAGAGCCAGTCTTCCTCAGCAAAAAAAGAGGAGGATTGGCATGGATGTTAGCTCAGGGCTGATCTTCCTCAAAAAAAAAAAAAAGAGTAAAGACTCTGGAGCTACGTTTTCTGGGTTCAAATTCCTGCTCGAACCCTTTCTAGCTGGGTGACCTAATGCCAAGTTCCTTAACTTCTTTGTGCCTCATTTCCTCAAATGTGAAATATGGATAAAAGTAGGCACCTCACAGATGATTAAATGTGCAGTTTAACTTGTAAATTGCTCAGATCCATGCCTGTCATCATTTTATATGTATGTATGTATATATAATTTAATGACTAAATTAACTTGAATGATTATGCAGGTGATGCTTTCAAAGGCCTAATCTTAGGAAGGTGTTGACAACTGAGTTTATTTAAGACTACCTTTACTTTATGATCTACAGAAAAAAAAATCTTTTCTGACCTGCCACAACTAAAAAACATAGGGTCATCTTAATTTGACCAGAATCCCCAGAGGGCTAAGCAGAAGCTGGAAGGACTTTAATCACAAATGGCAGTTCTTCAGAGGCACCTGGTGGAGCAAATCTGAGGCTGCACTGAAGATGTGGACATGCTGCAAAAGTAGGCTTGTCTCCTAAAATATTTTGATGATATCAGAAGTAAAAAAGGTAAGAGGAGTGTATTTTAGGATGTGAGTTTATGAAAAACAAACAGGATGAAGGAAGAAATTGGAGCTCATATTGGTCCTGGGATGAAAATATGCCTGGTAGCTTGGGTCCTGGGCTCCAAGGTTACACTCAGGAGAGAGCCTTCCAGACTCTTAGGGAATGTGGTGACCAGCAGTAGGGCAGCCCGTGGACATCTGAATGGGCTCAAAGTCTTTATTCTCAACTTCCTCCCCCTGCAGATACGACTGGGTGCTGGCAGCAGATGGAGCTCCTTGCTCCCGTAACATAGCTGACTTTTTTGGAGAGTTGTGGAGCAGATGACACATTTCTACAAACAAACGATCAGCTATTTTCAGGAGTCACCAGGCCATCCTTGGCATATTATGAGTAACCATTTTCAGATAGTCACACCAAATCCAGCTATGATGGTTTAGACTTATACCTGTTTCCCAAAGGTTGTTACACTAGGTTCATAGGACATGAAGTATATTTTGTGTTGACCCATTTCCATACCATCCACTCAGGTTTCAAACTGGTGTTCCTTGAAATATTAGTTACCCTCAGTTGTTCTATGATTAAATAAGTTTGAAAAATTTTACATAGATTCCTTTCTTGGAGAATTACCATTTACATTACTGTTTAGAGGTATCAGCATTTTCCAAACTTATTTGTAACCACGTAAGGCCAATGAGTATCTAGCATTACTAATGTTTGGGAAACTAATACTTGACACAACCCCAGGATTGTCTGAGCATTAAAACAGATAATCCACACAGTTTGCAGTGCCCAAAATACAACAAGGGATCAATAGAGATTAGCTATGATTATTATTAATAACAACTACTCTTTAAAAAAGCTTAGCTAACGGTCCTGCTGTATCCTGAACCACGCACACATAAGAAGACTAGTATTGGTTTTGCCAACTGGCTCTGGGTGACATTGTGGGGAGTGGAGATGGTTGTTACATGTCCTTTCTCTTCCACATGGTGAGCCATTCAGGGCCAGTGGATGAGGCAACCTGAGGCAAAGTAAGCACAGGATGACTGGCCACAGTTGACGGCCTAAAGTGCACTTCAGGATATCTGTTTCAAGTGGACAGGGCAGGAAGCATCACCTATGGGCACTCATTCCCAGGTTTATACACCAGCAGAACTTGGACACAACATGCTGGTTCTTGTGGGTCCCTCAGAGCTGCTGTGATGTCTCACTGGACAGAGCCCAGGTGTCATCTGAATCCCAGCGTTCCACATCTGACCTCTCAGCAACCTGGTGCCAGTTAGTCTGAAGTTCCAAGATCTCTGGGCCCTGACACAAGGTCCTGGCATCTACCCACCTTGTTTTCCAAAACCCCCTGATGGATAAGAAACAGTCTCTTAGCCCCAAATGACATGTTTTAAACCACATGAATCCACAGGAAACTGCCCACTTGCCTGTTGCCCTGAGCTCTTCCAGAAAACTGTTGCAGTCTGGCAAATGCCCAAAAACCAACTGCCAAGATCCTAAGGAGAAGGAGTACATGTGTGAGGTGGGTGGAAGCTTGGGGACATCACTGCTTTGGGCTTGTTTGCCTGGTTGCAGGCAATTACATATGGTGGTAGGTTTCAGGCATAATGCATTTGTATTTTAGTTTCTCTGCACAAAAAAACACATGTGAAACAATGGGTATATTTTTTCCATTATGAGAAAAACACTGTTCCGAATACAATATTAAAATAGGTTAAATGAGTGGGAATTTATAGACACAAATGTTTTAGGGTATATGAAAAATAAGGTATTTCTATGCTGTAGGACAACAAAAATACATAACTACAATTTATTATATGTATGTATCAGACACTACTCCAGACACCTTACATCCCCTCTGTCCCATCTAACTATCCACCCATTCATCCATCCATCCCTCCACCTACCCACACAACTAACTACCCATTCACGTATCTAGCCAGCTAATAAGCCAGCCAACCATAGATCCAACTATTCATCTTTTGATCCATTCTTCCTTTCATCCTCCTATCCACCCATCCATCCATCCACCCACCCACCCAATCAACCAACCAATTAACCAACAAATCAATCAACCAACCAACCAACATTAAGTGAACACCTCCTAAGTGTTAGGCACTGTGCTAGGCTCGGTATCTAAAGTCAAGTAAGATCCAGTCCTTATTCTCTCTTAAGGCAGTTCATAGACTAGGAGAAGTGTTTATAGCCTAGGAAGTTTTACATGTGCAGGGCTTTGCTGTTCATTACCGCTGTATTTCATACCCGAAAGTCCCTCTTTCTCTAGGCCTATTTCGTAGTCCTGACTAATCTCCATACTTGGCATTCTCCTGAGAATACAAACCTTTATTGCCTGAAAATAAATTCTTCTGCTCAGTATATAACTTAAATTTTGAGTTAATATATGTATATGCATAAAGTCCCAGCAAGCTGGGGCCATGACTGTAAACTTGGACCTCCTCAGAATATACTTCGTCCCATTTGACACCATCCTTCTTCTTTGTTTATCTTGCCAACTCCTATTCATCCTTCCAACCTCCCCTGGGCCTCCCATCACTTTCTACAGAAGCTTTCCTTTGTGTCTATCTTAGCTCAACCATTCTTTACGTAATTGTTTTTCTTCTGGTTCTGTTTGACCCTAAGTTCTACATGGCTGTGTCTGTCTTGCTCATCGCTGTATCCCTGTCTTTAGCACACTGCCTGTCTGTGTAGCACTCAACATTTATTTCTGAATGAACAAATAGATGAATGAGTAAACTGAAGGCAGGTTCTCGGGAAATATATACTTGACAGGCTGCTTAAAACATATGGTTTCCCCTGCAATTTATTACTTTGGCCAAGAATAGAGAGGGAATAGTACGGTTTTTTAAATTTTTTTTTTTAATTTTATTTATTTTTTCCCCCCAAAGCCCCAGCAGATAGTTGCATGTCACAGCTGCACATCCCTCTAGCCGCTGCATGTGGGACGCGGCCCCAGCATGGCCGGAGAAGCGGCGCGTCGGCGCGCACCCGGGATCCGAACCCGGGCCGCCAACAGCAGAGCGCGCGCACCCAACCGCCAAGCCATGGGGCCGGCCCGGTAATAGTACGGTTTTAGTCACCTACATGAGAACAGAATCAAATGATAATGATTTATTCTACAGCACAAAGTAGTCATTATTATAAGATGGATCAACACAGTGGGACGAGATCAATTACCGTTTCTGGTAAGCAGCTGTCTGTGCAACCCTCTCATCTTACAGATGAGGAAACAGGCCCAGAGAAGTGGAGTAGTTTGCCCCAGGTCCCCAAGCAAGTTAGAGCCAAGGAATGAAGCTTCTGGAATCCCAGTCCTTCCTTCCACTTCCACTGTTCTTCCACTTTATCTCTCTGCCATTAGCGGCCGTTGCTTCCTCGCATTGTCAGGGAGTGACCCTGTCCAAAGAAGCCACACCTGGAGAGGTTTTGGACTCTAAGAATTACCGTTGCTCTAACAAAAAGTCCTGAAGCCAAGAGGATTTTAAATAAATCATTATTGACTTTGAAAAAGATCAAAATGTGACATTTGGAGCTACAGAGCATCTCCCCAGAACTTCAGATTATTACCCTTAGACTTGAAAATATGAAAGGGAGAATAAGAATAGCATGTGACAAACATTTTCAAGAAATTCTGGTCAAAGTCAACATTTCTGGTGCTCCCCCAGGAGACACAAGGCTCAGGTACAAACCATCAATGTGGCTGGGCCAGGCCAAAGACTGAGCTGAATGATTTCTCTTTTTATTGAAAAAAAAGGTCATAATTAAAAGAATCACTGCTACTAATTAGCAAATACTTACAAGGCGTGGCAGAGGAAACACATAGGAATTATATTAAAAAGGCACATATGTCTGTTCTAAGGCTGAGAAGCTGATGACCATTTTCAAATTTACTTCCTTAAGCTGTGTGCTCTGATATTGAGGACGATGATAATGATAATAAAAGATTACACTCATCGCAACACCATGCTTTGTACTTTACACGCATTACTTCATTACCCCACGAAGTAGACACCGAGATGGGGAAACTGAGGCTCAGGAGGATAAATAATTTGCTCAGCCCCACAGCCAACAAGGGACAGAGCTGGCTTTTGGGACCAAGATCAGTCTGGCTTGTGTGCCCATATCTTTAACCTTTACAAGATTTTTGCACTTTTCATAAAAAATTAGCCACTTCATAGTTTGTATACACGTTTTAGTTCAACGCGGATGGGATGAGGTCCTTGAATCTTTGTTTTTTCCCACCCTCCCCCATGACCTCTGGCCTTGTAAAACCATCCTCTCTCCCATGGGCACACAGTGGTTCTTGTAAATCACCCTGTCTGAGGAGCATCTTGGAAGCAGGAGGTCATAGATCATAGAGATCAGATGGTTACACTTACATCGCAAGACAGCTTTTTGTGTTTAGAATGGGCACTTGCCAAGAATGCCCCTCTGGGTCAAGGATAAAGCATAAGAAGTTACCAGCACAGGGCATGTCACATAATAGGTGCTCAAAAAATATTGGCTGGATCTGAATTTGCCCCAAATTTCTATTGTTACCAAAGAGTGATGGGTCCCCTAGAAGAAGTGGAGCCTGTCACCAAGATCTGTTCTGAGGGTATGTGAGGCGTGGGCCCTAGGAATTACATGGCCAATAATGCAGTGGTTCCCAAACTTTGTTGCACATTAGAATTGCCTGGAGAGCTTTAAAAATCCAGATGTCTGCTTGCCACCCGGGGTTCAATTGAATCACAATGTCTGGGGGCAGAGGCCAAGCATCGATAGTTTTAAAAGATGCCCAGGTGATTCCAATGAGCATGTGCTAAGGGAAATTTGCTTCAAAAGAACACTAAGGGTCGCAGTGAGATTCCAGCTGCTGGTTTGGAAAAGGGGCAACTGTGCCCGATTTGCCTTAGTGACAGAGGGAGGAGGTGGAGGGCAGATGTTGACAAGTGGATGCAAATTTGATTTGCCGATTGTATTCTACTGTGTTGATGGCTCCTCTCCGTCCTCCCTTTCCTCTCTTCCTGGCCTCTTCCTCATTGGCTGCTTGGTTTGTACTGGTAGCAGTAAAATCTAAAGCCTTTGGAATGCAGGATGTATACAAGCTTCTAGAGGCTTCTCCTGCACCACTTGTGCATTTGCTGGAGGATTGTTCTTGCTCTTCTGGATGTCTGTGAGCTAGGCATGCAGGGAGGGGTGAGATGGAGCACTCCTGGGCTGCAGGCTGATGTCACACCTAGCCAGCAGGTATACATGGTTGTCCTGCTGCTGCAGGCTGCTCTGTGAGCTTGCGTCAGCTACTGGGATTGGCTGATTGAGCTCAGAAAGGAATTCTTTGTTCCCTCTCCCACTGCACAATTAACTAGATGTTTTATTGTGTTGTAAGGCAATTGGGGCCTCTCTGGCTGATCCACAGAGGTCTCACCTCATGAAGAACCTGGAGGGGAAGTGAGTTGGAAATGTTTGATCTGTGCTGAGGAGAAGGACTATCCAGGATGACCTCACCCTGATTTCTCTGGGGCTGCATTTCCTTTTCAATGGGGAAAAAAAAAAGAAAATTCTAAATTACATGGGAAACTAGAGGAGGGGAAGTATAGTGAAAGAGAATTAGTGCCACATGAAAAAGAAGTAAGGATAAAAACACAGGAGGGAAGAAATATGACAATTCTTCCAGAAAACCTACAGGTCTTTGAAAAGATATTTGAGAATAAATAAAAAAAAAAAATTAAAATGTGTGGACTTGAGCCTTTCAGAGCTTTCAGAGGGGGAGAATCTGAGCTCCGGTCCACCATGTTCCTGGCAGGGAGCATCACCATGGGAGAGTGAAGGATTCCTGAGGAAACCTGAGACTACATAAAAGGGAACAAGGAACTGGTCTCTCTAGTTTAGTGTAACTTAATTCAAAAGCAGGGGAGATGTTTTTGTGAAAGAATCACTGTCAAATTCAAGGCAACAGAGCTCTTAACCGCTTGAATTTCACAGACGTGTGTTCTGAGCATCCCATCTGTCCGTTCCTGCATGCTGATATTTCGTCACACCCTTGGATCATTACCCAAAGGATTCCGCTGATGAGATAGGCAAAGGCGAAGAGCAAAGCAAAGAGACTTGTCTTCTTGGGTGTATTTGCCACACTAAAAGCACATCCTTTCACATCTTCATATTCAGGAAAACTAGGAATTGTGATAGCGCACATTTGATAAGTATTCTGATTTGATTGAAAAGTCTCCTGCTTATTACACATGAACTTGTTTTTTTGGCCTGACTGCTGTGATCTTGGCCAAGTAAACTGATGTATTAGGGCTTCAGTTTCCTTACTTCCAAAATGAGGGCTTAGCCAGGCCCACTTTCCATCTCCAAATGTTCAGCAAACATCAACTCCAGGTACTAGGACTACAGATGCCCTTGAGAAGTTAAAAGTTGGGGATGGGTGTGAGACAAGTATCTAGATAATTATATAATATTGGAGCCATGGGAGAATAGAGATGGGACAGCTAAGATTAGAATCCTATGTCTATTTGTGATGTGTGTGTTATACCATCAGCTACAGTGCATTCCCTTAGGAAACTAATTGTTTAGTTGTGTAACTTGCCTCACAGCCTAGAGACTCAAATAGAACCAATATATCGACTACTTCTAGAATCTTCCACCATCTAAAAATAAACGGAGACTTATGCTTCAATTATACAACAAACACCCCTAATCATAGCCTTGAAAACAACCACTGGTATTTGCATTCCATCGCGAAAATTTGAAGTTAAGCATGAATGAAAAAATGTATCATTGCCTTTTTGACATATTATAACAGGGGCCTGGACTCTGAAAGGTTAACAAGGGATCCATGACTATAACTCACTAAAATTGTTAAAAAAAAAAAAAGAGTGGGCAAGTGAAATTGTAGCATTACTACCATTTGTTTGTAAGCTTTGGGTGGAGTAACGCACACGATTTTAAAAATACGGGCTTATTCATAAACGGAGCTCGTGGGCAAGCATCGCATTAGAGTAAGCCCAGTACCGAGCGAAAAGCTGGTCCCCCGGGGCAGTCGCACAATTCGTCAGCCTCAGGGCGTCCTGCTCCCCAGGCCACCCAGCTGACGTCCCACATACTGAACTAGAACCATGCGTCCCATGTCAGGACGTCCAAGCATTTCAAAACCTGCCCCTTCCAACATTCGGTTTCTCCTCATCATTACTTCTCATGTTTCCTTCCTGATACTTATTTAAATGCTAAATAAAGGGAGAGAGTTCTCCAAGGCGAGAGACTCACGGTTGTAACCCGGAGCTACCTCAGAGCGAAAATTAAAATCAATTATACCCCATGTGGGTATAATTATAGCAACTTAATGAGTAGGAATATAAAGTGATCATCTTCTGGGAAACAAATCTACTTTGTTATGTGAATGAGTGTGACATGTACTGCTGAGCACCTGTCAGATTGCTTCTAGAGTTCAGGTCTGAGACCGCTCAGGTGGGGTGTGCAAGAGCATGAAGTGCTTAGAGAAGGGCTTGGGCGCTGAGAATGCTGGGAACAGGTCCTTTCCAAAGAGGTGACAACCCTGTCTCTACTCAGCCGTGAAGACAGAGGCAGCTGTTGGTGCTGTGCGTGTGGCAGCTTCAAGGGGGTCCAGGACTTAACGAGAGGACACTGCGCTATTATTGCTGAGGCCAGGGCAGGACGGCCGGCCTGAAGGAGGCCCGAGGTCAGCCCAGGAAGCCTCTAACGGTGGCACTGGCTGCGGTTGCTGCTTTGCTGGAGGTCTTCGAGCCCAGGACCACGTCTCATGTTCCTGAGGCAGACCACGGCTAGTGCTAGGACCATGTGTGACTATTCTGCAGCCCAGAATAATCAAATAACAGACTAGAATTGAAAGGTTCAGATGTGCCGTTAATGTGCCAAAAGTCTGCCAAATATTCTGGAACAGGAGGTGTACCAGTGTTGCTTCTGTGTGACCATGGCCTGTGTTATGGGCGACTCCCCTAGGATCCTCCAGCTCCCTTGATTTTGGAGAAACAGGCTAGGCTGTGGAGCGCCCTCTACAGCACGGTAGGTACATTGGACTCCCCTCGTCCCTACGTTGTCTGCTTGCCTGGAACCATCTGACATGTTCTTCCCCAAAATGTCCTGCAGGCTACCTGAATATAAAATCACCTGGAATGCTTGTAAAAACATAGATTTCTGGCCCCCTCTCAGACCTAAAAATCAGAATAGGGGTGAGAGAGGGGAGGCAGGACTCTACATTTTATACAAACATGCCTTGTGATGTTCATGCACAGTAAGGCTGAGACTTGCTGGCCTGGGGTGCACAGTCATTTGGTAACTCAGGGCATGAAGAGGCAAAGGGAAACATCGCCGAGTCTGCCCTCAGAACAGAAGGGTCCTTTCTCTCTCCCTCTATTCCTTGCTCCCCCATCTTCTCTCTTTAGTGTCTATATGGTCTAGGGCAGGCACTATGTGGGAGCAGGAAACTAAAGATGAGTAAGACATGGGCCTTGACTTCAAGGAGCAAATAGTTAGTTTAGTTGAGGAGACAGACATCTGGACAAAAACACTACAATATAAGTTGTAGTAAAGGTAGGTGCAAAGTGTTCCGGGAGCAGGGTAGAGGAAGAAATAAATTCAGAGGGGGAATGGGAAGTACTCCAAGATCAAGGTCAGAAAAGTCTTCAAAGAAGAAGTGACATTGAGATAGGCCTTGAAGGAAGAGCAGGAATTTCTTAGATTGAGAAAGAAGAAAAAGACATTTCAAATGTGCAACCAGAGAGAGTCACACAAGTTTGAAATATATTTGGGGACGTCAGGCTTGGCCCCCAAATAGTCATTATTATGACAGACATTATTATTATTGGTTTTGACTCTACCCTGAGACCTGTGGAACGGATTCATTCTCCCAAAGACTCTTCTCAGCTACCCCAAAGTTCAGTTGAGATGGGAAAATGCTTAGTGGTTTTGTTTTGAGCACATGGCTGCTATTGCTGTTCTTAATGTGGAGAGAACTGGGCAGTGGGCAGAGAAAGGCTGGGGCACCACACAGCCAGGGAAGTCCATGAAACCTGGCTCCCATGTAGGCTGGGGGTGAACCACAGCCCTCAGACAAGGTGTCAGGTTATCCTCTGTTCTCTCCAGGGTGAAATGCATTGTTTGGCTCCACAGCTATCAAATAACACCTGACACCCCTCCCCAACCCCTGGTCCCTTCCTCTTGTTCACCACAGGCATGGTTTAGCTGAATGTTTTGACTTTTTAAAAATAATACTTGTAAGATGAATATCAGAAAGTGGACTGGGAACAATGGTACCCATTCAAAAACAATCTCACAGTTCTTGCAGTGGTGGGGAAAACCACACACAGATATTAAATAGGAAGTGAGGAAACCTGGGTTTTCATTCCAGTTTTGCCACTAGCCAGCTGGGTGACTTTGGGCACATCTTTTACTTTTCTGGGTTTCCTAATTAAATTATAGCATATTTTAATATTTTTAGTGGTATGCTGGAATTGGCTCAAAATGTGTGCATCTCTTCCTAGCTCAATGCAGTGATGTCCCATTGATAGTCTGAAATCAGCCATGGTAGGAGTATTTATGCCATGGAAATAGGCAAATATCAGGATTCCCTTCCCCCTCCCAGAGAGAAAACATTCTGATTGTTAAACATTTATCAGCACACCACAGCTTACCATGTTTCCAAAAGGATCCATAAAATTACTTTTTAGAAATAAAATAATATTTTAAGTGGCTGTTTGGATCATGATTTTAATAATTTTTTAAAGCTGGCTGTTTAAAAAATGCATTGAAGTGTTTTTTAAAGTCAGAGTTGTTGACGTAATTTACATGCGGTAAAATTCACTCATTTTAAGTATACAGTTCTGTGAGTTCTGACAAATGTACACAGTCATGCACCATCACCATATGGTAGGACCACATTGCCCTGTTCATTTGAAGTTAGGCATGCCCATGTGACTTCCTTTGGCCAATGAAATAGAAGTAGTGATGGGTGTCAAGTTTGGGCAGAAGATTGAAGCATCAGAGTCAAAGAAAGAGGACAGTATTGGGCAAAAACTGAGATGGGCATGGAACATGGATAAGAGACAAATGTTTGATGCTTTAAGCCACTGACGTCTGAGGGCTGTTTGTTAATGCATCCTAACCTGAGACGGTGATGGCTGTCAATGAATGACACAGCAGGTGGATTAGTTGGCTAAAATGTGCCGAAAATAAAAAATCCAACTCCCTTAGCATACTGTTCAAGGCCCTTCACAAAAAGATCTCAAACTACCTCTCCAGTCTCATTCCAGAAACTTCCCTTACTGAATTCCAGCCATATTGGGTATTTGAAATTCCTTGAACATACTCCTAGCACTGCTGGTACCCACCAGCACTACCACTACTACCACTTATTGAGCACCTACTATGTGCCACACACGTCCTCAACACTTCACAGTTATCATCTCATCCGAAGTACCACATCTTTGCTCCCTGTTTCTCTACTTGGCATGCTCATCTCCCCTTTCTTTGTCCTAAAACACCCTACTTATCCTTCACGATACAGTTCAAATGTAATCTCGTTTTTGAGGTGTCCCTGACTCTCTCTCTGATAAAATTAATTGCTCCACTACTAAGCTTGTAGAGCATTTTGTGCAAAGTTAGTATTGTGCCATGATTATTTGTCTACTCCGTGGTTCCCTCACCCTGTTGCCACAACTGGACTGTGCACCTACTGGGGAACATCCATAGGGTAGAATCTCAGGCCAAGGAGGAAAGGACGAGAAAGGGAAGCATTTTGGGTGGGCAAGGAAAAAGTAGGAACGAGGCTGGTTGAAGGAATCAACTGTGATTGTATTTGAGACCAAAACGTCCAAGTGTATCTTTTAAAATTGTATAGAATCCTCTTAAAATGGTTCACTAATGGATGGATCTACATTTAGCCTGGGTAGTCCCTGATCTCTCTATCAAAATCTAAACCAACCACCAATAAACGCTGACATGACCTAGCTCAGCTTTAACACTGGGGTTAGCGTGATGGTCTCTCTTTCCCAGATGTCGTGGTGCTCCTGTGACGAAGGAGCAGGAGTGTCTGCAAATGCCCCTAGGTCCTCACCCTAGATTATCTGGTTGAAGACCCATGGGGATGGGGTCCTAACTCTCTCTCACAGCTGGAGAGGCTGTGCCCAAGCTCCTCTTACCACAGGACAAGTGGTGTCCTCCCTCCAGGGTAACATTTCTTGGGTCCCAAGGTCCCCAGGTGCTGAGAGCTTGCATTCCCAGATAATTCCTGTAAACAGCTGGCACCCAAATCCAGACTGCCTGGTGCCAGAGTAGCTTCATTATCTCCCCACTAACAAAACTGCTCTCACACTTGCCCCATGAAAAGGGAGATAAGTGGGGGTGGGGGCAGTTCCTCCCCTGGAACACAAATCCATCCAGCAGAGTCTGTAGCCTCAGCAGGCCTTTCATTTTCTCTTTCTGGCTGACCCTGGCTTTGGCAGTTTCATCTTTTCCTCAATAAAGTCTATTCCAAGGCCTAGTTCATATTATGTGATGTGGAATTCACCCCTAATCTTGCTGGATGACAGGTGGTGACTCAGAATGGACCCATCTTGCAAAACAATTCCCTTCCAAAAATTGAATAATAGTGTCAACAACCAGCTAGCATTTTACAATTTGTAAAGCATGTTAGGATGCATCAGTTCATCATCCCCTTACAATAATCACATGAGACAGAGATAGCTTTATTATCCCTCCTTTACTGGTGAAGGAAACGAGGCTGAGAGGGCACGAAGCATTGCCCTAGGTCACACAGCAAATAAGCAGTGGACTCAGCACGAGAACCAAGGTTTTCTGACTTCACACCACACTGCTTTGTTCTCTAGCCACACAATGAATGTGACCACCAGTGCCATCTACTCTTTCACTCTTCCTATAAAATATGTCATGGTATTGACAATTCAGCTTTATATCGAATTACATTTACACAGTAGAGCAGGCACCAGCCAACCATGACCATTCTTCCAGAGAAAGAGGAAATACATTTCTCCCTCAACAAAGACTAAACAAATAAAGAACACTTTCAGAGGAATCTAAGAAAAAGTCAATAGGGTAGGTTTCTGTGTGCCACCTGATCTAGCTGATGAAAATTCAGTGGCCATAGAGGCACACATTCATTTCCAAAGACAAAGAAAGCAGGAGAGTATAGTTTACTGCAGGTGTAGGGCGGGTGTAGTATAGGTATATGGCAGGTGTAGGGCAGGTGTAGTAGAGGTATACTTCAGGTGTAGTGCCAGTGTAGGGCAAGTATGCTGCAGGTGTGCTACAGAATGGGACTAGGGTGAAGCAAGTGAAGGGCACAGTTTAAGGGGCACTCACTCTCAGGTGCTGACCCAGCATTTGCACAACCCCGAGAGTGAGCACCTCCTTAAATTTTGTGCCCTAGGCCCCTCCCTTGCCTCAGCCAAGTCCCAGCTTTGGCATCCCGATTCTCCTCATTGACCAGACCCTCCTCAAGGGTCTATCAGATCCTGAGGAGCAATAAGAAAGGCTGTATCTCCAGAATGAGACCAGAAGCAAACTAGAAATAAAATGTAGTTAAATCCAAATTGTCTTGCCCAATAGGACAAGCCACATAATTTGCAGAGCCCAGTGCAAAATGAACCCGTGTGTCCTTTTTTCAAAAATTATGAAGAATTTCAAGAAGGTGACTGCAGAGCGTTATATCAAGTGAGGGTCTTCTAAGCACAGAGCTCTATGGGGCAGCAAAGGCCTCACACTGATGAAGCTGGCCGTGTGCCCAGACATGTCCTAACTGCCCTGCTGTCCTCCATAGGAGGCGTGGCCCTCATGGGAGGCATCTTTCTTCAGCCAGATTCAAGTCTATGAGCACACACCTGGTTGCCTAGGAGACGAGGTTGCCTGGTTGCTCTAGGAAGTCCACAGAGATGCCACTGAAATAGTACTGGGATGGGATTCAGAAGGTGTGACTCCTGGGTTTGGTCCTGTCTCAGACACTAATTAGGTAATAAGACCCTGGGCCAATCACAGAACGCCTTTGCATCCTCGGTCCCTTGTTTGGGTTGGCTTATCTTTGAACCTTCAGGCTACGGACTCCCAAGGGTTTATGCTTATTCCATGTGGTTGGAGAATTATCTACATTTGGAATAAATACAGTCCCTCCCAAATTATTTGTCTCTTTTTCATATATATGACCATTTAAAAAGAGGTAAATAAGTTGAGATTAATAAAATACACAAATTCATTGAAAAAAGTTAATGTTTTATCAACTATGTTATTTTTTAAATCAGTGGATTAAAAAAAAGTACTAAGAAGTACTTCTGAAGGCTTCTGTACTTCTGTACTTATCTTGCCATGGACTGGTAACAAATGGTTCTCAAACAGACACCTGTCTGCATACCACACTTTAATCAGGGTGTTAATCTGGGGTCCCCATACAGTTACAAACTTACAATTAACCCAGAACCTTACCTGCCTTGATTTTACTCATGTATTGAGTAACTATTTACTGAGTATCCATTATGGTCCAGGCACTGTTCTCAGCATCGGGGACACATTGAACATAATGCACAAAACTCTCTGCCTTTATGGAGATTATGTCCTCATGGAGGGAGAGACAGACATTAAGCAGATGAACGAATCTATTTAATAGATGCTATGTGCTATGGAGAAAAATAAAGCAGAGAGAGGAGATGGCTGAGCCACTATGTGCCCACTTATCTAGAGCTTCAGTGAATTCCTTCCCTTCCATGCCTCCAACCATTGCTCTGCTGATTCGCCCTCCAGCAGGCTCTCACCCTGCTCACCCACCCCTAGTTCAATAACTTGTACTATTTACCATCTATCCCTTCTCATATGGATAAAGAAAAAGTGGGGGGTGGGGGGCTGTTGCTTCTCCCTCTCTCTAGTTTATTATGGTACATGAAGTAATGAACTAATGCACACACTATTCATTTGGTGAATACATCTGTATTAGTTTTCTGCGGCTGCTGTAACAGACGACTACAAACTTGGTGGCTTAAAACAACGCGAATTTATTCTCTCATGGTTCCGGAGGCCAGAAGTCTGAAATCAGTTTCTCTGGGTTGAAATCAAGGGCTGTGCTCCCTTTGGAGCCTCTAGGAGAGAATCTGTTCCTTGCCTTTTCCAGCTTCTGGTGGCTGCCGACATTCCTCAGCTTGTGGCTGCAGCACTCCAGCTTCTTCAGATCTCTCTGTGCTCTTTCTTCACATCCACTTCTCCTCTGTGCCCGTCTGTAAAATTTCCTTCTTCCTCTTTCTTATAAAGATTCTTGTGGTGGTACTTAGGGCCCATCTGGATAATCCGGGATAATCTCCACATCTCAAGATCCTTAATTGAATCACATCTGCAAAGACTCTTTTTCCAAATAAGGTAACATTTTCAGGTTCCAGGAATCAGGACCTGATATCTTTGGGGCCATTCTTCTGCCTACCATAACATCTTTAACAACCCACTCACTCTCTCCACCCTCCTGCAGTGTTTCCTCTCGGGTGACTTGATGCTTAGTGAGGGGACTGATGATTCGGGCTTACGTGTAAACAGACAAGTGCACGGCAAACCGAAGAAATGAACCTTCCTATTTGCCTTAAAGATATCCATCAAGTGAAAGTAGACTACACACCCTGAAACTCAGAGTGAAATACGGACTAACCACAAATTGAGCTTGGCCCTCAATTATTTTCTCTGGAAGTAGAGAAAAGGAAGTGATGTAAACATTCCCCAAGAGTGGTTTTCTTTAGAGCAGAGTAAACACTAAGTTACCACCCACTTATAGTCCTTTTCTCTTTACTTGGCCTTTGCCCAAACTGTTCCACATGCCATGAACATCTGTGTTCCTGCCTCTTGCGGCAAAGCTGTAGCTCTACCTGCAGCCCAGTGTTGGCCCATCAGTGCCTAACCACCCTACTGTCAATCATAGCCAATGTCTATTCGGGTTAACTATGTGCCAGGTACTGTGCTCAACACATCATAGAGCGCCGTAAGTGATTCGGAATGAATGTAAGTAGCCTCCTTCATTCCTGGGCCCAGGACTAGCCACTGTAAAGTGTGAATAGTAAATATTTTAGGATTTGCTGGCCATGTGGTTGCTGTCTTGTCAGGACTACTCAACTCTGCCATTGTAGGACGAAAATAGCTATTGTCTATACTGAAACCATAGTCTATACAAATGGCTGTAGCTGTGTTCCAATAAAACTTTATTTAGAAAATAAAGTTTATTTATCCCTGTTGTAGGCCCAAAGGACAGATTCTGACTTATTCCCCACCACAAGAAATTTAACCATTTCTATTGATTTAAGGACAACTTCAGATTTGCTTTCCATTATTACCTCTCCAAACTGAGTTTCCTGACATCGACTATCTTTCAGACACTCACTGGGTTTATATAATTCTAATAAAACTTAATGTTTTAGAGACTCCCAATTTTCCTATAATTTTTAAGTTGTCTGCTTCTTTCCCTGTGTGAAATAATGGGGAATCACTTCATTTTTCCCCTCTGGGTTTATTTTGCTAAGCTTAAGTTACCAGAAAAAACTTAACTTTGCAAACTTATCAAGTCTCTCTTGCAGTATGAAGCCCCTATGATTAAGTTTCAATGGTAACTTCCAGGACCCAGACTGGTGATTTGTAAATTGGAAATGTACTGTAAAAACTGGTGCTACCTAGCGCTTTATCAAACCTAGCATTTCTGATTTACAAATCACTAGTCCAGCCCTGTGCTGGAAGCTAGGACTGGTTCCTGTCCTCAAGGAGTTTACAGTCAAGTTGGTGATAACAGAAGTTAACAGGCAATTATAACTATATGTATATAATATAATTGTATTATATATTTATATAGTATATTTATCTTTAGATATATAAAATGACATATTTTATATATATAATATAAATAAAATTATAATTTAATAAATAATATAATGCAATGAATAAAATATAAATATAATATATTATAAAAATATATTACACATAATATAAATAATATATATTATAAATATGATATAATATAAAATTATATAATGCAATACATAGTATTATAATATAATATAAATAAAATTATATATTTTATTATATGTAATTATGATAACTGCTAATGTCGGGGAGGTGTAGTGTGCTCTGGGAGCACAGAGACTTCCCTGACTCCCCAAAACAAGTGATGGCTCATCTGCGACCTGAAGGATGAGAAGGAGGGGCCTGACAGTGAGAATGAGTCCAGGAGAGTATTCCAGGCACAGGGAACAGACTTTGCAAAGACTTGGAGGTGAGTTAGAGGGTGGCCCATCACATGAGTACGGCTGGAGATTAGAAGGGAAGGAGTTTGGCAGCATGCATTAGATCATGTAGAATCTTACAGGATATGTAGGGGAGCCTGGATTACATCTAAAAGCTTGGGGTGGAGTGGTTGCTGAAGGAAGACTTTAAGCAGGGAAGAGACATGGTAGAATGTATAAATGCTAAGGTATAAACTAATAAAAGAATTAAGATAAACCTGTAATGTGCTTCTTTAAGGAGAGTTTGGGAGTCCTCAGGTGGCTGCCTCTGGACCATTTCTGACCTGCAACAGTAATGACACACTTCGAAGGAGTCACTTACGGCTAAAAATCAAAGGGCCAATTTGAGCAAGATATTGTGAAGTTCTGGGAATATCAGAAGCTGTTAACGTTCAGAGAGAGAAAAAACCCAGGAAGTTTAAAAAGAAGGAAAAAGGTGTCAGAATCTCATCCTTTAATAAAATAAGGTATCATATGCTTGTAAGTAAAAAGACTAGACACAGGAAACCCAGAACTCAGATATGAACAGTGTGTATCAAGTGGCCACATCCCTGAAATATAGCGCTACTTATTCAGAGTAAAGGTCGTTAGCCACAGATCAGGTTAATGGGGAAGTTCCTGAAATTACCTGCCTGAGGTGATTCTCAAAAAAGCTTGCTAATAAGAATTGTCTGCCAAGCTTTGAGAAACTTGGATCTTGGGCCCCATCCCAGACTAACTGAACCAGAACCTCTAAGGATGGAGTGTCACAGCTTTACAAAGTTCCCAGGTGATTCTAATGTGCAGTCAGGTTGGAGTTATTGTTTGTCTGCAGTTTAAAATACATCAGTTTTATTAGGGTAGAACTGACATATGATAAACTGAACATATTTAAAGTGTACAATTTGAAACGTTTTCACGTATCACTCATATTACATAACAAACATATATATACACCTGGGAAACTAGCATTACATCTGAGAAAATGAACATATTCATCATCTCTGAAAGTTTCTTCATGTCCCTTGATAATCCCTCCCTCCTACCAGTGGTATTGAGCAATTTGATTATGATGTGCCTTGGTGTAGACTGTGGTGAGCGGGCTTTGTTGAAATTCATGGATCCCTGGGTTTTCAACAAATTTGGAAAATTTCTGACCATTATTTCTTCAAAGATTTTTTTTCTGTCTTCCGTTTCTCTCTTATCTCTTTAAGAACTCCAATTACACGTATATCAGACCATTAGAAGTTGTCCCACAGCTCACTGATGCTTTTTTCACTTTTTTAAAAAAACTTTTTCTTTTTGGATAATTTATATTTCTGTCTTTAACTTCTCTAATTTTTCCTTCTGTAATTTCCAGTCTGCTGTTAATACTTTGTAGTGGCTTTTTCATCTCAAGCATTGTGGTGTTCATCTCTAAAAGTTTGATTTGGATCTTTTTTATATGTCTCATGTCTCTACTTAACTTTTTGAATATATGGAATACAGTTTGTATATAGTTATAACACCTATTTTAATGTCTTTGTCTGCTCATTTTAACACCTCTGTTAGTTCTGAATTGGTAAGTCTCCTCATTATGGGTCATGTTTTCCTGCCTCTTCCCATATCTGTAATCTTCCACTGGATGACAGATATTCTGAATTTTACCTGGATGCTGAGTCTTTTAGTATTCCTATAAATGTTCTTCAGCTTTCTTCTTGGATGCAGTCAAGTTATCTGGAAACAATTTGATCCTTTTGTGTCTTGCTTTTATGATTTGCTGGGTGGATCTGGTGCAGGGCTTACTCTAGGGCTAACTATGCCCCACTCCTGAGGCAGGAATGCCCTGAGTACTCAACCCAATGCCCCATGAATTACGAGACTTTCCAGTCCAGCTGGTAGAAAGAGCCACTATCCTGGCCCAGTGTGAGCATCCGCACCATTTTCTTTCACCCTTTTGCATGGTTCTTTCCCTGGCCTCACACACGTGTCCTGATACTGCTGAATCCGCTCACTGATATCTGCTGCATACTCCAGGGGACCTACACCAGAGACCCAGATCTCAAGGTTCCTCTCATCTCCCTTACTCGGTCCTGTGAACTCCAGCTGCTGTGGTCTCCCTGGACTTCCAGCTCCACCTCCTTATCTGAGTGAGTCCTCTGGGCTCTCCCTGAGCTTCTCCTCCTTGCACCACTGCCTGGGAACTCTCTGAAGGCAGTAGCTGGGGCAATCCTAGGGCCCACCTTGTTTGTTTCCAGACAGTGTCTTTTGTTGTCTGATGTCCAGTGTCTTAAAAACTGTTGATTGATCTACCTATCTATCATCCATTTATCTATCTACTATCTATCTACCCACCTATCTACCTATCTATCTGTCTATGGTTATTTTAGGTGTGAGGGCAAATCTGGTCCTTATTACTCTATTTAGCCTGAAGAGTTAGTCTAGAATAGTGAGTCTGAACCCTTGAGTGTACAATGAAATCACTTGGGAAGCTTTAAAAACTACTGTTGTTTCTGATCCCAAAGATTCTGATGTAATTGGTCTGGGGTGTGGCCTTGGCATCAGGGTTTTCAGAAGCTCCCAGGTGATGCTAATGTGCTTCCAAGATTGACAACCACTGAGCTAGATGGTCGCCTTTCAAATGAGGTGCAGGTATAGCCACTTCCACTGGAGAGTAAGACAAGAATATTGAGGGTCCTTCCAAGCTAGGAACTCTGTAATTGGAGACCTAAATTTCTTTGCCTTTTGGTACTACAGTGGTGACTAAACTGAAATCAGTCCCTCACATTTGATAATCAATTTATTTAATTGTTAAGTAAAAGCAATAGAACATCAAATTCACTCTAGCTCTTTGGGGTTCAATACATATTTATATTTGATTAAAAAAAGAAACCCCAAACAAAGAACAAACCTGTGTTGATTGTAGCAGTGATTACAATATGACAATAACAACAATAATGGGTTAAACATCTAAACTTTAAAAAAACTTCTTTCCAGATTGGTCTTAATTACTGCTCTTACACTGCTGGATTTATTATGCTAATCATTCACTGCTTAATTGCTTAACAGCTAATTAGAGTACTGTTATGCTTTAAGGGCATACTACAGAGCCATATTTTGCATAATTTATTCAAGTAGTAGTAATAAAAATCTACATGTACCAATACATTTTCGGTGGCCAGAGGAATTTATTTCATGATTTCCCAGAGTCTGACATTGAAAACATATTAACTGAGTTCAGAATCTCGCTCCATTAATGGGAGACCTGAGTTTGGGATGGGATAGGCCTGTTTGGGGCCTCTGTTCCCTTAAATCTAGTTGGAAGGCAAGGTTTTCAATATTCCCAATGAGAATCCAGCTAAGACTCTCACTTATTCTATGGGTCTTGGCTCCCACACAAGGCCACCATCTTTCTGTGTACTGACAGGATTTTCCTCAGAATCTACACTAACTTCCTGCTCAGGAAGAAAGCATGGGAGAAGGATAACTAACCAAGCCGTCTGGGGCCAGTAGGATAGGATCAGGGGAAAGTTTTGGGTAGCATTCTGTCTCTATCTCCTAATTCTGTTCAGATCGCTATGCTTCAGTTCCAGAACAAGCCTATCTTCTCTGCTCTTCATGATTCCTTCCCTTTCTTATAATCCTTCCAAAGAGTCTTCAAAGTTGTCCAAATCCAGGAGTGACCCACTAGAAACTAACAACCCCCGAAATGTGTGAAACAGATCTGGTACCATGGATCCCATTCGGTTCAAAGCAGAGGCTGGGCAAAATATCCAAGAGTGGTGTGGCAGGTTCTCTGCACAGTTGACTACTAAAAATTCCTCCCGTCTCTGTATGTATGAGCTGCTTCTCCCTTTGAGAGGTGGAGTCTAATTTCCTTGCTTTTGAATCTGGGCTGGTCCTGTGACTGGCTTTGGCAGAAGAGATGTTGTAAGACTTCAGAGGCCTTGCAGCCACTTTTTAGAGAAGTTGTTTTACATTACGCTTAATTCATTTACTTAATTAAGAAATATTTCTGAGTATGTTCCAGACACTATTAGGAATAAAGTGGTGAACAAGAGACACAAGGACCTCACTCTTCTACCGAGCAGAAGCAGGATATAAACAAGCAAGCAAATGACCCAAGATTATGCCAGATAGTAAAGAGTCACATAGGGGATATGAATAAAGAGGCTGGGTGAGAGTGGTCAGCTGAGGAAGACCTTCTTAAAGGGGTGCCATTGGAGCTGACACACGAAAGATAAGAAATAGCAAAGGTGGGAAGATCTGGGGGCAGAAGACTCCAGAGAGAAAACCAGACATGACATGAAAGGCCCAAGGTGGGAAGGGGCACGGCAGGGGCAAGGAACAGGAAAAAGCCAGTTAAATTCAGTTCAACAATTTTATTGAATGCCTGGTATATACCAGGCAAAGGTCCATCCTAACTGCCCCAAATACCAAGCTGGGAAAGATGAAGTCCCTGTCATTAAAAGCCTGTTTGGCATGAAGTTTTCCCCCCTGTTTGTTGTTTAATACCCAGCACTCCATAGGCAAGTGTGCGATGGCACTTACATATGTATAGATACTCATGGTGACAATCTCATGACACAAGATTTCCTTGCTGTTTAGTTTCTGTACAACTAGGACCTTAATATGCCTGGTACACAGCAGTCTTTCCAGAAATGTAGCTTTTTCATGACCAATAATACATGAATGAGGTAAATGCCTCATTAACTCTGATATCAGGTAAACAGGTATCTCTGGTAACAGGCCAGTCAGTGAATTAACAAAACCGCAGTTATAGTAAAACATTGTTCGTCTCCAACAGCTGAGGGCACCAATTCAACAGATCATTTGAATAGTTCTAAACAATTGTTTCCACAACGTCTGTTTCTAATATTACTTCCAACAAACACTGTTCAATCAACCAGTAATGGTCATCTAAAACAGAATGTTCCAAAGAAAGATGCAAAGTATGAAGGGATAATTCCTGAAAACAGAACAAAACAATGTGATCTTGATGGTATAAAAGGAGAGGAAAGAAGTTTCCAAAACATAGCAAAAAGAAAGTAAAGTTATACTGGCCATACATTTAAATGAGTGCAAAAGTGTAAACTAGGTACCTGAAATTTAACATAAGTAAATTGTTAAATCCATTTGCAAAGATTTAGCTACAAGGATGCTCATTGCAGAGTTCTTTCTAATACCAAAAAAAAAAAAAAAAGAATGAACATAAACCTCTAACCATAGGGGGTAAATTAATTACAGTGCATCTATTCAATGGATTGCTATGCAGCCATTAAAAATAGTTTTATGAAGAGCTGGCCTGGTGGCATAGCAGTTAAGTTTGTGTGTTCTGCTTTGGCGGCCCAGGGTTCACAGGCCCGGATCCCGGGTGCAGACGGATGCACCACTTGTCAAGCCACGCTGTGGTGGCATCCCACATAAAGTAGAGGAAGATGGGCATGGATGTTAGCCCAGGGCCGATCTTCCTCAGCAGAAAGAGGAGGATTGCCAACGGATGTTAGCTCAGGGCTAATCTTCCTCACACACACAAAAAAATAGTTTTATGAAGGATTACTCCATAGTCTAAAAAAATGTTCATAATAAATTGCTGAGAGAGAAAAAGCAGACTTTGAATTGTAAGATAATAAGATGCTAAAGTTACTTAACTGTTAAGATTCAAGTAAAACTGCATGAATCTCTTATTTATTTCAACCAGTAGGAAACTCAGTGACTACCCAAATATTTCTGGGCACTGGGGGGTGGTGTGGGGTAGGTTTCTCCACCACTCAGGATCTGCGTCTTCACTTTTGAGGAAGTTACACCTTGCTCTGTGTCGGAACTCTTCATCAACTGTCCTTTCTCTGCCCATCATTGTTCCACATGAGACATCACCACAATTCCTTTACTCCCCACATGTTCCCCTCTAAAAACTACGTGTAGCAGATTTTACTGAAGATTAGGGAAGAAGGGATGGAGAGAGACAGTGTTTTTAAAGCACCACCTAGCAAACCACTCAAAACTGTATATTAGACATCTGTGTTCCTAGAAATTCCTCAGCCATTCTCAGTGGCCTTGACACCCCCATGAAGCTCTGGCCTCTTGTTCTGATCCCCAAGCCCTCAACAATCCAGGTACTACTCATATGTGCAATGTTTCTAATATAAATATTTATAATAATTATATATATATATTTTCTAAAAATTTAAACATAAAGAAAAAAGTAGCTTTCTATTTTGCCCTTTCCCTTTTCTGACTATTCCCTGAGAGTTTTCCCTTTCATAAGTGACCTGTCAAGGTATTTTCCTAAACAAAGGTTTATCTACCTAGGAGAGAATTATGCTAAGCTCCTTAGCGGGAAGAAGCCACTGTGGTCTATTATGGTTTTAAATGGCTTAAGAGCTGGTTGGATACAATCAGTAGATTTCTATGCAAGGTCAGTTTATGGATGCTTAACAGATGTTTTTAAAATTTATATTTTCTAATTTATATACAATGAAAATGCAATATTCAAATTATTTTGTGAGAAAATAAAAACAATGACAATTATTTTAAAATTTAAATTAATTTTTTAAAGATAGAGCAAATATATATTTCTACACATGTAAATGTTGGAAAGAAATGGTATCTCCATGTGGTAGATTATAAAAATGTTTATCATCATCTCTTTTGCTTATTTGTATCTCCTACTTATTATTCAGTGAGCAAATACTATGTAACAATAGGATCAAAGAGCAAACGTCATTATTAATATTAATTTTTACAAAAAGCAACTATCTGAAATCAAAGTTTAGATTAAAAGCGATTTTACTAAAAAAAAAAGAAAAGAAAAATGTTGGGATTGGGATATAAACATTTGAAACTGAAAATTTACTGTGAACATGTATTGAGAGCTCCATACATATGAACCTATTTCATTGCATATCCACTGGAAATAAAGTTGTTTATTCAAATACTCTCCCTCTACCCGTTGAAGAAAGAATCAGAAGCCTCAGAAGCTTGTTGGGTTGTATAGATAGAAGTGGTTAACAACTTGGGGGACAAATGTTGTTCTCCATAGTTTCTCTCTGGAGAATTTGGCTATTTCTCCAGGAGTGTCTCACATGGTGTGTCACCAGGCACAACCCCTCTGAGTGCGAGACCAAATGCCATCAAGAGTCAGAAGGCAGGGTCATCTCAACTTATCCCAGGGTCAGGTTGCCCTTCACAGAACCAAGTAGGGGGCACTGGGGACCCACTCACTTGGCATATGGCTACAATGAAACTCTGAGGTCAAACTCTCCCTTCACAAATGCTTGTTGAGTGTTTAAAAATTGATAGCTTTTTATCATCAATGTTCAAACACAATGTTCAAATATTCCATATTTAAACATAATATTTAAATATAAGTACAGGCATATAAAAACTAATTTGCTCACTTTAAAAAGCGTGGATAAACGGTGGGGTCCTTCACATGCTGCCTCGCCTTACTTGTTCACAGACACAGTAAGGTCGGGGGCATCCCTGGACCCAGTAGCTTCAGCATCACCGGGAGCTGGTTAGAGATGCAGAATCTTGGACCCCAGCACAGACCCACCGAATCAGAATCTGCCCTTTCAGGAGATCCGCAGGACTGGTGGGAATATAAAGGTTTGAGGTGCGCTGCTCTAGTTTCCTGTGGTCTCCAACTCAAGGCCTCACTCCACGGCTTGGCACACGTGCTACATTTGCTCTCACAGGACAGATGCTACATCTTTAGGGCAAGCAGAACCTAGTGAGACAGGACCACTTCATTCCACACCTTAGTTAATATGCCGGACTGAATAACTCTATCCTAGAATTAACCAATCCAATTTTCACTCCTCACCATGATCCAAAACACCAAAAAAGTGGTAGGCTCTTCCAGTAGGATTTAGAGAAGTGTGCATGAATTCTCTCTCAGCTTAATGATTTCCTTGGGTGCTACATGAAGTCTTATCCATTATAGCTTTCGGTTCAACTTCTCTGAATTCCTAGACCAGTGGGTTCTTAACCTTTGCCTGCATTAGAGTCACCTGGAGGGCTTAAGACACTGATTGCTGGGCCCCAACCACAGAGTATCTGATTCAGTAGGTCTGGGGTGGGGCCAGAGCATCTGCATTTCTAACAGGTTCCCAGGCAATACTGGTGCTGTTGGCCCACATGTTGGAAATCAGTCTCTTCTTCTAGATAATACACTTTTTGTTTCTCTCATTTGGCCCTTTAAAAAAGAAACTGATTGGACAGATGGACCGACTGATGGATATACTTATTGGTTTCTATTGTCTATTCTCTCATTATGGTCTGTTTATATCTTTTCCAAATACTGTAAATGGCAAGCTTCCTGAGGGCAAGGACTATGTCTTTAGGTCTGTAGTAGGTTGAATTGTGTCTCCCCAAAAGATATGTTTACCCTGTATTTGTGATTGTAACCTTATATGGAAATAGAATCTTTGCAGATGTAATCAAGTTAAGATGAGGGCATACTGGATTAGGGTGGGTCCTAATGCAATGAACACTGTCCTTATAAGAAGAGGGAAATTTGGACATAGAGACACACCAGGAGAAAGGCATGTGAAAAGGGAGGCAGAGTTTGGAATGACGTGTCTACCAGCCAAGGAAGGTTAAGGATTGTTGGAAACCACTAGAAGTTAGGAAGAAAGCAAGATAAGCTCCTCCTTTAGAGCCTTCAGAGAGAGCACGGCCCTGCAAACACCTTGACTTTGGACTTCTAGCTTCCAGAACTGAGAAAATAAATTTCTATTGTTCTAAGCCACTCAGTTCATGGTACTTTGTTATAGCAGCCCTAGGAAACTATAGCCCTAGGAAAATATAGGCCTTTGCATTTCCCAGAGTAGAGAATATGAGTTATAGATGGTAACTCTCTGGGATGTTGACACGTCACCAAAATAACCAGAACCACATAGCTGACCAGTGTGGTGATAGAGGGCAAAGAATGAAGACATTTAAAAAGGAGGGGTAAACTACGTAGATTTTTCCGGTAAGGTACAAGATTCTAACCACTTGATCTACCTTAGTACACTTTTCATTTTATCAGGAAAAAAAGTACCAGATTTGAAAAAGAGAAAAAATGGGCAAGAGGGAAGATTTTCAGTGGTGAATCAGTGCTTGCTGCATGTATAGGACAGATTACTCAGTTTCTCTCTTTTGGTTGTTGTGGTTAACAGAGAACTACAAGGTTTTCCTTCTAAATCAGGTGACCCTACATCTAGGTTTGTCCACGACACTTCTGATTTACTCCTGTAAATTCTCTCATTTCACTCTAAAAAGTCTGGGTATACATTAAAGAGTCACCCTAGCATAAATGATCATTTATGGTCAACACAAGGAAAATAATCTGGTACTTCCCATCTCCATGACTTTGGTTTCCGCCAAGTCTTTGCAGCCCAGTCTTTTCCAATTCACATCTTTCAAATCTCATTTCACTTGGAAGACTTTCCTTGATACCCTAAAAGCCCTTCTTGGGTTTCCAGAAGCTTATTATCACCATAGAGCATAAGTCAACCATAGCCTGAGTTTTACTTCTTGGTGTACACATCACTTTTTTGCCAAAATATACTTTAAAAAAACCCACCTCCACGGCATGCAGCACTGGGCATTCAGCACCAGAGGTGCATAATACATATTTGCTGACTTAAACACGGAATAGAAGAAATAGCACTAAATACAACATGTCTGCCAGTAAAAGCTGGTTCCTCTGATGGAAAAACTGTATCTGTGCAAGAGCTGCAATTCTTTTTGGTAACCATTTTCCAGAACGTCTTTTTATACACTAGGAGTAACAGTGTGCTGCCAGCCAACAGAGGAATGTCGGAACTACAGCCTCCCAGTTGTCAGCTCTGGTTCCACAGAAGCCTTTTTCTTCTGGTTGCAGCAGCCAAATTATAGCTCAAGAGAAAAACATAATTATATTCCAAAAGGCCAGGGAGAGCTGCTGAAAATACCCTAACTATGAACAAAACAATAACAACAAGAGATAAATGTAGATTACCCATGATGCATAGCTCATCCAAGATATTCCAGGGACTATTATAAAATGATTTTATTTTATTTTTTTATCTTCTGTTCTCTAGTTTAAAAATATTAGTTAAATATTGGTCTGGTTGATTGACAGGTACAGATAAATCTATCATATTGCCATATGTATTTACTAATAATGTTGGTTCCTTCCAGCACAGACACATACCCATGCTCCCATACCCTGGTTCACACAGATTGCCCTCCCGTTTCCTCTGGTAGGCTTCCCAATTACAGAGCAGAGTAAATTTATCAATGCACGTTGGTATACACAAGGATCATAGCAAAATTCTTGCTGACCTATTTGCATTTTGGGTAAGGTATCATACTGTAATTATTTCTCAGTTCTCTGGTGGTTAGAGTCCAAACAATTTCACGTGTCCAGAGCACAAAGGAAAAAGCAGGAGGTGACAGCTCTGAGGAAGGAGATATGCCGTACTTCTGACTTAGTGGGTGACTGAAATGTAGATTTCTGAGTTAGGATCTTCTAACTGGCTAACCTTGAAAAGCTTCATTTCTTTCTGGGTTGCCCTGGCCAGCAGACTTGAGACAATGAATATATGAGGAGAGGGCAGTGGTGGTTAGAGTTCACAGCTGACAAGAGGAAGTGAATAGCAAACACTAGACTAGATAACTTACTAGCCTGGGGGAATTCGTTGAGGGAACTTGCAGCCCTACAGAACTCTAGTAGCCTTTTGGGATCAGAGTATTATAGCAAAACATATAATTCACGCTTCTGGGTCAGGATGTTGTCACTGAATGTTTCTCCTTAGCAATAGATATGGAATTTCAAAGTAAGGCACATCACCAAAAGGTAGAGAGTCAAAGGAACCAGTGAAAACTAGCTCACAACTCCTAGACCCCACACTCACACCAGCAGGATAAGAAAACAGAAGGTTGTTGAACACTGGGAAAGGATTCATGAGGAGATTCTTTTAGCCAACTCAGCTGTGAGTCCAAAACCCCTGAATCCTGCATTAATGGAGGAGTCTTTGACTGATGTTGATACAACCCGAGCAATCTCAAGGTGAGATCCAATGGCTGTGGGCCTGTGGAGTGAGATTAGAGGGCTGCATATGGGAAGAAACAGCATTTCCACCTAACTCAGGGTGGCCATAAGTAATTGATACCTGAGGACCAGAAGTGGGTCACAGAGCAGAGAGGGTTGTCTAGGAGTTTTTCAAATTCAGGTCATTAGGATCATCTAGAAGGTTAAGGGAACTTGAAAAGAGAGTTTTTGGTGAAGGGGAAGCTGGAAAAGCCAGGGCTGAGTAGGAGAAACCACTGGAGGCACACATGCCTTGCTAAGGTAGACCTTTGAGCATTCACCCTGATTGCCCCAGAGAGTTGATGGTCCCAGTTTTTGACTGTTGGCCTGGTAAAATAATGAATATTTCTCTACTCCCACCCCATTCACTCTCACTTTTACTGTCTGGTTTGGAAGATAAGTTTTATGGTCACCTGTGCATTACCCAAGTCACAAGAACCGCAGTCAAGGGGGTCCAGTGTGGCACCCTCCTAAGAAACCACAGATGTGCCTACCAGGCCCAATGAGTGTGAAGCCTTCTGATGATAGCATCAGTCAAGTAAGAGCTCTCCCCCTGTCTCCGCATATCTACCCTGGGTAGTGAGCTAGGGTACAAGAGTGGAGAAAGAGAGAAGCTGATCCCAGCCCTTTGCCAGACAGCAGGCATCTCTCTGTCAGCTATGGCTGGGGGGAGAGAGACTTAAGGTAAGGTATGTTCCTTACCAAGGTCTTATACCTCCAATAAATTATAGCACAAACCACATATGACAGCAAAGATACAGCTACGAACCATTACACAACATGCTAATTATACAAGGGCCTCTACGATATGATAAAGCTCACATATAGCACAAAAGCATGCCATACTGTTACATATAAATTTCTAAATTTATATGTAATATAAACATCTAAATTTAATCTAGTCACAATAAATTTAAAAATCAAATTTCCACCTTACAATTTTGTCTAAGCTTATACTAGTGCCCACCCAAGTCTTGCTCTCAAAGTTTTAGTGCTGTAGAACTCAATCACACACTCCAGGCAACTGAGATAGGGGTGTGTGTGTGTGTGTGTAACTCATGCTTTCTTCCAGAAAGTGTAAGATGACTGACCTATATGTAGATTGTCAAAGGTCATGAATTTCTCAACTTATAAAGTAGATTTTGTATGAGTGGTGTAAGATATCAAAGCAAAAACCAAACCAAACAAAAAATAAACAAAACAAAACAAAAAGAACCTCTCAATCTAGCTCCAGCCATCCCTCACTGTTGGTTTCAAAAGGGATCAGAAATGTTTATAGAACATTTCACTCTTATTGTTTAATCATCTGATTGGGTTTTGTTCTAAAAAGACTGATATCTCTTCTTTTACTTCTTTGGCTAAATACATTGCTATTTCAGATAAGTCTCCGCCAACTTCTAAACTACTAAGGCAAAAAGTAGGCTCATGTTACAATTCTAAAATTCTTTGAAGTTGTCTGAGTATGTTTAGCCAAACATTATTGCTCTTGGAAAACATTAAACAAGATACTTGTGATACATATGTAGGGCTAGATTCAATAACCCCTGATAACAGTCAAATATGGTAAAGATTGTGAGATGGTGACCAAACCCATTTCTGCTTTCTCTTGAGCAACAGCCAGCCACATTCCGCAGCCTCCCTTTATTTTGGTGTGGCCATGTGTCTGAGTTCCAGCTAATGAAATATGAGAGGACATTATGTGCTACTTCCAGGATTAGCCCATAGAAACCTCCCATGATCCTCCAGGCTCATTCTGCCCACTAAATGGAAGAGTCTCCCAGGATCTACATCACTGGATCTCCAACTTTTGGTTTCAGAACACTTTTACACTCTTAACATTTATTTATGACCCCAAAAAGCTTTTGTTTCTGTGGGTTACATCCATTGAGTCTTACCAAGAAAATTTTAGAATCTTAATTCATTAAAAAAATTAAAATATAAACAATATAAACACTATTAGCCCTAAACGTTAATATAAATGATATGTTTTTATGAAAATTAACCAGATTGGCCCAACCAAAAAGAAATGTAGTGACAAAAGTGGCATTATTTCTCATTTTTGCAACTCTCTTCACTGTCTAATTTAATAGAAGACAGTTGGATTCTCACATGGGTTTCTATATTCCACATGTTAGGTTATTTTGGTTGAAGAATACAGAAAAAAAAAAAAAAATCCAGACCTTCACAGATAAACAGGAAAATAGGGAATCTTATGGAAATAGTCAGAAATGGTATCAGGGACTGTGGGGTCATTGGCTCATACTTTGAGACCCACTGATTTAGAGAAAGTCAAGCCACAGGATAGAAGGAGGTGTGGTTCCTGAAGGACCACACGGAAGGCTGCCCAACCAGAAAAATCCCCACTAAACCACAAGTGAGAAATGACCTTTGATTGCATTAAGCCACTAAGATTTGGGGATTTCCATGTTATAGCACCTTGCATTTTTCTAATTAAAACATTAACTCACATGTAGCAATTAACTCACAACCAGCCCTGTTTGAGCACTTTGCATGTAATAACTCATTCAATCCTCTCAAGAATCCTATGAAGTAGTTACTTTTATAGTCTCCATTTTAGAAATGAGGAAACTGAGGCACAGAGAGGTGAAGGGAATTATCCAAAGTCACACAGCTAGTAAATAAGTCTAGCTCCAGAGTTCTTGCTCCCAGTCACTTCACCATACTGCCTACCGAACTGACCTCAGTATCTCCCAGCACCATCTTACACCTTACACTCCAGACAAGCAATGCAGACATAAGTAAAAAATATGTACGTGTGCTAATGACTTGCTTGCTTGAGACAAATATATGGGCAGCAGCTAGTTTGGGATTCTACAGAAAAGATGAGAGTTGGTAGTGAATAAATAGGTGAAAAGGAGTTACTGAGGACTATGGAAAAGAGGGAGTACAAAGGTCAAGGGGTGTGGTAGGCAGAATTTTAGATGGCCTTATGACCTTTGCCACCTGGTGTCACTTCACTGATTTTGTTACATGCCATTAAGTTGCATGATTATGTTATATGGCAAAAAGAATTTTGCAGACGTAATTAATGGTGCTAATCAATTGACCTTAAGATAGGGAAATTATCTGGGTGGATAATCATGAGCCCTCTAAAAGCAGAATGTTTCCTCTGGCCGGCAGCAGAAGGACAAGTCAGAAAGATTTAAAGTGTGACAAGGACTCAATGCTCCACTGATGGATTTGAGGATGGAGGGACCATGTGTGAAGGAATATGGGTGGTCTCTAGGAGCAAAGACCAGACCCTGCCTGACAGCCAGCAAGGAAATGAGAACTCCAGACCCACAACCACAAGAAACTGAAATCAGGCAAGGACTTAAATGAGATTAGAAGTGAATTCTTCCCCAGGGCCTCCAGATAAGAGCCGGGCCTGCCCACACCTCACTGGGCCTTGTGATATTCTGAGTAAGGAAGCTGGCTGAGTCCACCCAGACTTCTGATCTACAGAACTGTGAGTTAATTGATGAGTGTTGTTTTAACCTGCTAAGTTTATAGTAATTTGTTACACAGCAATACAAAACTAATAGAGCTCAAGAGAAACTGTATCTGGCCCCAGGGTGCTTGCTTAAGCAAGAATGCCTTTGCCGTTATGTTCTTATTCCTGGCAACTAGTGACAAATGACCCTAAGTGCCAGCAAGTTTTCCTACACAAATAAAAACAAATAAATAAAAGAAACTCAACATATTTCCTTATAAATATTTTCAATCTACTACCAGCAACTTTAAAACTAGTAATCCATAAGAATTTATTTTTATAGGCCACAGAAAAGCTAAGAAATTTTTAAGTCAATATTTTTGATGTAAAAATCTCAAAGTTCTATAATCCATTAACTTTTCTCATAGTCCACTCTTAAAAAGATGTCTTAGAAAATCCCAGAATTAAAGAGCACACTCATGCATAGACCCTGTAAAATGTGTGAAGCACATTATCAGAGCTTTTATTTTTTACCTGAGTACAAACTAAGGTTTTTCAAGGGAGACATATATATATGTATTTGAAAGTAAACTCTATAGATATAATTATTTGTTTATTTTTATATCTTGCTCTTTGTTAAAAAAAGAAAGCCTCCTTAAAACAAGATAAGAAGTAGAAAAAATAAAATTAAATTAGGGGAAAAGTCAGAACACCCATCAAATATCACAAGGTCCTACTCTTCCACAAGAGATGGGTTTGAGATTCCAAGGGGGCTAAAGAAGATTCTTAGAGTTCTTAAGATAAAAGGAAACTAGTTTCTGAGAAGAAGAAGTATTTTCCTAGTTCTCCAACACAGATCTCTTTTATGGGTTGTATCACTCAATATAGGCTAGGATCTGCTGCAGTAAAAAAAAGTCCCCAAACCTCAGTTACTTGTATCAACAAAGAATATTTCTCACTCATGCTGCATGTCCCCTGTTGTTTAGCTGGGGGCTTTGCTCCATGTCTCTTCCTTCCAGGACTCAGGTTGGCAGCAGCCACCATCTTGGATGTTGCTGGTTGCCCTAGCAGGTGGAAAGAGAGCTCTGGAGGGTCTTGAAACAGCAGATCATGCCACGGCCTGGAAATGATATACATCATTTCCCGTCTTATGCCCCCGGCCATATGGCTAGAAGAGCTATATGGCCTCACCCAACCACAAGCGGGCCAAGTTGTGCATCCTGTCAGTGCCTGAAAGGGGCATGAATAAGTAAGACTTCATGATAAGTACTAATGATTACCATAGAGATGGTTATAAAGTGTGTGATACAGTGCACCACATCACAAGTAACAGTGAGTGAGTGTCCTACAACCATTTCTTATAAAATCTCTCAAGAAAGGTGGAAAGCATCATGCCAAAGCACAGTCAGGTAAATACCATACTATGTGGGGCCAATATAATAAGGCCCAGGATGCAGCTTTGTCGGTCTTGGTTAATGTAGAGATTAAATCCTCTATGAACAGGCCTCCAGGGGCCAAGGAGGTAAAGCAGACAAAGGAAGCTAGCTGGTTGACCAAACTGTATTAAACTGCAAAGCATCTGCCCAACTGAAGGGGGAGGGGGCTACTAACTTTCAGTAGACTTACTACCATATGAGGCTGTAAACCTTGGGCAACTAGATACTCTGATTTTTTTTAAAAAAGAGAAACTGGAAATCTGGGTTTGTCTGTAAAATCCCCAAAATTAAAATAGTTTTTGAAACAATATGCAAAACTGTCAAAACATGTCTGTCAGCCAGATGTGGCCTGTGCATTGCCAATTCACGGAGAAGTGCTATGTTGCTGACTACTTACAGAATCATTGGTTGTGACAATCAACTAAGCAGAAGAGAGTGTTGATGTCCCTGTGGGAGACGGCCACTGAAAGTGAGATCTCACGTAACCACGACAGGGGAAATGAAGGGCAAATGCCTTCTCATTGGTGGCCCTCAATGCTGAAATCACTGCTGAAGATGTCCTGGTTCTACAGGAAACAAACGCCTACCAAGAAAACTCTAGGGAAGGAGATTCTAAACTCCCCAAGACCAGGGGGCTTGTTTATGTTTGTTTCCCATTGTGTCCCCAGCACCTTGAAGGAGGTCCAGCAAATGGAAGGTGCTCAATAAATATGTGTTAAAGGAACATGGGAGGTTGCATGGAACTAATTTAAAACCTATTTCTGCAGAAGGAGAAGATGTATGATGGCTTTTTTTCGCCCAAGGACGCCAAAAAATAATTGTTTCTTCAGGACACTCTGCACAACTCTAAATTGCTTACTTTGAACGGAGCCTTCAGTGCTAAACAACAGAACTATAACCACATGGCCCTTTTTTTCTTTTCCCTATGAAAACGATTTCTATAGTAGCAAATTTGGCAGCCTCACATTGTCCCCTAGTAGCCCAGCATGGGTGGCCCCTCCCATGCAGCCGCAAGTGGCAAGGATGTGGCATAGAGGTGGTCAGCAGCCTGGAGAGACCTGGCAGTTGAGCCAAGAGGCACGTAGTTGCAAATGGGATGTTGGTCACAAACCAGTGAGCAGACGAGATACCGGGTGTCTCCATGGATGCTGGCACAGAGAGATGACAACCCCTAAGGTCCCAAGGAAAGGAGATGTAACCCCAGGAAGAAGAGAGGAGAGGGAATCCTTGAATTGACAGACTAAAGTATCATTATTAGGCAGAATAGAAGCTTGAGATGGAAATTAAATTCAACTAAAAAGAAAGAGTGATGCCTTTCCACTCCAGGCTGTAGTCTGAGATTTCATACTCCCTGTAAGATTGCCACGGGTCAGGTTCCCTGAGAAGCAGACTCGGAGGTGAGCATAAGGTGCAAGAAGTTGACTGGGGAGCACTCCCAGGATTAGCACCTGTGGAGAAGGAACGGCAGCTGGGCAGGGGAGACGCCCGAGACTATGTCCTGAATTGGAGCAGGGGAATTGAGCTTTTATATTCCATGTTACCCGGTCATTGGACGTGGGCCACCCCCGAGAAAGGAGGCGTGGCTTTGGGGAGAGCCCTCTTCTTCAGCAGAGGGCTTCTGCCAGGAGCACGCCCACAGCTGGGGGAATGAGCCCTTCAGTCCTGATGGGCCACATGGGTGGCGCACTACAGCGCCCACCAATTATCAGGAGAGATCACTTTGTGCAACATGGCCCTCCTTGCGTCGGTACATAATAAGTATGAAATAAATGCCAATATCATTGCCTTATCTCCGCTCTGCATGCAAAAGTTCTGGGAACTGAAGGCATTCCCCTGCTGCTCCTATTTCTGTAGCAACATCTTTTCCATAACATTTTGTGTAATGCTTTGATAGCTGGAGCCGTGTATGGACAGGCCAAAGTCAAGAACATGGCCTGCAGCAGACTGAGGAAGGAAGAGGAATTTATAAGGCAAATATGTAAAAAGAATCCATAACAGTGTAAGTTACAAAGCAGACCCTTGACCACGGAAACTTTTCCTCTATTGTTCATTTCCTTTGGTCCCACTTTTCCCAAAGAATGTTCTCAGAGCATCAGTCTTGAGAGATGCTCAGCATGGACAGTGTTCTATGGGCAAACAAGGGTGGGGACCACTCATGCTCTAATCCCTCTTGGAGATTCCTGGCCTACTTGGCCCTATTGAGAAATCTTGCACAAAAGAAACCTATTCATCTTTGTAAAACACAAATTTTTTTGACCACAGGTAATAGTCTTAACATCTCATGAAAATACTACACGGTTCCAAAGCATTTATATGTGTACAGCAAGCAGTTTACTAATTTCTTTGTTTTTTCTAAGTAAATATTCCTTTTCGAAAACATCAGTAACTATGTGAAGTATCCGGCCCCTTTAGGATTTTTTTTTTTTTTAATCTGTGGAGGAAAATTTCAGCTGTGGCTATTTCTCTAGCAACAAAGAGTCAATTACACTATAGCAACAGTCAGAGAGACAGGCAGTCTGTTAGACATGGAAACGACTTTAAAATTTGACCTTAACCATGCAGGAAATATCACTCATTTAAAGACTTCATTTTTTACTAAGATTCTGGAAATGCCTTCTAAGCTAGCAGGATACCAGTGGCTGGAATTTATAGCACACCAGGTAGGTGCCAACCAATGCATCTGAATGTACTTCACGTATGTCATGTCACTTAAGGGGACGCTCAGGCTGAGAGAGGGTCAACGACGCACCCCAGGCCACATAGACAGAAGGGACAGAGCCAACCTGACTGAGTAGTGTGGCCCCTCAGGCCATATCTTTAATTGCACCTCTCTGTCCCCAGTCTTCACGGGGCACCATTCTTTTAAAAACAAATCAATAACAACAAGGAAGGGCTAAAATTATGATTAAAATACAATTAGCAAACATATCCCCAAAGAGAAAAGCACTTAAAAAATCCTCACTTGGGAAATGAATATAATACGTACTGATTTAAACAAATTTCAGTGTAGATATTTCTACACACATTTTTCTATAACAGTAAGAGACTTTATGTCCATATGTGGCATAAAAATATGTCCCTATTCAGTAGTCTCCACATCAACGGTCACCAAATATTTGACTGAAAGTTCTGGGTTCTGCTTGTCTGATAGCGTTTTAGTTGAAAAAGCTGTCTACTTTCCTGAAGTCCTTTAGGTCTTCTCCTCTGAAGGAAAAGATCTGAACACTTTCATTTTCAAATAGTTTTCAAATAGCTGTTTTCTTTTTTATGTGGCCATGGCGAGGACGGGGGGTGCTCTCATACAAACCACGGGCCAGATGCTGGACTCAGCCCCTGGGATTACCTTCCCCAGCACCTTCCCACATGGTGGACACACAGGCATGCACCCGTCTTTGTGAGCTTTTGCATACATTCTATCCATCTACATTTCCGAGCACTTCTCTCTTCGGCTTTCTCCTCAAACAGCTATTTTTAATTTTCCGCTCACCTTCTCTGAGCTAGAATATTCCTGCTAAAACAAGTCACTGCGCGACCCCCCACTTTGGAGATGAGGAAATAAAGCTGGAGAAGGCATGGTCACCAATGAGCTTGGGTTGTCCCAACGGTCACTTCTCCTATGTGTGGTTACGGTAGCAGGGGCACAACTACTTGAAACCCAGGGATTTTTAACCAGTGGCCTCAACTTCCTCTACACACAAAACCTTTTACCAGCTCTGCCTTGACTTTTACTTCCAGAGCCTTCTCTCTGGTGACAAGTCTAAGAGGCAGTAAAATAACCCAAAGGCAGGAAGGTGGGAGGTAATTTAAAACTGGGAGAGTCTGCCCTTGAATAGACTACAGATCTCCTGAACAGCCCAGCAGCGCTGACTCGGCCGGGTTCTCAGGCTGGCTGTGGACCAGCCTTTAGTGACTGTGACAGCACGATAACTATGCAAGAGAAATGAACCCACGTCGGCCTTTGCTGAAAGTACAAGAAAGGCGTTGGACACACCTGCTTCCCTAGACTGAGTTTTACTCTGGTAGTAGGTTCAGAACACTGTGCTGGGTGTAGAACGGGGGTGATTTTTTCAAACTATCTAGCTAATCAATTAACAAACAAACCCTTAATGTGTCTGCCCTGAAAGCTGATTTTGGGTTTTCTACAGATGTTACACACACACACACATGAATGGTGTAATAGTCACTAGTTCTTAGAAAATTTAAAAAGAACTGCCACCTAGTGCCAAGTGTATACTATTGCTCTGATAAATACCCTGTCTGGCCCCCCAGCATTTCAGTCCATCAGCATTCCTGCTGTAGACTCATTAATGAATATTCATAGAGTGCTTAGTATGTGCTGAGCAAGTGTAACTTTGTTATTATACTTACCAGGGCTTAAAAGCACTCATATTAAATAGATATTAGTTTGAACCACATGAAATTGCCTTTGAGTAGGTAAAAAACTATCAAATATCAACAGTTTCATATGGTTCAACCTAAATCATTTCTTGGTTTTCTACCTAATGGATTTTCTTCTAGTTTCAAAAGTTACAGTAGAAATGTTACACAGACAATGAGCAACTTGAGAAAACTCCTTCCTTCTCTTCTTTTCTTCCCTCACCAAACATTGATTAAGTGCCTTGTGAGTACAAAAGTCCACTAGCTGTTAGTCCTGCGAGGTCGCGGAATTGAGTAAGGCCCTGCCCGTGACCCTGAGTAGTTCATAACCCAGCAGGGGAGACCGATATGAAACAGCTCACAGCAGACCTAGCTGGTGCCCTAAAGAAGGTGCAGGTGAGATGCTAACGGGAGAGTAAGGAAGGAGAGGAGGGCTCGGGAGAGCCCCGAGGAGAGTTCAACAGTTCCTTCCTCAGTGGACGGCTTGCTCTATGCCAGGCACCGTGCGGTGTCAGAAGGATGCAGAAAGCCTGGGATCTCAGCATCACAGAGATGGCAGGACAGGACAGTGACAGTGCAGGTGCCACGAGGAGGGTGGACGGTGTCTCTGGCTGAGGGGCTCACGGGGAGCAACGCCACGGCGGCTGGGAAGTGTACGGCATGTTCGGGGTTACGGTGAAGGGAGAAACGCAACGCTAGCCTTACGGAAGCACGCATCGTGTGCCAGGCGCTGCTCCCGGGGTTCGCTGTATCAAATCAGCCACCGCGCACAGCCTCCCGGGGAGGTGGCTGTGATTCATTCTCACGGGAGAAAACCGAGACACGGGGAGTTTAAGTGGCTTGTCCAAGGCCACACAGCCACTGGCCCTGAAGCCCACACTCTTAACCGCTGTGCTGCCCCTCCTCCGCGGGGGAGACGCCCTTCAGAGGAGAGTTTCATAGCAGAAGGAAACGACACAAAAGCAATGAATGTTTAAAGAATACCTAAGATGCAGTTTGCTTATATTCTAGGAGAAAAAGTATAAAAAATGCTGGGAATATATACACACACACACATATATTATTATATATTATATATCATAATATTTAACAATTAATTATTATATATTATAAACATATTAATATATGATATATAGTATTATATATAGTATAACATATAATTACCTATATTATATAATATATAAGGCAACTCTGGAACTAGGGCAAAAGAGTAGTTGATTAAAAATATACATAATTATTATATATTATATGTAATATGTATTAAATATTAATATACTTTTCACATATTATGTTATATATTATTAAATGTCATTAATATATGCTTCATATAATATTTATATATTATATGTTATAATTATATGTATCATTAACTTTGGAACTAGGGCAAAATGATAGGGGATTAATAATATATACTATATCTATTATTAATCAACATTTATAATAATTATTATCTATTATATATATTATTAATCAGCCATCATTTTGCCCTGGTTCCAGAGTTGCCTTATATAGTTAATAACAGTCCTACTCTACTGACTAGACCAGTGATTTCACAGTGTGGTCCCTGGACCAGCAGCCTCCGCGTCCCCTCGGAAGCTGGGCCCCAGCCCGGATCTACTGTATGAGCAATGATGGGGGTGGGGCCTGGAAATCCGTGTGTTAATAGGCTTTCCAGGGGATTCTCACGTATGCTAAAATTTGAGAACAACTGGACTAGAGGAAAAATGATTAGCAGCCTAAACATTGCTGAGACCTCTTTTTACCCCATTTTTAGCTGTATATGCTCACTGAGCTGGAAGAAAACCTTTGCTCTCTTAAGTAATAACCATTTCCATTTTAATATCCTCTAAACTATTTAATTAGTAGGTAAATTTTTTTTTAGATATTAAAGGTTAGGATTTGTGAAGTCCAGTTTAATGAGTATTATTTTATTATCAAATTCAACATTGATTATTTTTCAGGTCCACAGCTTTTTTAAGAAAGGCATGCATTTTATTTCTTTCCTTACTGGTGGAGGATGGAATGAGGGAACACATCAATTCATTTAACAAACACTTACTCTGAGTATATGTTTAAGGGTCGTTAGCAGAGGGCTTTGGAGAATAGAAGGTCATGTCTTAAAGAGATAAGCCCTTTGGGCTAATGCAGCTCTGTGGTGCCCAATTTATGCACAGAAGTGCAGTAATGGGCTTCTAGTTCTCCCCTTGTACCCTAAACCTAAAAAAACTTGTGAAAAACCATTTATCAAACTTGGGCTTTCTGAAATTGGGAAGAGTAGGATGATAATTAGCTTTGATAATAGTGTCACCATTAAAAACGGAAAAGGTGGGCTTTTAAAAATTTGCCAACGGCTATTGGCTTTTGAAACTAAAAATGCAGGTGCCTCAGTGTTACTGCATCTGCCTCCTACGGTACCCTAGTCTCTCTCCGCTCCAACTCATCTTCCATGCTGTCATCAATTCATCCTTCTAAAACTTAGATGTCTGGCTGCTCCTCAAGCTCTCAGGCATCGAGTCCAAACTTCTCAGCCTGCTTTACGTGTCCCTTCTCAAGCTCACCCACCTCGTCTGTCCTCCTGTCCTCCCCTACCTGGCCTTCTTGTCTGCCAAGCACCTTGCCCTTTACAACCCTGTCACCCAGGCTCTGCCCACACTCCTCCCTTCTCTAGAAGGTCCTTCTCCACCAGGCATGGGCCAGCTTTCCTTCGGGACTCAGAGTTCTTTTGGCTGCAGGAAACAGGAACTCGACCCAAACTAGCACTAGAACAAAAAGAAAGGGAAATGTATCGGCTCATAAAACAAGGCTGTAACTGCTCAAATGATCCTTTTCAGAAAGAAAGGGCATGCCTCTTCTTAATTCTAGCAGAGACCCATTTACTGTGCTTGTGACACTGGCCCATCCTGAGCTAGTCATTGTAATTGTGACTGGCCAGCTTTGAGAAGAACAGTGCTTGGCACAGATTAGGTGCTCCATGAATATTTAATTGTTACTATTAATTATTAATAGTTAAGAATGAAGAATGAACGGTCTGGGACATGTGCGAAGTGCAATCAGATATCTAATATCTAAGCTAGGGTGAGGCGGCCAAAGGAAGGCATGCCCAGGAAGGCTTGGGTGGGGTTAGGGAAGACCTTGCAGGTCAGGAAATGCCTGAGCTTGGTCCACAAAGATAGGTAGAGTTCCCTAAGTCAGGGCAGGGGGCTGGGTGAGAGGAGAGCAGGAACACTGCAAAGAGCTGGGAGATGCTATGTAAAGGCTGAGGGGCATGAAACCAGCTGGTGTATTCAGAAAGGGTTATTGGTTCAGATGTGCTGGGCTCTTGGACACAGCTGGGGAGAGGAAGTGGATGAGGGAAAAGAGATGTGTGCATGTGTGTGCAGGGTGACAGAGCAAGGGGACAAGGTTATAAAAGGCCTTGCATGCCACCCCAGCTAGTTCACTCTCAGGTAGCCGGGGGCTCTTGAAGAGGCTTTCAAGTCAGGACAGCCTGGGGTTGGGTTCTAGCTCACTTACCAGCTGGGAGGTCATAATAAGTTAGTTCAGCCACCCCAACTCCTCCCTCCAGAGCTGTTCTGAGGACAGAATTTGACAAACTGAACGCACCCCCACAGCGCCTGGTGCATGGCAGACGCTCAATGATGCTAGTGTTTCTTCCTTTCCTTGTGACCTGACTGTTTTTACATTTAGTCTACTGGAGGAAAAAAAATCCAGTGAATTAAAAACTCCTTGTGTATCATTTTATAGTCCCAGAGTTCAGTTGGTGTTTCAAAGCTACCACGAGGGGAACTGGGTCATGCATTACTTCCTAACATTCACGAGGGTAACTACTGTTTCAATTTCCTCTCATCCCAATTTATTCCATCATGATTGGAAGAAGTGAGACGCAGGCTTGTAGCTGAAGACATGCATTTCATACTTGTCGCTTTGGGATTTAGTGAAAGCATATAGAGCTTTAAAATATTGCCGAATCCTTTTAAAATTCATATAGCTCCAGGCTAAAGCTGCACACAGGGATTTTCGCTTAGAAATCACAGAGGTAGGCATATTTGTCTGTAATGAACACTTGTCTTCTTAAGGAACTCCCTTAGCCATACATATTTCTTCATAAGAACAAATTAGTCAAGAGCAGAAGATGGTTAGAATCGTGCCACAGAGAGACTGGAGT